>NC_073266.2:36735566-37047857 GCF_029289425.2 Pan paniscus
TTTCTTCTAGAGTTTTTATGGTTTTAGGTCTAACATGTAAGTCTTTAATCCATCTTGAATTAATTTTTGTATAAGGTGTAAGGAAGGGATCCAGTTTCAGCTTTCTCCATATGGCTAGCCAGTTTTCCCAGCACCATTTATTAAATAGGGAATCCTCTCCCCATTGCTTGTTTTTGTCAGGTTTGTCAAAGATCAGACAGTTGTAGATATGCAGCATTATTTCTGAGGGCTCTGTTCTGTTCCATTGGTCTATATCTCTGTTTTGGTACCGGTACCATGCTGTTTTGGTTACTGTAGCCTTGTAGTACAGTATTTTAGAGAGAAGGAGTAGAACAAACAAAATCACAGAGTTAGGAAGGTGAAAAGTTAAAAACATAAGATAAGGACAGCACATGCTGGGTGGAGCAATGTATTGCGGTATTAGACTAGAGAAGGTGGAAAGAAAACCAAGTCATTGAAATAACTAGATAATGTATTGGGTTTTCCTGCAAGTGATAATGTTGAAGTATTGTGCCTAGACGGCTGAGTTGAGCCATTATAGCAGAGAATTGGTCTGACCACTTACATTGAACTTATTTCTGTGTTATTAATATATGAACATTATATATTATTAATAAAAAGGGAAATGGGTAAAAATTTATTTTACCATTTGGTAAAAAGGAAATTGAAACTGAAACCATTTATCTTGAAACAAATAGATAAAAAACATTTATCCTGTTACTTCCAAGGAGACAAGAAGATCAATTTGAACATCTACTATATGCCAGTCACTGTGTTAGGCATTTTAAAAATCACATCATATATATTAAGACAGTTCTAGATTTGAGTTCAGTTGGGCTATTTGCTTAGCAGCCTAATCTGCATGCTGTAGTGAAGAATGATAGGAAAATACTTTTAGGTGGAATTTTTACAGGTTCTAGCAATGGATACTCACTTTCTGTTTTGAAAATAAAAACTATTCAGGTTAACCCACAGGACTTTATAAAATATTTAATCTTTTACCCAAAGTTATTTAATCCTAACAATACAAAACTATAAATCTTATTTTAGAGAGCCATATTCTTGTCATCATAAATGCTGTAACTTTGAGTATTCTATGAAATATATGGGTGTATAAATATTTATAAGTTCTTCACTCACTTCTATCACATATTCAAGAATTAAAATTTTCTGATAAAATGCTTGCATGTTTTATTCATTAACACCAAACCTATTTCTACCATGGATTTATATTATAAATTTGAATTATGTTTCTCTTTAAATATTTAGAAATAAACTTATAATAAAAGGTCATAGTTATTATTTCTCATAAAATGTTCAGTAAATTCAGAATATAAAATACAAAAAAGACCATCTTTTTTCTGCTTTAATGATATTTAGATGCTTAAAATTTTCTAATAAATGTTGAAATCACACATGCTTCATAAAACAACTGTAAGAGCCTTACTGCAGAGAGTGACTATAAAATATGAGGCATGATGAGGCAGTAAGGTAATGATCTTGCCCCTCATGTGAAAAAAGGTTACCAATATCAAAATGTCTTTATTTCTGGTTAAAATGCAATTTTCCAGTAGAGCTTTCATAAAACCTGGTAACATTTACATAATCTCTTCAGCTAAAACGTGAATTTCTCACTCAATCAAAATTACTTTCATACTAAAAGTACATATATTTTCAAACCTGCAGTTCTTCACATTGACTACCTCATATGTGAGAGTTTGGCCACCACAGAGGCTGGAAATATTGAGAGAGAAAAATTACCTTCTGCTCTAGAACAAAAAAAAAAAAAAAAAAACTTCCTGCCATGAGGCCTAGCAAACTGTAATAAACAACACTAGAAATAATGTAAATGAGATAGCTTATTGCGCCCCTGGAATGTCTCTTTCCACATAATGCCAAGCCAGAGATGTGGGGCCACAACAACTAAATTTGATTAGTTGGCAGGGAAGGCCAGGAATACCTCACTTTTGTACACAAGTGTGAAGGTGCTCATGATTTGAGTCAGAATTTCAACAGTAGCTTTACAAGACTCTGAATTTGATCCACTTTCTCATAATATCCAAGACAGGAAGAGAGAAACCATCTGTTGGATTACCAAGGTAGAAATCACATTATAATGTGAAAAATTAGCCATAAGGTCTGAGTCAGTTGGACCATCACTGCAGGTCTGTCACACAGCAGAAAATAAACTCTGACAAATGCGCACCATCCTCAGGATAGCAGTCAATCAAATTCAGCCCAAATATGCTCACTTTAAACATACGGACTTAATAAAATTACTAAGTTCTTTTTATGGTGATGCCTGAAATTGTCCAGTGTGAAATTATCCAGTATTAGAGCATAAGTTGCTGTTCTTTGTAACTACAGTACAATGATGTCATCATGTGCTTGACTGTGCTTGACATCAACATGATGTCAACCATGGAAACTGAGTCATTTAAATCCTGCTTTGGGGAAAAATGTGTGCAATGACCATGCTCCCTAGTGCATTAAATCTACAAACTGATGTCTAAATTAAATAAACCATCAGTATAACAAGTAAAAGATATATAATTTTGTGGTACAACATAAGCTAAACATAGGTATGGAGTCCAGTGAGCTCTGAAAGAGTGCCATGAATACAGAAATGAAAGACTGGTTCAGACCCTTCCTTTTCTTTTCTCCTCAACACACATCTCTGCTCCAGCTCCCTGTGCTCATGAAACTGCTGAAACATCATCTGAAACATTTCTATGCCATTCGAGTCTTAACTATTATTCTAGACTCACCTCATCAACCACAAATGAAGCCTTAGCTATCTCAACTGTACTTATTTCTAACATTCCCAACTTTGAACGCATACAGTTGTTTCTTAGTGCCCAGGGGGAGCTGGTTCCAGGACCCCCATGGATACCAAAATCAGACCATTATCAAGTCCCTTATGTAACATGATGCAGTACTTGCATGTAACCTACTCATATCCTGCCATGTACTTTAAATCATCTCTAGATTCCTTATAATACCCAATGAAATGTAAATGCTATGTAAGTACTTACTATATTGTATTGTTTAGGGAGCCATGACAAGAAAAAAATGCCTGTACACATTCAGTACAGACACAACCATCCATTTCTTTTTTCTCTCAAATATTTTCCATCCATATTTGGTTGACTCCATGAATGCAAACCCCAGAGAAATGGAGGGCCAATTGCATATCATTTCTTTATCATAGAAAGTAACTACTTAAAGTCACAGTTTGAAGTTACTTTCTATGATATGCGTTTCTGTATTTGATTATAACCTATCATATGTTCTGATCAGCTTACACACTACCAACTTTTGAAAACATTCTCTCTTCTATCTCCTTCAGGGATCAGTGCCTCTCCTATGTACTATCCGAGTATTATATTGCCACTATTTATTTTTCTGATAGCACTTTGTATACTGCATTTTACTGCAAGTTCTCTAAAGGAATGCACGTTGTATTTCTCTTCAGTGTATCCCCAGCATCTAACAGAGTATCTAGAACAGATTGCTGCTCCATAAATGTTTGTTGAATGAATGACAACTCATTTTCTAAACTCTAGCAGCTTTTAAGACAAGCAAGGACAAAAGTGTGTCAAATAAATAATAAATCTGGACTTTGAATAAAGAATTTTTCATGAAGAGAGACATTATTCAAAATGATTATTTACATAAGGGGAGGGCCACTATGACAGTAAGGTGAGGGATGTTTTGCGAAAGGAAGAAAAAGTAGGGAAAGGGCTTTTATGCTCTGACCATAAGGACCATAAGGTCTGTGAGTGCCCCAAAGGTCAGGCAGAAAAACACTTTTCTTTTCTGAAAAGGAATAAACCAGGCAAGAAACAATCATGGTTACGAAGTGAGATGGGCAATGTTATGATCTGACAGTTAACATTTTTTCCTGAGGTTAGCGGATTTGGGAGGAGTTGTTAAGAAGGGCTTGTTCTGAGTTTTGTTGCTTGCTTTTTCCAATGCCTGGTCAAAGTCCAAGGGCGTAAGGGAAGAAGAAAAACTCACGGAAGTTTGGCCAAGCCAAGTTAGTAGATAATTATTTTGTACGAATTGGTCACTAGGTACAAACAATTCAGTGGATCATTTATAAGGCAAAGAGTGGGAGTTTGGAGAGTGTGTGTCTGATTTCACTATATTTAAGAAAGGGCGGCATCCATGTGTCTTATCTAAGTCATAAGGGGAAGGGTAGTTATTTGCAGTAAGCATTTCCTAGAACGGGGGTCCTCAATGCCCAGGCCACAGACAGGAATCCTTCCATGGCCTCTTAGGAACCAGGGCTCAGAGCAGGAGGTGAGCAGCGGATGAGCAAGTGAAGCTTCATGTGTATTTACAGCCAGTCTCCATAGCTTGCATTACCACCTGAGCTCCGGTGGCATTAGATTCGCATAGGAGTGCAAACCCTATCGTGAACTGCACATGCAAGGGATCTAGGTTGTGCACTCCTTATGAAACTCTAATGCCTGATGATCTGTCACGGTCTCCCGTCACCTCCAGATGGGACTACCTAGCTTCAGGAAAACAAGCTCAGGGTTTCCACTGGTTGTACATCATGGTGAGTTGTATAAGTCTTACATTCTATATTACAATGTAATAACAATAGAAATAAACTGCACAATAAATATAATGCACTTGAATCATCCTGAAACCATCGCCCCCACCCCCAGCCCCACTGGCCTGGTTTATGGAAAAATTGTCTTCCATGAAACTAGTCCCTGGTGCCAAAAAGGTTGGGGACTGCTAGAACACAACAAAGTGGGGTAATTTCTTAACTGTTGCTGCGTTCTAGAACATTCAGGCAAAGTTTAACATTGTCAATGTAAAGTGAATATTTGGCCCCAAGTCTTGCCATTTGGCAGGCACTGTGACCATTTCTGAAAACAACACTTCTCTGACTGGTCAGAAATCTAAAGGATAGCCTCAATTTCGTTAATCTTATAATGGGGAGACAACTGTTCAAGTAGAAGGGAAAGCAAGTGTGAAAATCTTGAGAAAAGAAATAGCAATGAATCGCCTGGGAATGAAAAGAATTATAGTCCCATAGAAAGTATTTTTTTTGAAAGTATAAACAAATTATATAATCTCTGGGTGAAGAAGCTATTTTAAAGATGAAATTGGAAGCCAACTGAAAAAAGTATTAGTTCAGCTTTATGAAAAATAGAAATTTCTAGAAATCAAAGAATATTTGTAGATTCAGTCTTTTCTCTTCTCTGCCTTGCTTAGTGTTCCAGGAGACTGACTTCTGTCGATGACAACACTGGGTTTCCACCCCCTTCTGGCTTCTGGATTACATGGGCTAAGGGGAGGTACCAGCAGGAGAGCAGAAGGCTCCTTTCCATGGCTCCAGTGCTTGCTGGACTCTGGTAACATCTTTCCCTCTTGTCTCTCTAGGCTTAGAGATGGTAACAGCTCCCTGCTGTTGGTAATTCTTGGGTGTTTCATTATCCGTTGTTTTGTCTCTTAACCCTTCTCATAGTTCTGTAAACTTATTAAACTCTTTTAAATGAAACCTTTGGGTATGCCATCTGTTTTCTGCAGTGATCCAGACTGAAACATCATAACCAAAACAGCAAGTGACAAAATTGGAAAGAAAATGCAACTTGTATTACAGAAGAGTTTGAATCTATTTTATAGGTGCCATGTTGAATTTTATAGAGGAGTTCTTTACAACTGTTACAAAAATAAAATATGACTATCTAAACAAAAATTAAAAAGTGATCAGAATATTTTTTAAATTAACATTACTAGATAACTAAGATGTCCGAATGCTTGAAGCACAGTAGAATTTAATTTTATGTGAATTGCTATATTACCTGAATTTGCTATCAAAATTATTCTACTTATAAGAAAAATTAACAAATGTGATATAATAAGTAAGCTTTAATATAAAAAAATATACTTTATACATTTTTAGTAAGATTAAATTCTGCAGCACAGAGGTCACTGATCTGCCACCTTGGGCAACGAGCAGTTTGAATAGAATTGTTAAAGAGGAAGACGTTTTACAGTGGCTTGAGGAGTAAACAAAAGGCACGAGAGACAGCCAGTGTACACCGTCCTTTTAACCCTCTACAAAGGCCACCTTGAAAAACTCACTCCTTATAGAGTCAGTCATTTTCTTCTTGGTGAATATATAGCACCTTGCATACGATTTTAATAAGCTTATTTTTTATTGCTTCTCTATTGTGAAGTCCTTGAGGACATTTTTTAATAATGTCTGGAAGAAAATATATATTTAGTAAATGGTTCTTGAATGAATAAGCAAATAATATGGACAGTAAAACAGAGGGAAGGAATGTGAGACTGTCCTCTCTGGGATACTGGTGGCACTTTAGGTAGTAATTGATTCTGGAAGAGATCTGAAGTCTATTGCATACAAGCTGGAAATTCAGAATCAGAGTCACAGAGTAAGGACTAGTAAGGAAACAGGCTTATGAACAATATTTAAAGTAGTAAATTTATCATTATCTGAGTTATATCTTAAATTTATTCACATAATTGAACTTCTTTTATGTTTTCTTAGGTAGTCAAAGTCTTATCAAAAAACAAGCACAAAAAAACAAAACAGGATAATGTACATGTATGTGTATATTCTTGAAAATTGTGTACCTAACTGTGAAAATGTGTGTGTTTTGTGAGTGTGTAAGAAAGACAGAGTGAGTGGGAGAGCACTCCAGGGTTCAGTCAGGGTAGCAGAGCACAAGAAGTGCTGTGGGATGGTTGGGATAAGAGATTCATAATAGGAATTGGACCTACACAGTTGTCAAAGGAGCTGGGAAAGTGAATGGTCAGAATGGGTAACTGAAGGATTAGAGAAAAATCATAGCTTGCCAAGAAAACTGAAGAGCCAAGTCCAACTGCCTATGTGGAACTGTGAAGGAGAAGCTCACAGAGAGACCCACGTGCAGCTGTTACCCCTGTGTAACCAGTGCTTTGGTGGGTTCATAGTCAAGTGTATGGTGATGGACCTGACCACTGGATAGCAGGAAGATTAGTTAGACAAAAAACAGAGGAAATAAAAGAGAAGCTGTAACCCTTCATGAACCTCCATGTCTGACAGTCACTATCTCTGATCGTGAAGACCTTCAGAGAATGGTGTCAGCTCCTTCACTTCTTTCCTTTCTTTCAACCAACTCACACTTGGACCCAGAGGAGGACCAGCATTCATGGAAATGCAATTCTCATCTTATCCAAACTGACCATACAGCAACCTGGCACAGTGTGTATATAAACTGCCCAACATCTAGCACAATCAGTAACAGCCATTATGATTGTCTTTATGAAGGAGGGTATTGTCAAGTGAAAGAAGATTTTTTAAACTATATTGAAATATTTTACATGACAAAGTAAGCACTCTCTCTCTCTCTCTCTTTTTGAGACAGAGTCCTTCGTTGCCTAGGCTGGAGTGCAGTGGCCTGATCTTGGCTCACTGTAACCTCTGCCTCCCAGGTTCAAGTGATTCTCATGCCTCAGCCTCCCAAGCAGCTGGGATTACAGGCACGTGACAACACTCACTGCTAATTTTTGTATTTTAATAGAGACAAGGTTTCACCATGTTGCCCACGTTGGTCTCGAGCTCCTGACCTCAAGTGATCCACCTGCCCCAACCTCCCAAAGTGCTGGGATTACAGATGTGAGCCACCATGCCTGGCCAGCACAAACTTTTTCACTGATTTCCAACCCTGGTTACAGTCAACTAATTTAATGTTTCCTTTAAGATAAATTACTTTTGCATATTCAAGAATTTTATGTAGGAAGATTTACATTTTAAGTACTGTTTTGTGTCTGGTTTCTTTTGATCAGCATAATCATTTTAAGATTTATCCAAGTTACATTTTGCAGCTTTTTTTTTTTTATTGTGAGTAGTAAGCTATGTATGGATATTGACTCAGACATATAACTCAATTTGTTTGTTGATTCAACTATTATGAGTCAAGTGCCCATTAATATTCCTATAAAATTCTTCGTGTGGTCATATACTTTCATTTTCTTGGTTAAGTACTTAGGAATGGGATTGCTGGGTTGCCTGGCTTTGAAGAAACTGGAAACAGTTTTCCAAAGAGGTTATATCATTTTGCACTAGCAATATTGAAGATATACAGTTGCTTGATATCTTCCCCAACATTTGGTACTGTAAGGATTTTTTTTAATTTTAATTTTAGACTTTCTAGTGTGTGGCAGGTAGTATCTCATTGTAGTGAAATTTGCATTTCCTTAATGTCTAATAATGAAAGTCTTTTTTGTTTTTATGTTTTTTGTCCATTCATTGTCTTCTCCTGTGAAGTGTTTTCTTTGCCCATTTAAAATTTTTGCTCCTCTTTTTCCTTATTACTGAATTGTAAGAGTACTTATATAATCTTTATACAATTTCTCTGTCCAGTTATGGAGTTTCAGTATTTTCTCTTGTCTATGGCTTGGCTTTTTATTTAATTGGCAGAGTATTCTAAAGAACAAAAAGTTTTAATTTTGACAAGTTGCAATTTAGCAATTTGTGATGGTTTATACTTTTGTTTTCTAATCAAAAATTCTTGTAATCCCAAAGTGGTATTCTTGTATATTCTTCAAGAAGTTTTACAGTTTCCATTTTTACATTTAGATGTATGATTCATTTCAAGTTAATTTGTGTATATGGTGTGAGCTAAGGGCTGAAGCTTGTTATGTTTAAATTGGAGATCCAATTCTTCCAGTATCATTTCTTGGATAAACTATTCTTTCCCTATTGAATATCTTGGTACATTTGCAAAGTATTGATTGAGTATTTATATTTCTAAGTTGTCTATTTTTTCCACTGAACCAATATCTCTACTCATATATTACTACTGTCATGACTACTATAGCCATATAATAATTCATGAAATGAAGTACTCTAAATCCTCAAAGTTTGTTATTTTTCAGAATCGTTTCAGTTATTCTAGGTCCTTTTAATTTTCTATATAAATTCCATGAATGTCAGTTCTTCTATTCTAAGGTTACTATTTTTTCCTTCCCGAATTTAGTCTTTGGAGGTAAATCACTAAGTGTAGCAAATCCTCAAGGGGCTTCAGGGATTAGGTTTCACCTCTCAGAGGGGGAGATTTCTTGTTTGGAATTCTGTAGAGAAGGTCTGCATGCCTCCCTCATTTATTTTTTATTCAATCATTTATTTATATCATCATGGATTCATGTATATTTTATACTTTAGTTGTTCATGCTTAATACAATCCTTAATGTGGTTGGGTTCCTGTTTATAGACTACCTTTTTGCTCTTTATTTTTCCTCAGTCCCACACTTTGTTTCCTTTTTCCTCTTTTCTGGTTTTCTTTTGATTTGAATGTATTTTATGATTCCATTTTATCACTAATATTTGCTTATTAGCTGAACATGTTTGTCTTACTTAATGTTGTTGCTTTAGTGATACTGATATATTTATACAAATATATAGATTGGTATACGTCTAGTAAAATGCATCTTTAACTTATTACAATCTACATTCAAATTATATTATACCATTTCATCTACAATTTAAGCATCTTACAACAGAATATTTTTATTTACCTCCTGTATATTGTGCTAATGTCATATATTTTCTTATAAACCTCAAAATATTATTGATCTTTATAAAACTATGGTTCACTTTTCATTTTAAATATTTATTTTAAAAACTAAAATATATTTTAAAGGTTGTTTTTCAAAAAGTCATGATATTTACCACATATTAACTATTCTGACATTCTTCATTCCTTTCCGTAGATCCTAGTTTCTCTTTTTTTCTTCAACCTCAGAGTCCCTTTAGCATTTCTCATAGTGCACAGCTGTTGCTAATGAATTACCTTGGATTTTGTTTGTCTGAAAATGTTTTTATTTCACTTTCAATTTTGAAGGATATTTTGCTGGATACAGAATTTCAAATTGACAAGATTCCCCCCCCACACTTTTGCAGTTTAAAGATGTCATTATACTGTAACCTGTTTCACATTGTTTCAAGAAGGAGTCTACATTTTTTCTAATTTAATCTCCTCTCTGTGATATATGTTTTATCCCTAGATGTTTTTCAGATGTTCTCTTCAACCCTGATTTCATTAATTTGATTTTTATATTTCTTCTTGTGTCATTCTTTCTGTTTATACTTCTTGGGTTTCATTGGACTGCTTGGATCTGTTGGTTTATAATTTTCATGAAATTCAGATATTTTTGGCCATTATTTCTTTAAATATTTTCCTCTGTAACTCCTGAAACCCAATTTCATATGTATTAGATGTTAGATCTTTTGAAGTTGTATCACAGGTAATTGAGGCTGTCATGTCCTTTTTAAATCTTTTAATGCTGAGCTTCATTTTGTAGGCTTTTTTTAAATTGGCAAATTATAGTTGTGTATATTTATGGGGTACAATGTGATGTTTTGATGTATGTATACAATGCAGCATGACTAAATCAAGCTAATTAAGATATCTATCACCTCACTTACCTATATATTTTAGACATTGAAATTTATGAGATATTAGAAATTTACTTTTAGTTTTGAAATACTTAATGCATTATCATTTACTATAGTCACCCTCTTAAGCAAAAAACCTCAGAACATATTCCTCCTATCTCTCTGAAACTTTGTACCCTTTGATCAATACTGCATGACCTCACTTATATGTGGAATCAAAGTGCTTCTTTTTGAATAGTTTCTTGCTATTTCTTGAAGTTCACTACCTTTTCTTCTTAACTGTTGTTATGCTTTTCCAGCTAACATTTAACTCAAATACTGAGCTTTTATCTCTAGAATTTCTATTTTGGTATTTTGCATGTCTTTTATCTCACTTTTTATTATACTCATGTTTTCCTTTAAATCTTGAGCATCTTTATAATAGTGTCTTATTTTATTGCTAATTATGCTGTCATTTTTTTAGTCTGTTTAAATAAACTTCATTTCTGTACTTGTCACAGTTCACATTTGCCTGCCTTTCAGATGTCTAGTAATTTTTCGTTTGATGGTAGACATTCTGATTATTATGTTGTTGAGTTATTATATTTTGTTGTGTTTCTTGAACCATTTTCAAGCTTTTGCTATTAGGCAATAACACTACTTGCTAATCATTTTCAAATTTTAATAAGTTTTTTTTTTTAGATTTGTAAGGACAAATATAGAGTAGCTTTCACCCTAGATCTATTGCAACCCTACTTCCTCCAAGACATCACCATTCTTGGATCCCTAATGAATGTCCAAAGTATTCAATGTGTTCTCTCAACTCTGGTTGATTGGTACTTAAATATCTCTCAGCTCTGTGAACTCTAGAACTTGTTCACATAACAGCTTCCTCTGAGGTTTTACTCACTATGTATATCTTAGGATTTGTCAGCAGACTCAAAATAAACCCAATGCATATTTCTGGTGCTCATCTTCTACATAGCTCCTCCTTTCTGAAGAGATTCACTCTATATATGTGATTCTTAACGCTCAGCAAATATTCAAGGATTACCTATGCAAATTTTTGGAGCTTTATTTCTGTGTATTTTTCTATTCTCCTGAACACTGCATCACAATTCTCGTTACCTCAACCTCCCATATAGTTCATCTCTATCTTTTCTTTTTTCTTTTTTTTTATTATACTTTAAGTTTTAGGGTATATGTGCACAACGTGCAGGTTTGTTACATATGTATACATGTGCCATGTTGGTGTGCTGCACCCATTAACTCGTCATGTAACATTAGGTATGTCTCCTAATGCTATCCCTCCCCCCTCCCCCCACCCCACAACCGGCCCCAGGGTGTGATGTTCTCCTTCCTGTGTCCATGTGTTCTCATTGTTCAATTCCCATCTATGAGTGAGAACATGCGGTGTTTGGTTTTTTGTCCTTGTGATAGTTTGCTGAGAATGATGGTTTCCAGCTTCATCCATGTCCCTACAAAGGACATGAACTCATCATTTTTTATGGCTGCATAGTATTCCATGGTGTATATGTGCCACATTTTCTTAATCCAGTCTATCATTGTTGGACATTTGGGTTTTTTCCAAGTCTTTGCTATTGTGAATAGTGCTGCAATAAACATATGTGTGCATGTGTCTTTATAACAACATGATTTATAATCCTTTGGGTATATACCCAGTAATGGGATTGCTGGTTCAAATGGTATTTCTAGTTCTAGATCCCTGAGGAATCACCACATTGACTTCCACAATGGTTGAACTAGTTTGCAGTCCCACCAACAGTGTAAAAGTGTTCCTATTTCTCCACATCCTCTCCAGCACCTGTTGTTTCCTG
Source organism: Pan paniscus (assembly GCF_029289425.2). Taxonomy (NCBI): domain Eukaryota; kingdom Metazoa; phylum Chordata; class Mammalia; order Primates; family Hominidae; genus Pan; species Pan paniscus. The sequence continues at coordinate 36,747,810 of NC_073266.2, forward strand.
ACTTTTTAATGATCGCCATTCTAACTGGCCTTCCTTACACCTTATACAAAAATTAATTCAAGATGGATTAAAGACTTACATGTTAGACCTAAAACCATAAAAACCCTAGAAGAAAACCTAGGCAATAACATTCAGGCCATAGGCATGGGCAAGGACTTCATGTCTAAAACACCAAAAGCAATGGCAACAAAAGCCAAAATTGACAAATGGGATCTAATTAAACTGAAGAGCTTCTGCACAGCAAAAGAAACTACCATCAGAGTGAACAGGCAACCTACAGAATGAGAGAAAATTTTTGCAATCTACTCATCTGACAAAGGGCTAATATCCAGAATCTGCAATGAACTCAAACATATCTACAAGAAAAAAACAAACAGCCCCATCGAAAAGCGGGCAAAGGATATGAACAGACACTTCTCAAAAGAAGACATTATGCAGCCAAAAGACACATGAAAAAATGCTCATCATCACTGGCCATCAGAGAAATGCAAATCAAAACCACAATGAGATACCATCTCTATCTTTTCAACTCATGAATGGCTTATTGTTCAGCAGCAGACTCAAGAGGACCTCTACTCAGAGCTGTGGAACATTTTCTTTAAGGAGGTTCCTCTTCTTTTGTGCTCTGCTTCACCAATTCTAGCTGCCTTAGCTTTCCTAAACTGTTATTTTTGCTGATAAATTAAGCAAGATCTCTTTGCATTTCCTGTTTCCTCCCTTCCTTCACTACTGACTAAAACATGCTTCCAAAAAGAAACTTGGGGTATTCACAGGAAACATCTGGTTTGTTATTTTTTTTTTTTTTGTCTTAGGGATCACAGTGCTGTGCTGCATGTTCACGGGAAACTAAATAATAAGAAAAAATAGTATAACTCCAAACTATTTGAGGGAAATATTATAAAAACAAAATTTTCTCAATCAATAAAAAGTGAAGAATTGAGAAACTTTTAAGTGGTTTAAATAGAACAAAAGTGTTATGTTAAAACACAACTGTGTAATAAATACTGAAAGTTCTAATTAAAATAAAGAAATATGTTGATGATAATCTGATCATATTCAGTTAAGAAGATAGTAACACAAAGATACAAAGTATTTAAAATGAAATAGACTTGAAAACAAAAAAAAGTGTTATTTACAATCAAGAAGGAAAACTTTCAATGAGAAAATGTAGTTCATCAGGAATATACAATGATTCTGAATTTGAATGCACTTTAATATGTCCTAAAAATACATAAAGCAAAATTTGGCACATCCCCAAGTAGAGATAAACAAATCAACAACAGTAGATTTTTTTATACATCACTTTCTGCAGTGATAGAGTTAGTGGACAAAAAAAAAATAGGCATGTAGAAGATTTGAGCAACACAACTTATACAAATCACCTAAGGAATAGGTATAGAACATTACATCAAAAAATTGTAGGGAATATTTCTTTTTTTTTTTTTTTTTTTTTTTTTTTTTTGAGATGGAGTCTCGCTCTGTCGCCCAGGCTGGAGTGCAGTGGCGCGATCTCGGCTCACTGCAAGCTCCACCTCCCAGGTTCAGGCCAATCTCCTGCCTCGGCCTCCCGAGTAGTTGGGACTACAGGTGTCTGCAACCATGCTCGGCTAATTTTTCGTATTTTTAGTAGAGATGGGGTTTCACCATGTTAGCCAGGACGATCTCGATCTCCTGACCTCGTGATCCACCCGCCTGGACCTCCCAAAGTGCTGGGATTACAGGCCTGAGCCACCACCCCCGGCCCGGGAATATTTTATTTTTAACAGCACATAGAGCACTTTAATATATTGAGCCTAAAAAATACTGACACATATTTCAAAAGATTGAAATAGTTTGTGGTTTCTGAGTACAATGCAACTATGCCAAAAGTCAGTTACAAAGATATACATCTTTGGAAATGTTAAAGATATATTTTCAAATAACCCGTTGGTCAAAATAGAAATGTTAAAAGAAAATCTTTGGAATTCAACACTTATGAGAATACTACATATTATACATTTTTACATGCAGCCTAATCAGTAGTTTTTTGTCAGTAGTCTGTAAGCGTTTTTTTTTTTCCGATCTAAACTTGCAGCTGAGAAGTCCAATGCAATTATGACAGTTATCTCTATGTAAGTAACCTGTTGGTTTCTATTTAGAAGCCTTTAAGATAGTCTGTTTATGCTTAAAGATAAAAAAAAAGTCAGAATATGCATCAGGATGTAAAGATTTAGGTCTCTCTTTTTCTTTAAATTCTGTTCAACGTTGATCAGCCTCTTATTTGACAATCAAGTCATCCTTCAAGTTGAAGAAGTTTTCTGCATTTTGCTCCCTTTATTAGTTTTCTTCATTATTCTCTTAAGTGTTTTAAACTTTATACATGTATTTATAATGTCTCCTCCATGACTCATATTTTCACTCACGATTTACACTTTTTGATGTTCTTTACTCTGATAGGACAACACTATTTGACTTTACAGATTCTTGCAATTAGCTCTCAGCAAGTACATTCCTTTTTATTTCCTTTCTTGAATTTTCAAAATGTGGAATCCAATTTTTAGTTCTAGAATATTTTTTATTCCTCAAACTGCATTACTTTGAGATATGTCATTATCAACCTATTAAGATTTCTTTTCATTTTCTTCTACCTCTGAGAGTGATCCATTTGAATAGTGCTGCTTGGTGTATTAATATGTGGGGGGGCTCTAATTTGCAGTGGGGGATTGTTAAAGATAAAATATCCAGTAGAAGTTTAAATTTTAGTAGTCTCTAGATGCTGTACTTTTGTGCTGGAGTACATTTATTAAGGTGAGGATTTAGTAGGTGTCTCTGATCTCTAGTTAATAAAGATATGAATGGGATATCGTAATTCCTTTCTTAACACAATGAATGACAACAGTGCAGTTCTCACAAAATACCACTATTGGGCTGCAACTAGAACAATGTGTGTGTGTGTGTGTGTGTGTGTGTGTACTTTGTATTTATAAATGCATATTATTTGTATTTCTAATAATTATTTAAGATAAGTACTGTCTTATTTTTATTAGATTCTCATTTTTATTAGACATAAAATTGTATATATTTAAGATGTGCAACATGATTATTTGCTATACATACATATTGTGAAATAATTACAGTAATCAAGTTAACACATCTACCAACCCATGTAATTTGTGTGTGTGTGTGCGCATGTGTGTGTGTGGCTGGAATACTTAAGATTTACTCATATTGTGAACTATGTTCACTATGGTATACACTAAATTATCAGACTTGTTCATCTTACAATCAAAAGTTTGTATCCTTCATCAGCATTTCCCCATTTCTCCGATCCCCCAGGCCCTGGAAACCACCATTGTACTCTGCTTCTATGAGTTTAACTATTGTAGATTTCACATATAAGTGAGATTATACGGTAGTTGTCTTTCTGTATCTGGCTTATTTTACTTAGTGTGATAATAATAATGATGCAGATGACCGGACTCCCTTTTTATGGCTGAATATTATTTTACTGTGTATGAAGATATATATAATCACAGTTTTTAATGTCTCTTCTCTGTCAAAACACACAGGTTGTTGCCGTATTTTGGCTATCATGAATATTGCTGAAATAAACATGGGAGTGCAAATATCTCTTCAAAATACTGATTTCATTTCCTGTGGATACATAAGTAGAAGTGGAATTGCTGTGTCGTATGTTAGTTCTATTTTTCAGTTTTTGGGGAATGTTTGTACTATTTTCCATAATGCTTGTACCAACTTAAATTTCCACCGATGATATATGTGTTCCCTTTTCTTCACACGCATACCAAGACTTATCTGTTTTTTGCCATTGATAATGGGCATCCTAACATGTGTGAGGTGATACATCATTGCAGTTTTCATTTGCATTTCACATATAAGTAATGTCGTGTAACATTTTTTCATACGCCTGTTGGCAATTAGTCTTCTTTGGATAAATGTCTAATCAGGTCCTTTGCCCATTTTAAAATTGGGTCTTTTGTTTTTTCTGTTAGTGAGTTGTAGGCATTTTCTAAGTATTTTGGATATCAACCCCTTATTAGATATATGGTTTGCAAGCATTTCTCTCATTCTGTGGGTATCCTTTTCACTCTGTTGATTCTTTATTTTGCTATACAGAAGCTTTTTGGTTTCATGTAGTCTGACTTGCTTATTTTTGCTTCTGTTGCCTGTTCTTTTGGTATCATTTTCAGTAAATCATCACCAAGGTCAGTATCAAGTAACCTTTCCACTGTTTTCATGTAGGACTTTTATGGTTTCAGGTCTAACAATTTAGGCCTTGGATTTAGTTTGATTGGAGTTTTGTATAGTGTAAAATATGGGTTTAATTTCACTTTTTTGCCTTTGGATATCCAGCTTTCCCAACACTATTTATTGAAAAGATTATATATTACCCACTGTGTATTCTTGGCACACTTGTGAAAGATTAGTTGACCATATATGTGTGAGTTGATTTCTGGCTTCTATGTTCTGTTCCATTGGTCTTTGTGTCTTGTTTATTTTCCTAGATGGCATGATATTTCATGTAGAAAACCCTAAATATGCAACCCCCAAATCACTAGAACTAATACACAAATTTAGTAGAGTTGCCTGATACAAAATCAATGTTAAAATCAATTGTAAGTCTACATATTAACAATTAACTATCCAAAAAAGAAATTAAGAAAACAATCTCCATGAAAACAGTATCAAAAAATAAAATATTTGGAAATAAATTTAACTAAGATGATGGAAGATATGTACACTGAACACTATAAGTAATTGATTAAAGAAATTGAAGAAGACATAAATAAAATAAATATATACCATTCTCCTGGATTGGAAGAATAAATATTGTTAAAATATCTGTATTACCTACAGTGATCTACAAATTCAAGACAATCCCTATCAAAATTCCAATAGCATTTTTTCACAGAAATAGAATAAACAATCTTAAAATTAGTAGGCAACCACAAAAGACCCCAGATAGACAGAGCAATTTTGAGAAAGAAGAGCAAAGCTGGAAACATCACACATCCTGATTCCAAACTATGTTACAAACCTAGAGCAATCAAAACAATAGGTACTGTCATAAATACTGTCTTACTCTTACATCCCTGATTTTATTAGCTGCTTTTGCTGAGTGGGGCTTGGTTAACTCTTTTAAATTTTTGTAAAAATGTTTTTCTCTGAGTCTTTTTTGAATAAGAGCTTTATTGAGATATAATTTACATACCATAAAATCTACCACTTTAAAGTGTACAATTCTGTGTTTAGTATATTCACAGAAATTTGCAACCATCACTACTATCTAATTTTAGAGTATACCTACTGATCCAAGAAGAAATTTGTCCACCAAAAATAACAACAGAGAGAGGCAGGCCCTCTGTTGGGGAATAGCAGGGAATTGCAATTTGAGATATGGATGCAATTTGAGATATGATGGATTATAGGTACATCTGAGGAGGCTGGGGTATGGAGGAGCATTTAAAGACAAAAGCAAGAAGCACATATAAGTTGTCTTGAAACAAAGAGAACATTGGCATGGGGGCTTATTGCAGGAGTTGACATCAGTTCATTAGTGGAAACTGTGTCAAACAAGTGTTCTTGTGCAAGGAGCTAGCTGTTCTTGTGTTGCTAGCTGTTCTTCTCCCGATTTTTAATCAAGTTATTCATTTAACAAATTTTTGTGTTTTAGAAGTTTCGGGTTTGCATATTTTGGAGGATAGCCAAATACTACCAGCCAAGACATCAGATATGTCTTTCACAATCATTTTATCCAAGTCAGGTGGCTTGTCTTCTCATTCTTTTCCTCTCCTTCATTTTTGAAGAATAATTTTGCTGGAAATTGAATTTTAGACTGTTGACTTTTTTTAATCAAGCATTTTAAATACTTCCCTCTCACTAAATTCTTGCTTGTATGGTGTTACCATACAAGCTTCTTATGTTACCGTAAAGGCTTCTTGTTTGATGTAATTCTTACCTTTGTCCTTCTATAGATAAGGTGTTTTTCTTCAATTGATTTCTTTTAAGATTTTCCTTTTGTTTTTGATTTTCTGTAGTTTGGATATGATATGTGATATGCCCAGGTGTAGATTGTTTTTGGTATTCATGCTCCTTTGTGCTCTGATTTTCTTGCATATGTGGTTTGGAGTCTGTTATTAGTTTTGGAAAATTCCTAGTTATTTTTACTTCAAATATTTCTTCTGTTCTATTGTCTCTTTCTTGTCCTTCTGTTATTCCAACTACAAGTATCTTATACCTTTTGACATTTCCTGACAGTTCTTGGACATTCTGGTCTCTTTTTCTAATTCCTTTTTGTCTTTGCGTTTCAGTTTGAGAAGTTTCTATTGACTTATCTTCAATCTCAATTATTTCCTCATCAAGATCCAGTCTACAGATGTTCCCATCAAAGGCATTCTTCATTTCTTTTACAGTGTTTACACTTGCATTTTATTTTCATTCCATTTTAGAGTTTCCATCTTTCTGTGTACACTATCCATCTGTTCTTAAAAATTATCTCCTTTTTTATGACACCATATTAATTGTAGTTAATTTAAATTCCCTTTAAGATAATCCTGAAATTGGCTTCATAATTGAAGTTAGCTCCCATGCTAACTTTGTTTCTTTAACATGTGTTTGTGTTGCTTTTAGCATGCCTTGTAATTTGATTTAAAGCTTGACTGATGTATTAGGCAATAGAAGCTGAGACAATAAAACTATATAGTGTGAGGTTTTATTTGGTCTATATTCCATGCTTGTCGTAGGTATAGGTAGCAGAGGTTTCACTTTACTCTGATATCCTTGTTTTTCTCTCTCCTGTTGTCTTTGGGTTCCATTAAGAACTTCTTATTAGAGTCTGTGCCTTGCAACTCTTTCATTTGTATTCCACTGTTATTTTACTGGAGAACTGTTTAACTGGTGCTAAGGTGTCGAGGAGAAGAAGTTTTCTATAACCCTAACATTAAATCTCAATCTTTTAGTGGGCTTGTGTACTGAGGCACTGACCTTTACAAGTTCTTCTTAATTCTTTTCCACCTTTCTAGGAAAAATAGAAGGGCTAGAAATGCTGGATTTATATAATTTCCCTAATCCCGGATTGGATAAGACTGTAATATCTTTTCCCCTGCAGAATAAGGCTTTGCAAAGGAGAATTCTTGGGCATACTTCAAAGTGTTTACTTTTTTCCTTCTTCAGTCAGTAACATGACAATTTTTCCTTGGCTCTTCAAGTGAGAACCTGGTAGGGTTCCTGGAGGTAAAACCCATAAATATGGTGGTCCTCAAAATATTGGGTCCTCAGTAATTTCTCATTCTCATAAGATTCCACATTTACTCTTCAGCAATTCATCAAAATTACCATTTAGGTGTTTCTCTGGTTTATGGTTCTAGTATCTTCTGTTCTAAGCTGACCTTGGCTGTGATTCTCTGTTATTCTACTGTCTCTTCAGATTTCCAGTTGGTAATTTGCACAGTGGTCTCAATTCTCTAAAAGATTTTAGATATATATACATATATATGCCACTGTCCTCCTGTTTGTTAAAAAATCTAAATTTAATTGATGGTAACAAAAACCTAATGATGCATTTGCCTTTAATGACATTTATCCTTTCTAAAATTTAGGAATATACCTATCTCAAATACTTGAACATTTTTTAAAGAATGACTAAATGTAATTTTTAAATTAGTGCTGCATTTTCATCTATAGTAAATAAATTTGTATTTTCAGACTTCACAATGACTTTTTATTATGTATTACCAAAATTAATCTATATTACTGGTATAACTTATCATATTTAACACATACAAACCCATGACAAAAATTATTGCTATAAATATCTCTTAATATGTAAATGAGAGTTCTACTGATTCAAGCCTTATCAGGTAATTGCTCAGTTGCTTCTAAAGTGTAATTTATTGATCAGCAGTTTGTAAAGATCTTAGCTTGGTTTGCCTCTGTAGGGTATTTCATTGGCTGGAGTTTGGAAACATAATTTCTGTTTTTATAGAAGTGTCAGTCATGCAGTATCATATGTTATTAAATTCTTCTCTGTGAAGTTACATGCATAATATTGCAGATTCTTTGGTTTTCTTTTTCAACACTTATTGAGATGTTATGCATACTTTTTAAAAGTAAACAATCAAATTAAAAAACAACAGATGGTAGAAAGTTAAAAGTTATTGATTAATATAGTTATACCTTAGAAATTAGTATAGTTGTACCTTAGATTAATATAGTTGTACCTTAGAAAAAATTATAAGATAATTAGTTCTGTTGCTTTCTCTTCTCTTTTATCTTTTTCTTTTTCTTTTCTTTTCTTTTCTTTTTTTTTTTTTTTTTTTTGAGATGGAGTCTTGCTCTGTTGCCCAGGCTGGAATGCAGTGGTGCAATCTCAGCTCACTGCAGCCTCTGCCTCCTGGGTTCAAGTAATCCTCCTGCCTCAGCCTCCCAAGTAGCTGGGATCACAGGTGCCTACCACCATGCCTAGCCAATTGTTGTATTTTTAGTAGAGATGGGTTTTCACCATGTTGGCCACGTTGGTCTTGAACTCCTGACCCAACTATCTGGCTGCCTCAGCCTCCCAAAGTGCTGGGATTACAGGTGTGAGCCACTGCACCTGGCCTCCTTTCTCTATTCTAACTTGTTTAAAATGTGTGAGCATGCAGAATTTGGGACCGTGTTAGGAGGACTAGAGAAAGCAAGATATTTCTGAACATCCCACCAGAAAAAAATAAATAAATAAAAAATAAATAAATAAATAAATAAATAAAATAAAGAAGTAAGACAAAGAAAAGGCAACCAAACTACTTCATATAAATGATTGAGGAAATTACAAATACGGTTTCACAGGCTAGTCATACAGATCAAATGAGAAGTACATTATTTTCACAATCAGTAAAGGAAAGTAATTCTTGCCACATAAAAGAGTATGAGTTAGTATTTTCTAATGTCTTAAACTCTCTACAACAAACTATGTGCTTCTAAATTCTCCCTGAAGAAAAATCTATCATCCAGGTTTTCAGCACACATAACACAATCCTAAAAATTCAAATGAGCACAAGATACAATATTAGCATAAAAGTGTGATTTTTAAAATTTCAGATTCTGCCCTTAAAGGTATTGCCTATATGAGTTTAAATTCCCCCCCTCCCGAAAAATAAGGAATGGGTAAAGAAATTAGGTAAATTCTCATTATGTCAATGCAAATTTTTTTCTTGACCTCAATTGCTTGGGGAAATTAGAATAGACTCCATGAAGTGTCTTCGAAGCAGGAAAGTATGATAAATAATTTTTTCATCTATACAGTGATGTGTAATAACTAATTGAAGGCAACAATTAATAATGATAGTAAAAAGCCATTAGTATTTAATACAGCCTCCTTATCTTCCTCCTTTTCTTTTTAAACACTTCAGAAAGTATAACTATTTGTCAATGGGCTATCGAGCAGCTGGAGAATTTTCACTCACCAAATCAAGGTAAAACCAAACGGTTATTAGCTACTCTCATAAATGACAATCTACTTTATTGCATCATCTTACTATACAGATAAAAATTTTTCATCCAGATTGTAAAGATTCTCTCTCTCTCTCTCTCTCTCTCACACACACACACACACACACACACAGACACAGTCTCTGTCTCTCTCTCTCTCTTTCTCTCTCTGTCTCTCTCTCTCTTATGGGGACTGTTTTCTGTGACAGACAGTGTCATTTCTTGAATTAGTTTTTCACACGAATTCATCTTTTATTAGAGCAACTCAGAGGTTACTGGATTGTACCACCAACAAAAAGGAGTGAGAGGAAAATAAAAATAGGAGGCACTTTACATTGGGTAACTTAGGATGAAGGAAATTAAATTGGAACAGTTCAAGGGCCAAAGCATTTTAGAAGTTTTATGCATTTCTTTGTCCATTTATGCAATTGAAGAAAAATTATATATCTCCTTCAGCTCATACTTGGGGAAATAATGATAGTAAGAAATTCATGTAGTAGGAATAGGAAATCCTTCCTCAGCCTATAACATTCACCCACAATAAGGTGCTAACACATGAGAAATATATTTAAAAATTAAGCACATACAGCACATATTTGGCTTAAGATTCAGGGGAATACTGTATATCAGCAAGATGACAAAATCGGAGGCTCCAGACTTTTCCTCCCTCCATGGACACACTAAATAAGCAGCTACACATGAATCAGTGGACAGGACCTTCACTTTGGCCACTGAGAATACAGAGAGCAAAGCAACAATTTGAAAAAGCATCTGGTTTGAATAAGCATGCAGGCATTTGCCAGATCTCCTCTCCCTAGCCCAGTGCAGAGCAAGTGGATAATAAACTCCAGATCTCAGCTTCTCTCTAAAGAGAAAATAAATTGTACCATAAATCTAGAACTCTGACTTTTCTGGCACCGACTTGAGAAACCTGTCTCAGGCACTAATGGGATTTGGCATACTTTAGACTCCTGAGGGCCACTAAGATTGAAGACAGCAGGTTGAATAAGCATAAAGATTTGAGAGGGATGCACAATATCTTGCGGGGCCAGTTGGTGGGAATTGTCTTCTATATGAGGACAGTCTTTAATGATTGGTAGAGGTGGTTGATTTATAATATTTAATGTGCAGACACCAGCACAGAGGATCAAAGAAAATGAATAAACAGAGAAATATGTTCTAAATAAAAATAGCAAGAGAAATTTCCAGAAACTGATGTAATAAAATGAAGATATATAATTTTACCCAACAGAGAATTCAAAATATGGTCATTAAGATGGTTACTGAGGCCATAATAGCAATGCACAAATAAAATGAAAATTTCAACAAAAAGAAAAAATGTAAAAATGTGCCAAATATAAATTATACAGCTGAAGAATATAATAACTGAACTAAAAAAATCAATAAAGGGTTCAACAGCAGACTAGATCAAGCAGAAGAAATAATCAAAGGTAGGTAACTGGAAATTATTGAATCAGAGAAGCAAAAAGAAAAAAGAATGAAGAAAGAATGGAGAATGGTAGTGTGGACCCATAGTACCTCAGGATGCTGAGGATGGGGGATAACTTGAGCCCAGGAGTTTGAGTCCAGACTGAGCAATATGAAGAGAATCTGTATCTTTAAAAAAATTTTTTAAAAAAGAGTGAAGAGACCTCTTATGAATACTATCAAGCAAAACAACATATGCATTGTGGGAGTTTTATGAGAAGAGAGAGACAAAGGGAAAAAAGCTTCTTCAAAGAAATAATGGCTGAAAATTTTGCAAATCTGGGAAAGAAAATAGACATCCAGATACAGAAAGCCCAGAGGATATCAAATAGGACAAAGACATACACGAAATACATAAGACACATTATAATCAAATTGTCAAAAGCCAATGACAATAAGAGAATTTTGAAAAGAGCAAGAGAAAAGCAACTCGTCACATGCAATGGAACCACCACAAGATCATCAGTGGGTTTGCCGCCCCATGCCACCCCAGAAGAAACCTTGCAAGACAGAAAAGAGTTTGATGGCATATTCAAAGTACTGAAAGAAAAAAAAAAACTATCAACCAGGAATATTACACCTGGAAAAACTATCCTTTAAGAATAAAGGGGAGGTAAGACTTTCTTAGACAAAAAGCTATGGGAACTCATCATCACTAGACCCACCTTAGAAGAAATGCTAAAAGGAGTTCCCCAAGTTGAAACAAAAGGACAGTAAACAGCAATACGATAGCATATTAAAGCATACAACTCATTGGTAAAGTTAAATATATAGACAAAACCAGAATAGTGTATTACCATAATGGTCATAGGTAAATCAGTTTCAGTTCTAGTATAAAAGTTAAAAGATAGAAGTATTCAAAAATAAGTATAACTAAAATTATGTTTATGGGTATTAAATATAAATAGCTATAAGTTGTGACATCAGTAACATAATGTGAGGGAGGAGAAGTAAATGTATAATTTTTTATGCAAGTGAAGTTAAGTTGCTATTAGCTTAAAATAGACTATTACAGCAATGAGATATTTTATGCAAGCTTCTCGAAAACCACAAAGACAACAAATATCGATATTACACAAAAGAAAAAGAGATAGGTATCAAACCCTATTAATACAAACAAAAACAACATAAAACAATGAAACACAAAGGAGGACAGCAAGAGACGAAAAGAGGGAGAAAACAACTACAAGACAAACAAAATAGTTAACAAAATGGCAATAGTAAATCATTGCCTATAAATAATTAACTACATGGATTAAATTCTTGAATCAAAAGACAGAGTGGCTAATAAATTTTTAATATGCTGTCTACAAGAAACTCACTTTAGAGTTAAGGATGCACACAGGTAGAAAATACAGGGGTAGAGAAAGATATTCCATGCAAATGATAACCAGAGAAAGCAGGTACAGCTACATTTATATTGCATACACAAGATTTTAAGTACCTATAAATATTTAAATAATCAGGTAGTAATAAAAAGTGAAGTACGAATTTAAAAACCTCCCAACAAAGAAAAGCCCAGGACTAGATAGCTTCTCAACTGAATTCTACTAAACATTCAAATAATTAATAACAATTCTTCTTAAATTCATAAAAAAATAGAATAATAAACCCTTTTGTCTTAGTTCGTTTGGGCTGTTGTAACAAAATACCATAGACTGAGTGCCTTATAAACAACAGAAATTTGTTTCTTATGTTACCAGAGGCTCTGAAGTGCAAGATCAAGATGCCAGCAGATTCAGGGTCTGGTGAGGGTAGCATTCTAGTTCCTCACAGCTGTCTTTTCCCTGTGTCTCTACATGGCAGAAGGGAGTGATGGAGTCTCTGGGGTTTCTTTATAAGGGTACTAATCTCATTCATGAGGGCTCTACTCTTATTATCTAATCACTTCCTAAAGGCCTGACATCCAAATATCCCCACAGTGGGGATTAGCTTTCAACATATAAATTGTGGGGGACGTATTCTGTCTAGAGCAACTTCCAAACTTATTTGATGAGACCAGGATCACCATGATGCCAAAGCCAGACAAATACACCACAACAGAAGAAAACTACTGGGCAGTATCTCTAATGAACATAATACATTCAACAAAAATTACAAAATCGAATCATGCAAAAAGGATTAAAAAAAGATGAGAAGATAAAACAAAAAAGAAAAGGAAAACCAGCTGACAAGTAAATATGCAAAAAGAGCTGGGTCAGATAAGAAAAGATTTTAAAGAAACTGAAAAAATAAATTCGCAAAGTATTTTGAAATCTGTAAGAATACACATCAAACTGTTTTAAATTTTTAAACAAAAATATATAAATTAATGACATGAAACCAACCAGAGAAGCTCCTTCAAAATGCAGAAGGGAAAGACAAGGAAATGACACGTGTATCAGAAATACATATGAACATGGCCAGGCATGGTGGCTCACACCTGTAATCCCAGCACTTTGGGAGGCCAAGGTGGGCAGAACACTTAAGACCAGGAGTTTGAGAGCAGCCTGGCCAACATGGCAAAACCCAGTCTCTACTAAAAATACAAAAATTATCCAGGTGTGGTGGCACGCACCTATAATCCCAGCTACTGGGGAGGCTAAGGCAGGAGAATCTCTTGAACCCAGGAGGTGGAGGTTGCAGTGAGCCAAGATCACACCACTGCACTCCAGCCTGGGTGACAGAGCAAGATTCCGTCTAAAAAAAAAAAATGCACACATAGACATTATAAAGAGAAAAAGAAAACATAAAAGTAATTAAAGTGAGAAAAAATAAAATGAAAGCAATAAAAAAGGATACAGTAGAATAAATGTTTCCCGAAGACAGATATGCTTTGCATTATGAATCACTGAACCAGTACCTTGCAAAACTGATTTTAAAATCTATAGGTATTCTAGTTTGGCTCATGCCTGTAATCCCAGTACTTTGGGAGGCTGAGGCAGGCAGATCATGAGGTCAGGAGATCGAGACCATCCTGGCCAACATTGTGAAATCCCATCTCTACTAAAAATGCAAAAATTAGCTGGGAACGGGGCGCACACCTGTAATCCCAGCTACTCAGGAGGCTAAGGCAGGAAAATCGCTTGAACCTGGGAGTTGGAGGTTGCAGTGAGCCGAGATCATGCCACTGGATTCCAGCCTGGCAACAGAGCAAGACTCCCTCTCAAAAAAAAAATTAATTTTAAGGACAAAATAGGGATGATAAGCAGCTTACCTATAAAGGAAAAAGAGACTAAAACATGGCTAAGGCTATAGGAAATGAGAGAAGAAAACAAAGAAACACCAAAATATTTTGAAAGATGAAAATAAAAGATTTACACACATACATGCTATACCAAATTGTATTGCTGTTATTGTAGAAAATGACTTAAATTTCTTGAGCTTCAACTTCTAATCTGTAAATGTGATCAATAATAATTTCTTTCTCATAGGGTTGCTGCGAAGACCAGGGTAAGTTCTACACAGTTACTGCTATGGGACTGAAAACTGCTTTCATACAATTTTGGAAAATTATCTCACTGTAAATATCAATTAAAACATCACTGAATAGCCCTAAAAATTATGAAGAACTTAGATTATAAAATAAACTTTAAAATAGTCTGATCAATATTAAAATACTCATGATACTGATCATTCTTTCTCTCTTCTTGTTTTTAATAGGAATTTTTGTATGGTTTCACTGTAGACTATATAGAGTCAGATTATTATGTCTTCAATTACATTAATCCTTCCGTACTTAAAATGAGTTAAATTACAGACATATGTTTAAATAAAAATTAATTAAAACTTTTGAGTGTGGAAGTTGCTGAGCTGTGATTTTGAGAAGGTAAAGAACTGAGTTAGCCATTACCCTTAGTTTAGAAAGATAGCAAAATTTACTTATAAAGTAGTTACCAAAAAACTAAATTCAATCTATTCTTATCCTGTATCTTGAGTTCTTAAAACTGAATTTTACAGTAATGCTTAATTATTCTGTTTTTTGTTACCATAAAGTTGAATTCTGACTAAGCTTTGCTTTTTATTTTAATAATTATCAACCAAGGACCGATAATTCCATGGTGATTGTGACCTTCTCTGATTTACTGCAATCAAATAAATATACATTAATATATACACATGTACATATTTTGGTATCTCTTGTCAAGCAAGAAACAATTAATAGAAGTCATGTTCTTCTGCAGAATTGATTTTATCCAGATAAACATATAAAATTACACTAATTTTAAAGCTTCAGGTAACATCTCATGCTTCCATAAATGTAATGTTAATTCACGTTTAAGAGAAACATCTCTGTCATGTTAAAGGGAGCAACTACATTTGGAGTTGACTGGTAGTTTATATTTTACCTCCAGTGGTTTTAGCATAAATATCACAGTAGAAAGTTGTGGAAGCTGTTTCCAGTTGTGAATTTTCCTGTCCAGTCAGAAAGCCCAAATAATAATTTTGCCTATCCCGTTAGCCGCTATTTCTACTTGCTAATGCAGTGGCAGGATGGGCAGGGAGAAACTGTGCAACCTCACTAATTGAGTGTGTTTATATCTGACTTACCTAGAGGGCTGCAGCAGCTGAGATAGGAGTTTGACAGAACTTGTTTCTCAAGACACAGGTCACAAGGACCCCACTGATAAAAAGGATTTGGTAAAGAAGCTGGCCAAAACCCACGAAAGCCAAGATGGCACTGGTCTGTCCTTAGACTGCTTATTATATGCTAATTAAAATGCATTAGCATGCTAAAAGACACCCCCAACAACTCTATGACAGTTTACAGATGCTCTGGCAACTCTTAGAAGTTACCCTACAACATGATCTAAAAAAAGACAGAGCCATAGGTCCTGATAATTTTTTGCCCTCTTTGCAGAAAATTCTGAATAATCTTCCCCTTGTTTAGCATTTGATCAAGAAGCAACCATAAAAATAGCCAACCAGCAGCCCTTGGAGTAGCCATCTGCCTATAGAGTAGCCATCCTTTCATTCCTTTACTTTCTTTTTTTTTTTTCTTTTTTTTTTTTGAGACAGAGTCTCACTTTGTCACCCAGGCTGGAGTGCAGAGGTGTAATCTCGGCTCACTGCAACCTCTACCTCCCGGGTTCAAGAGTTCAAGTAATTCCCTGCCTCAGCCTCCCGAGTAGCTGGGATTACAGGTGCCCGCCACCATGCCCGGCTATTTTTTGTATTTTTAGTAGAGATGGGGTTTCATCATTTTGGCCAGGCTGGTCTTGAACTCATGACCTGGTGATCCACCCTCCTTGGCCTCCCAAAGTGCTGGGGTTATAGGCATGAGCCACTGCGCCCGGCCTCCTTTACTTTCTTAATAAACTTGCTTTCACTTCACTTTGTTGGCTTGCTCTTGAATTCTTTCCTGCATGAAGCCATGTGACACAGCTATTATGGTTTTGTATTTTAATTTTCAACATAGATTCAGATTTTCAGTGTCTTAAATATCTGACTCAAACCCTTCACACATATTAGCCTCTTGCAACAGTGTCTTTGTGAAACAGAGAGCATCATTTATAGCTTTTTCTAGAGAAAGCTTAATTTAATCTAAATATTATCAGATGGAAGACTTAGATGGTTTTACTGATTTCTAGTAGCAAACATGATAACTGAAGTTGATCCAGATAGCTGTATCTGAACAATGGAGGCCTGCTGTGATAGTACCAAGAGGTTTTATTTAAAGCAAGCTAGAAAAAGTTCTGGGCTGAAATAAGCATTTCGACTGCCAAATTCTAGGAGGAAATTAAGTAACAATATGCACAATTGATCTGAGATTAAAATCAATGCTTCAGGAAAATACATATTTTGACTACTCTACTTTCATACCAGGGCATCATTTTTGTAGCTTGTTAAGCTTCTCAATTATAAACCAAAAATACAATTCTAAGCCCTGCAATTGACTAAATGGATCCCTCCTCTCGGCCAAGGAGATTCCAAACTAAATCTGAAAAACTAATTCAGGTTATGATGGGAAGAGGTATCAAACATGCCTCATCATATTCTCCTGCCTTTGGAATTCAGGCACAACTGACCAGCATTAACATTAAAACAGAGATCTTAAGACTGGCAAATGGACTCTTGGTAGCAATAAGATACCAAATTCCAGCCTGACTCTAGTATAGCATCTCACATGACAGATAGCAGACCTTGAAAGAATTCAAGGCTGGGCATGGTGGCTCACACCTGTAATCCCAGCACTTTGGGAGGCTGAGGTGGGTGGATCACCGGAGGCCAGGAGTTCAAGACCAGCCTGGCCAACATGACGAAACCCTGTCTCTACTACAAATACAAAAATTAGCTGGGCATGGTGGTGCACACCTGTAATCCCAGCTACTCGGGAGGCTGAGGCACTAGAATCACTTGAACCTTGGGGTTGGAGATTGTAGTGAGCCGAGATGGTGCCACTGCACTCCAACCTGAGTAACACAGTGATATTCTGTCTCAAAAAACAAACAAACAAAAGAGAATTCAAAGTATTTTACCCCAAAATATATATCTTTGATATATTTTTAAATGGTCATGCAAAACCGTCTTTTATAGGGGAAATCTACATTCTGTAGAGAATCCCTTTCTCTTTCCCAGACACTTTTGCTGATCAGGGAGAGAGGAACAGTCTGGCACCTTTTTAGTTTGATAAGAAATATTACCATTTATTCTCTCTGAAGCCTACTACCTGGAGGCTTTATCTACGTAATGAGAACCTTGGTCTCCATAACCCCGTATCTTAGCCAAGACAATTTTTTTCTACTGATTCCAGGTCTTTAGATAATAACTTAACTCTTTGAACCAATTGCCAATGAGGAACTCTTTGAATCTACCTATGACCTGGAAGCCTCCACTTGAAGTTGTCCTGCGTTTCGGGACCAAACCAATGTATACATTATATGTAGTGATTGATGTCTGCCTATAACTTCTGTCCCCCTAAAATGCATAAAATTAAGCTGTAACCCAACCACTTTGGGCACATGTTCTCAGGACATCTTGAGACTGTGCCTCAGGCCTTGGTCACTCATAGTAGGCTCAGAATAAATCCCTTCAAACATTTTGCAGAGTTTGACTGCTTTTTCTTGACACAACAAATGATTTGAAGTGCTTCGTTCAAATACCCATATATATTCATCCATCTCTCTTCTCCTATGCTGAAAAATTAACTTTTTTTGAGAAAATTGTAGCTTGTTGGAATATTTAGCATGTTATATTTCAGTTAGAATTAAAGAATTATAAATTGTAAACCAAATCTTGTGCTTTTTTTCTTTAGAAATTTAGTTCCTGAAGAAATTTTAGAAGTATTTATCTTATTAAAATTAAATGCTCCTGGTGATTTTTATTTGAATTTTTTTTCAAAATGTTTAAGAGAATAATAAATATTCTGCACTTCCATTACATTATAAGGAAAATGGTCACTGATGGAAGCAGGGAATCCTGTTTGATATGTAGCTCAGCTTCCTGCAGGCCTTTCTCGAGGTGGCTTCAGGCAGCCCCTCAGCTCCCACATTGCTCTCTGGTTTGCTGCTGGGAGTCTAGGTTACAAACATTGTTCTGCTAGTGATGGTTGTATCAACTTTGACAAATCACTTTGATTAGTTCTTTTCTTCTGGAAAACATGAAATATAAATCTCAAATTTGGAAATAAAATGAAATAACGCATAAAGCAGTTCATAAGTTTTAATTATCACCCAGTATAAGAAAGAAATTATTATTAGGGTATTGTTACTTGCGATTGATGCGACCGGTGAGGGAAATTACTAGCCACACCCTTCAAAAGATGTGAAACCACTCTTCCAGAAAATATTTAAAAAGATGCATAATTTTTCATAAATAACTCAACTGTGTGAGTCTCTTCTATTACAAACAAAGTATGTTCTTAGCAAATGATAATGTTTAAAAACGAAGTATTTAGATCATAAAGTGCATGGTATAAGCTGTTTAAGAAGACACTTAATGGCTGGAAGTGGTAGCTCACACTTGTAATCCCAGCACTTTGGGAGGCCGAGGCTGGTGAATCGCTTGAGGTCAGGAGTTTGAGACCAGCCTGGCCAACATAGTGAAGGCTCGTTTCCACTAAAAATACAAAAATTAGCTGGGCGTGGTGGCATGTGCATGTAATCCCAGCTACTTGGGAGGCTGAGTTAGGAGAATCGCTTGAGCCTGGGAGGCAGAGGTTGCAGTGAGCAGAGATCATGGCACTGCACTCCAACCTGGGTGAAACACTGAGACTCTGTCTCAAAAAAAAAAAAAAAAAAAGAACAAAAAAGAAAACACTTGATGACTTAAATTATCTTAAATATTTATATCATCAACTAGTAATTAAAGTATAAGCTATAAGCTACAGTATCAAAACACCAGAATTTCCCTGACTGCTTAAACTGGGACATTTAGTCTTTTGCCCTCAAATTATGACTTACACCCTCTGGTTCTCATGCCTTTGAATTCAGCCTGGAATTACACCACCAGCTTTCCTGAGCTTCCAGCTCACAGATGGCAAAGATCTTCTAGTCCTCCATAAATGCATGGGCTAATTTCTCATAATAAATATATTTGTCTATAGATAGGGGGTTCTGATACAGATAACTCTGACTAATACTAGTTAAAGGGACAGAAAATTGGCAACTTTCCTACTACTATAAAGATCAATATTTTTACCTAAGATTGCAATATTTTATACAATCAGTATTTTACTACTAAGTTTTCTATGTATGTTTAAAATGATAAAGGGAATCAATAGTAGTATAATTCTTATTCATGTAAAGATAATAAAGTCAAGTTACAGTATGGATGTTTCATTTCCTTCTAGTTGCTTTATTATCTCTAATAACAGAGATAATAATATTATCTCTAAAATAAAAGGAGAGAGTCTGTTCTCCTTTTGTAAGAAAAGAGTAATTAAAACAGTTTCTTAAATCAAAAATTATTTTTCTAACCTTACACTATCATACTCATTTCCTAGACTGCCATATTTGGTTATGAAGGTTTTCACTGAATTTGAGCATTAACACATCTTTCAAAGTCAATTCTACATGTTCTACATATGTTTCTGTTAATACTGATGGGACAACACTGTGTTTAGTATAAAATTAATGAAATTCAAAATTTTCATCTTATTATTCAACATCGATATTTTAGTCATTGTATTTTTAAATAGCAGAAAGAAAACTACTTGGAAGTGTGGTCATAAAAATGATAGTCCCTTTATAAAAATTTGAAACTTTTTGAATGTTTGTGTGTGACACGATGGATTAAAGAATTTATTTAAAGTATCATGCTTAAAATACTTAAATACTCAAAGTGAGCAACTGTTATCTTTTTATAGTTCTAAGTTTTGTTTTTTTATGGAAGTATCTGTATAATTAAAAATAAAATAACTATTAATGATACTAATGTAAGTACCAATCATTGCAAGTACAATTATTATTTTAATTTATTTGGGTAATTTTTGATTAATGTTCTATTTTCTCATTCAAATCTAAACTGAAAACTATGGTGTCAAGTGTTTTTCTTGCTCACTTTGTAGCCCTGTGTTGCTGGAATGCTTGTCTCACAGTAGGCCCTAGAAAATGTTGGCTTAATAAAAAAAATTATGATTTTTATGATAAATCATGATAAAAATTAGATTAAACACATTATTTATAATAACTGTGTTAGTATAAATTTTTCATGATTCTCACAGAAACCCTGCAAGGTGAATGCAGTTGTCCTGTTTAGCAGTTGAGAAAACTCATGCTCAGAGAGATTGTGTTACTTATTCCAAAGTTATGCAGACAGAAAAAATTTCCCCAGTCGATAGTTTCTAGTTTTATTTATTTATGACTTTTTTCCACACATTTCAGAGATGCTCCATGAAAAATCTTGTGAGAGCTGTATCTACACAGCTCTCACTTTGTGTTTCTCTCCACTTTGGTATAATTTTATGAACATTTATACTTTTACCTCCATAATTACCAATGGCTATAAGTCCACATATTCTCCAATTATCTTTCATTCATTCAATAAATATGTATTGAGTTCCTACTATGAGTCATGTACTATCCTGAGTATTAGGATATTGTACAAAACGACTCAGATTTTAGCTTTGCCTTCACAGAAGTTACATTTTAAAGGAGCTCAACAAATGCAATGTATTAAAATGCTCCTGAATGATTTGAAAGTCATGTTTATCCCACTAGCTCTTTCTTGGAAATTTCATTATCTTTTCCACAGCAAAGTAGGGTTTTGACCAAACTGAATTTTAAAATTACTTGAGCTAATGAATGTATGGTAGCTGATACACAGTAAATATATAATGATTAGCAGTTGCTTAATTTGGTTCCCATCTAGGTAGATATTTGAGTACAGAGATATAAAATGTCAATGCAACCTACATAGAATTGAATAATAATTGGTTAAGCGGTAGCTATAGGCAAAAGAAATGTGTGTGTGATAGAGAGAATGAAACAGAAACAGAGAGACAGAGACAGAGAGAGGAGAAAGAGGATTGACATTTTCTGCCTAACAGCATAATCTTTCATAATGTTTACTCTTTTAAAGCAATTTTCCTTGTGCCTAACCTTGGATATCTCTTCCCATTGCTATTGCATTCAGAGAGCAAGCCAGAGAGTACAGAAAGGCCAAACAAAGAAAAAAACAAAGCCATTCTTGGCATGATCTTAATGCTGTCACAAATTTGATGAAGGAAAACAAATCCAATTACATTTCAGCATTTAAATATATTTGACAGTAGCCAATATATTTTGTGGGTATATGCTTAAATTGAAGGCTAAGCTTCTTGTTAACTATGAGGATTCAGAGACCTCAGTTCTCTGTTATTAGAAAAAAATATCCATTCTGATTCAGTTGAATTTGCATGTAAAACAGAGACTCAAAAGAAGGTCAGTAAATGAAAATGGACCAAGAAAATGAAAAGATGGGTTAACAGAATGAAGACAAAGACCTGTACCAACAACTACTTATCTTTGATAAAGAGATTCGATAAGTTACAACATTAGAGGAGAAGGAGGCAATAGACACTAACACATTAACAATAATAAATATTTATCATATACCTGTTAAGTGTTATTCATTGCAGTAGTCTCTGCAGGAAGAGATCAGATGAGGAATTCCATCTTCATAGGGCTTATGATCTGGTTGTAGTTTGTCATAAATATGTTTATCTAAAGTAACCTTTTAATAATTTTACCTAGATCATTCCATAGAAGAGATTAAGTTTTTCTCAATTAAACTCTTTCATGGTTTTTATAAGATTTCCCATTAGGAGGGGATCAAGAAGGCTATGCCATATAATAGACTGTCATGTTATCAACACCAGCCCTAAATATATATGACTTCTCAGCTCAGCAAGCCACCATCAACTTACTGCTTTCTGGTCTCATACTTGTAGCTCTTAAAAGAAAAAAACAAATCAACTTGTCTTCTTCTCTATCCACAGTTGTAGCTGGGATCACATAGCATTTGCCAAACAATCAGTGGCTTTGAAAACTAATTAAACTAAAGAGCTTCTGCACAGCAAAAGAAACTACCATCAGAGTGAACAGGCAACCTACAGAATGGGAGAAAATTTTCGCAACCTACTCATCTGACAAAGGGCTAATATCCAGAATCTACAATGAACTCAAACAAATTTACAAGAAAAAAACAAACAACCCCATCAAAAAGTGGGCGAAGGACATGAACAGACACATCTCAAAAGAAGACATTTATGCAGCCAAAAAACACATGAAAAAATGCTCACCATCACTGGCCATCAGAGAAATGCAAATCAAAACCACAATGAGATACCATCTCACACCAGTTAGAATGGCAATCATTAAAAAGTCAGGAAACAACAGGTGCTGGAGAGGATGTGGAGAAATAGGAACACTTTGACACTGTTGGTGGGACTGTAAACTAGTTCAACCATTGTGGAAGACAGTGTGGTGATTCCTCAGGGATCTAGAACTAGAAATACCATTTGAACCAGCAATCCCATTACTGGGTATATACCCAAAGGACTATAAATCATGCTGCTATAAAGACACATGCACACGTATGTTTATTGTGGCATTATTCACAATAGCAAAGACTTGGAACCAACGTAAATGTCCAACAATGATAGACTGGATTAAGAAAATGTGGCACATATACACCATGGAATACTATGCAGCCATAAAAAATGATGAGTTCACGTCCTTTGTAGGGACATGGATGAAATTGGAAATCATCATTCTCAGTAAACTATCCCAAGAACAAAAAACCAAACACCGCATATTCTCACTCATAGGTGGGAATTGAACAATGAGAACACATGGACACAGGAAGGGGAACATCATACTCTGGGGACTGTTGTGGGGTGGGGGGAGGGGGGAGGGACAGCATTGGGAGATATACCTAATGCTAGATGACGAGTTAGTGGGTGCAGCACACCAGCATGGCACATGTATACATATGTAACTAACCTGCACATTGTGCACATGTACCCTAAAACTTAGAGTATAATAATAAATTAAAAAAAAAAAAGAAAATGACAATCTGCCAGAGAAAGACGGTGTGTGTGAATGGACTATTTTCTCTGAAATTTATCAATTTAAATTATATTAAAAATTTTTAGTTTCATCATTCTATAACATAATTACTTTTTAGCTAGTGCTTTAATAAAAATTAATTAATAGAATCCTTCTTGACTTACTTCTTATCATTTATTTTCTTTAAAACACACTAATTGCTTTTGTTTTTAATATACTACTCTACCATATTGAAATTTGTTGGGTGTTTGATGCTTTACTCAGTAGAATTTTTCAGTTAGAAATGGATAATGAAAGTACATCAGCTATTAAAAATTCTTTATTGTCTGCAGAACAAAAGAATAAATCAGGTGTAAGAGGCAATAGGGAAAATTCAAGAATAGGTGAGATCAGAAAGAGAAAAAAATAAGAAAGACGTTAAGAGTAAAGAGCAGTCTCCTGAAAATGCATACTATGAGGTTATAAGACTTTAAAAGTTCTTTTTGACCCTTTGCCCTTAAATATATCTGAACTTTAAATTTAGTAACTTTGCTTTTCAGCAGAAACTTAAAAGTTGAAAGGATGGCATGAGTGACTTTGAAGTGGCTTCATTATCTGGAGTATATACCCTGGGGTTCATTGTCGAGTGCCAGGAAAATTTGGGACATGGACACACATGAAAAGTTTAGGAACGGAGCCTTAATAAGTAGAAGGAAAAAGAAAAAGAAACAGCTTCCTTCATAGAAGAAGGGGTCTCTGAGCAGAAAAGACTAGTTTGAGGAGGCAGTGTCTGATTTACATAGGGCTCATAGATTGGTTCAATCAGGTATGCCATTTACATAGCATGCAGGGAATGCTGGTCGCCCCACCCTAATCTTTGCAAATAGGATTTCCAGTTGATCCCTGCAATCTTGTCTGTTCCTTACAGCACATGTGGCTGGTAGAGAAGGGAAGTCGCCATCTTGAAAATGTAGTACTTAGTTCCTGCTGGCATTCATTGGTGCAAGCTCCCAGCTTGCAGGGTATTCTTTGTTAGAAAATTATTTGGGGCTGCTTTTCATTAAAAAGAAATGTCTTAGCAAGGACTCCCATGCCCTTGCTATCTGCCCAAGTAATTCCTTCTTAACTCCTTTATCTGTTTCACAGACACAAAACAGCTTTAAACAATAGGCATTAGAATGCATCTCTTTTCCTTCTAAACTCATCAAGCAGTATCCATTTATACGATTTCATATTTCTCACATTAAATGTTGCAAACTCACTGGATTATAAAATCTTAAAATATATGCGTAAAGGAAAAGAGTTAAGCCACAGATCTAATCTGTTATCAATATTATGTACCAGATCCTCTCTCTTCCAAATTTAACTATTGATTTAATATGCCAGTCAATAGTTGGAACTAAATACCTTAAAACTTTTGAATAGCTTTTCATACATAGACAGATAACAAAGAAAATGTGTGAAGAAACAATGAACTTTTATAGTAAAGAAAACAAGAGAATGGCTAAATAAAATATTTTTAAACATCACATTGTAATTATGATGGAGATATATAACTATGAGAGTAATACAGTGACTAATTTCAAGTAAGTTCACATTGTAAAGAGCATTCTTTGTTCAAAAGGAAGATTGTTTCATCAAATCAAGGCTGCACAAAATAGTTCAGCTGTTTTCTCACCTAAATCAAATGTCATTGTAGATAATATTTTCATTTATTTCCCTAGTCTTCCTATTATTCTGAATGCCTTTTTGGTTTCTAGGCAACCATGCTAATACTTCTCTTTCTAAAAAGTCCTCTGCACAAGAACAGTATTCTTAAAAAAGATGGGTGGTCTTCCAAGAAATTTTAAAGTTAGAAATAAATGCTAATCATAAAATAAGAAAAAACAACAATTATAATGGTTTTGAATACTATGGTGCAGAGAGTTAAAAAATACGTGGCCTGCACACCACAATGAGCTCAACAATGACAAAGAAAGAGAAAGAAGTTACAAGGTAAATTTATTTCCAGGAAGGATGCACAAAGAAACTCCATATGTCAAATTCTGGGCAGATGTTATGATATTCATATTTACTAAAGATCTGTTAAGGGAATAGGGTTGGTTCATTTGAGACAATCATGAATAGAAAACCATTTGAGATGGGAAAAACTAGAAGTATGATGCTTAGCCTGGACAAAAAAAAAATAAAGATCAATGAGGTAAAATGTTCTATTTGTGAATTTGTATAGCATATGATGAAAGAGAGATTAAGTCTGTTTACATTTCTCCTCCAGAGATAGAATAATAATCATTAGGTATAAGTAGAAGTAAGATAATTTTGGCTCAATTTAATAAACTTTTTTAACAATTAGGGTTGGCTCTCAGGGTATTGGGTTACCTCAAAAGGTAATAAAATCTGTGACTCTAAGTGTTTAGGCAAAGATGACCATCTTTGTGTACAATCTCACTGTGTTCCAACTCCACTTCTTAGATATTTAATAGGCACCTAAAATTTAGCATGCCACAGATAAACTCTAAATCTTTTCAACCTGCTCTTCTCCTATTTTTCCAATCCCAATAATAATTGTTCAGGCTAAAAATCAAACAATCATCCATAATTCTTCTCTTCTCAGCAAATGCTCAACATGCATAATAAGTATGGATTCTCTCCCCACATTTCTCCACTTTACATCGCTTACACTAATAACACCCCAGGCCTACCTACTACCATCTCTTGGTTGGATTGTTTTGATGCTCTCTGAATGATATCCTTGCATTTACATGTGACCCCTGAAGTTTATTGTCTACAGAGCAGCCAAGGCAATCTTTTAAAAAAAGTATCTACTTTTGCCAGTCCTTTGTTCACATCTTTCTGATAACATACCATTTTATCTAAAATAACAATCAAAGCTCTTAGTATGTCTTAAAAAACAGCCACGTGTCCTAAAAAATGTTTTAAGTATGTCTTAATCCCCATGGCCCTCCCTTCTTATATTTTTCTCTTTACTGTGCTCTTACCCCTTTCACTTTCACTGCACCCCCCCACACCTATTTCCCCCGCAGCTGCTATAACTCTGCCACTCTTTGCATGCATGCAAATACTCATTGTTGGACAGGGAAAATAATTAATCCTAGTTGTCCTGAGGGCTTGCAGCCACTGTCTGTTGAATTCACTTCACCCATACCGGTATGTCTGATGGGGGTGGAGTTCAAGATCAGGCAAGAGAAAAACATGTAAAGGAAGTCATCTCCCAACTGACTTGGGTACATAGCACCCCAGCCCCTGCAAAGGACTAGGTCTCTCAAAACTACATGAAACCCTCCATACCCATACTCACCTGGTAAGCCTATTTAATACCACCCTCACTGGGCTCCATGAAGCCTCAGCGAAAACCCTACTAACTGTTGGATGTGCCTCCCCCTGTACTTCAGGCCATACATTTCAATCCCTGTATCTTTAACCTCCTTGTTAAATTTGTCTCTTCCAGAATCAAAGCTGGAAAACTACAAATAGTTCTTCAAATGGAGCCCCAGATACAGTCCATGACTAAGATCTACCACGGACCCCTGAACCAACCTGCTAGCAAATGCCCCGATGTTGATGACATCAAAGGCACCCCTCCCAAGGAAATCTCAACTGCACAACCCCTACTATGCCCCAGTTCAGCAGGAGGCAGTTAGAGCTGTCATCAGCCAACCTCCCCAATAGCATTGGGTTTTCCTGTTGAGAGGGGGGACTGAGAGACAGGATTAGCTGGATTTCCTAGGCCAACTAAGAATTCCTAAGCCTACCTGGGGAAGGTGATGGCACCCACCTTTAAACATGGGGCTTGTAACTCAGCTCACACCCGACCAATCAGGTATTAAAAAAAGAGCTCATTAAAATACCAATCAGGCTAAAAGCAGGAGGTAAAGAAATAGTCAATCATCTATCGCCTGAGGGCACAGGGGGAGGGACAATGATCAGGATATAAACCCAGGGCATTCGAGCAGGCAGTGGCAACCCCCTTTGGCTCCCCTCCCATTGTATGGGAGCTCTGTTTTCACTCTATTAAATCTTGCAACTGCAATAAAAAAAAAAAAAAAGCTATTGCATTACATGTCTGAGTAACTCTATGACATCACTTTCTATCATTCTCCCCCACTTTCATTCTGTTCCAACCTCTCAACTACCATTGCTGTCCTTAGAATTCACTAATTATAATCTTGACCCAAGGGCTTGGTCCCTCACTGTTCCTTTTGCCTGGAATGTCTTCCCTCAACTATCTGCATAGCTTGTTCTCTCACTTCAATTAAAGCCCTGCATAAATATCAGCTTATCAAAAGACTTTTCTCGAGCCTCTTTCATAATGTAGAATACCCATCACCCATCACTCTCTATTTTTTTAACTCTGGCGTGGCACCTAACTTACTATATGTTGTTTAGCATCTGACTGTAATGACTAGACTAGAAATTCCGTGATCTCTTTTATGATTATCCCTAGACATAAAAGGGTGCTGTTCCAAAGAAGAAGCTCAAAATATTTTTTGAATAAATGTTATGGAAAGAATTTCATTGTGCGTAAGAGATTGGAATACACAACTTAATAAGGTTCTTCCTAACTCTGTAATTCTGATATCAAAACCAAGAGATATATTTTATTTGTTCTTCGACTTAGCTATCATTTGGAAATTAATTTGAGTATTCTCTTAACCTTAATTATTTCTAGGTGCATGTACTCTTCCTATTCTAACACCCCCAAACTTCTCATGAAGTTCATGATTTTTATAGAAAATGTTTATGACATACTAGGTTGTTGTTTCAAAATATTAGACTCTTTTCACTTCCCCTGACATTACCATTTTAACCAGCTAGCTCTCTTCCTGAGGAGCCTTTCAAGCACAATTATAAGAAAGTTGTAATCACTCCTTAGCAAGCACTTTACTAGAAGGATTTCCACTCAAGGCTGTTTGTCACAGCCTTAAGTTTTACCTTAACAAACTTATAAGTGCTATTATTATCCTTCTGAGTTCTTCTTATAGGAGTTATACAAGACTAGTTTTGATTTTGAAGTTAACAACTTCCAGAGTTTTATGAAGTTAAGACACTGTGTTTTACAAAAATCTCTAAAAACCAATGGAGATTGTTATATAGGTCAGCAAACTGATTTCCAGATAACTAAAAGTAAGTGATATATTGTCCACATTACATTTTTAGCACCCAACATGATCTAAAGATATAGGAATGACAGAAAACAAACACGCTAACCATTGGTAAGTGGTACCATTGATTTGCTCATCCACTTTTTATTTATTCATATTCATTATAAATTAACATCTACTATGGCCCACACAAATTTCTGATAACACAGTGATTTTTTTCAAAGTTTACAATCTCACTGGGAGACATGCAAATGGTTCCAACACGTTGTATTTTATGCCATGGTAGCAACAACTACAAATTATATGAGATGAACAAAGTCATTTTTCTCTACTGACTTATAATTAATGTTTATTTTTCAGCTCTGTTAGAGACATGGAATTATACTTGTTTATAAGCAGGAAGCATATAAATTATTATTATATGGAAAAATGGCAGCTATAGGAAATTTAATTCTCAGTTTGACTCTGGAAATAATTTGCTGTTTTCCTATCTCAATGGAAATAGCTTCTGGTAACATAATTTGACCAATAACCAATGATTACACACTGAGGTACTGACAACTTGGTCATTGACTTCAATGTTTCTCTGGAGTTGGTAAAGTACCAAGAGTGAACAAAAATCTTAAATATAGCAATGTAGAAGAGTAGAATGAGCAGTCAACATCATGTCAGGGGACTTGAATACCAATTCCAGCTTCATCACTAATTTACCAACCAATAGCTTGTTTATCACCAAATAATAACCCTCCGTGGGACAACCTTTCTTTATCTCATTAATGAGTTGGAAAAATAATTTCCAAGCGAACTCACAGCCCATATTTTGTTCTAAAATATGTTTAAAGGGAAACCGGTGCAATTAACTCAAAGGTATTTTCATTAGTTTCACTCAGACCTTTCAAAGAAAAGCAAACATTCTAACCCCAGTCTTTTGAAAACTCTAGCCAATGCTGTCCAAAAACCTTTTCTGTGATAATGAAAATGTTCTGTGTCCACACTGTTTTAAATATGGTAGCATCTAGCCACATTTGGCTACTGAACATTTGAAATGAGGCTGGTGCAATAGAGGAAATAATTTTAAGACATTATTATTATTTAATTTTAATTAACTTAGAGGTAAATAGTTATATAAGGCTAGTGACTAGTTAATTAGGCAGCACAGCTAAAGTCACTGTGTATAATTAGTATAAAATATATCTGATAACAATGTAAGTTTAAAAAGAAGGGACAATGTTTATTGGATCTGCTTTCAACTGTTCCGTTCTGTATTTACATTTTAATGAAGCACTATCATTTGTAGAAATAAACTATTAATGAAAACTGGAATGCTAGTAAAAGAAAAGCACCGAGAGTACATTGTATATAGTGAAAATTATCACTCACAAATGCTATGTTTTTGCCATATGCTTTCAATGGCATTTATATAAACTGAAATGGATCATTTCTTTCATTAACCTTCTAAGTGAGGTTTTCTGCTCATTTTCCTTGAACATGCAGGAATGTCATTATAACTTAAAGTAGGAAGATATGCTAAAGGGCATGAGATTAGAGCATGGGTAGTACACTTTCCATTTCACTATAGGAAATTATATGTCCTATTTCTCAGTTTTGATCTGCATAAATGTGAATTAAATGAAATAAACTTTGAATAAGTAAGTTAAAAATGACTCCATATTTCACAAATATAAAAATAATATAGAACAACATGGATGGAACTAGAGATCATTATGTGAAGTGAAATAAGGCAGGCACAGAAAGACAAACATCACATGTTCTCAACTATTTGTGGGATCTAAAAATCAAAACAATTGAACTCACGGACATAGAGAATAGAAGGATGGTTACCAGAGGCTGGGAAGGATAGTAGGGGTCTGGTGAGGGTGGTGAGGACAGTTAATGAATAAAAAAAATTGAAAGAATGAATAGGACTTACTATTTGAAGCATAATAGGGTGGCTATAGTCAATAATAACTTAATTGTAGATGTTAAAATAACATTAACAGTGCAATTGGATTGTTTGTAACTCTAAGGATAAACGCTTGAGGAGATGGATACCCCATTCCCCATTACGTGCTTATTTCACCTTGTGTGCTTGTACCAAAACATCTCACCTACCCCATAAATATATGCACCTGCTATGCACCCACAAAACTTTTTTTTAATTAAGGAAAAATAAAATAAATTAATAATATGGATATTCTTCAATAGCTTTAAAAGAAATGGAAATAAAGTTTTATGGAGAGGCAATTATACACTTAATAAGTAATAAGACATGAAAAAAATACCTAATACTACTGCATTTGTGATTAAACTGGGTGTTTCCATTGTCTTTTTTGCAAAGGTATTGTATATGTTTTAATGCTGAGGTTTGTTCCTTGGCTTTAATTAAATAGAGGAGGATAATAACCCTGTAAAGGAACATGTGCATTTACAGTATTACCTATAATGTTCATAAAATTAGAATAATTAACAAATCTAGTTGATTAGCTATTCTTATATAGTCAATAAAACATCATGATACAAAATACATAAAAATAAAAGATTCCTATGATATAATGACTATATATTTTTCATTCATTAACAAGAATACCTACCTTGTGCCTGGCGTTTGAAAATATAGAGAAAAAGGATGACAGTTTCTGCCTTCAAGAATTTTACAGCTTAGGGAGCAGACAAAAAGGAGTTATTCAATAACAATCTATTGTGATATCTGCCAGGGTGAAGGGTATGCAAGGAGGGACCTGAATGGCTGCTGTGACAATCAGGAAGTTCGAGAAGACTCAGACAAGGCTGGCTCCCCCATGGCTGAATTCTGGTGCTAGAAAGGAGCTGGACAACTAAGCCAACCATTTCTAAAAGGCAGAGTGAGAACTCGTGCAGGCATCTTGAAATGATTCGGAAAAACAGTATTTTTGTCAATTAAGGGAGTTTACCAGATTTTGAATGTCAGACTTCTCAGAGAGTTGAATCTTCCTCATTCTTTGAGGAAGGAGCTAATGAGCCTCCTATAATAATGGGAAGTGATTCCCCATCAGGTATTCAGGATGGCCACACTTGAGGATCAGGGATGAGTCAAAGTAGAGTGAATATTACCGATGTCCCAACCTAGCTCTGACCCATCTCAATTTCCTCCTAGACTGAGGAAGCTTAGGTTGATTCAGGTGCTCTATCTGTCACCTTCTCTGCATCAAATTTAAAAAAGGTAGAACCTTCTCTATTATAAGATATCATCAAAATATCTATTTTATTTACACATGATGTTCAGCATTCAATAAAAGTTTACCAGATATAGAAGGTTGAAAGAAAATATGACCAATAGTCAAAATGAAAGACAGATAACAAATGCAGTCCACAATTGATCCAGATATTGGCATTAGCAGACAAGGACTTCTAAGTGACTACAATTAATATAGAAAAGAAAATTGAGGAAAAGTAGAACAACATAAAAGAAAGGGTGATATGTTTCAATAAAAATTTGAAATTTATAAAATGAATTATATGAACATTTCAAAAATCAAAATGTTATTAAATATTCAGAAATCAGTACATATATGGTTTTAAACACAGGCTAGACACAAAAGAAGAAAAGATTGGTGAATTCAGTCAGGTCAATATCTAAACTGAGAAAACAGAAAAAATATTGCAAACAACAGGCAAGCAGATTGCCAAATCATGAATGAACTCCCATTCACAATTGCTACAAAAAGAATGAAATACTTAGGAATACAGCTAACATGGAAAATGAAGGACCTCTTTAAGGAAAACTGCAAAGCACTGCTCAAGAAAATCAGACAGGACACAAACAAATGAAAAAACATTCCATGGTCAGCAATAGGAAGGATCAATATCATGAAAATGGCCATACTGCTCAAACTAATTTATAGATTCAATGCCATTCCCATTAAACTATCATTGACATTCTTCACAGAATTAGAAAAAAAAAACTATTTTAAAAGTCACATGGAAACAAATAAAAGCCAGAATAGCCAAGGCAATCTGAAGCAAAAAGAACAAAGCTGAAAGCATCATTCTACCTGACTTCAATCTATACTACAAGTCTACAGTAAACAAAACAGCATGCTACTGGCACAAGAACAAACAGAACCGTAGACCAATGGAACAGAATAGAGAACTCAGAAATAAGACCACAAACCTACAACCATCTGATCTTCGACAAACCTGACAAAAACAAGCAATGGGGAAAGGATTTCCTATTTAATAAATGATTCTGGGAAAACTGGCTAGCCATATGCAAAAAAATTGAAACTGCACCCCTTCCTTTCACCGCATACAAAAATTAACTCAAGATGGATTAAAGACTTAAACCTAAAACCCCAAACTATAAAAACCACAGAAGGAAATCTAGGAAATACCATTCAGGACATAAGGCATAGGCAAAGGTTTAATGACAAAAAAAGCAAAAAGCAATTGCAACAAAAGCAAGATTTGACAAATGGGATCTAATTAAACTAAAGATCTTCTGCACAGCAAAAGAAACTATCATCAGAGTGAACAGACAACCTAGAGAATGGGAGAAAATTTTTGCAATCTATTCATTTGACAAAAGTCTAATAGCTGGAATCTATTAAACAAGGAACTTATAAATAAGAAAAAACACCAAACAACTCCATTAAAATGAGGACAAAGGACATGAACAGACACTTCTCAAAAGAAGACATGCATGCGGCCAACAAACATATGAAAAAAAGCTCTACATCACTGATTATTAGAGAAACACAAATCAAAATGAAAATGAGATATTATCTCATGCCAGCCAAAGTGGCTATTATTAAAAAAAAAAAAAAACAGATGCTGGCAAGGTTGTGGAGAAAAAAGAAAGCTTTTACCCTGTTGGTGGGAGTGGAAATTAGTTCAACCATTGTGGAAGACAGTGTGGCGACTCCTCAAAGACCTAGAGGCAGAAATACCATTTGATCCAGCAATTCCATTACCAGGTATGTACCCAAAGGAATGGAAATCATTCCATTATAACAATACATGCACACGTATGTTTACTACAGCACTATTCACAATAGCAAAGACATGGAATCAACCTAAAGGCCCATCAGTGATAGACTGGATAAAGAAAATGTTGTACATATACACCATGGAATACTATGCAGCCATAAAAAGGAGTGAGACCATATCCTTTGCAGGGACATGGAGGGAGTTGGAAGCCATTATCTTCAGCAAACTAATGCAGGAACCGAAAGCCAAACACTGGATATTCTCACTTATAAGTTGGAGCTGAACACGTGGATGATAATGAGAACACATGGACACATGGAGGGGAACAACACACACTGGGGCCTTTGAGGGTTGGGGGTGGGGGTAGGGAGAACATCAGGAAGAATTGCTAATGGATGCTGGGCTTAATACCTGGGTGATGGGATGATCTGTGCAGCACACCACCATCGCACATGTTTACCTATGTAACAAACCTGCACATCCTGCATATGTACCTCCAAACTTAGAAGTTGAAGAAAAAAATTTGTGAGTAGACTGGACAGGTGAGCATTTATTTTTACCTATCTTATGGAATAATAAAAATCATGCTAAGGAAAAAAAGGAGGGGTAAAAGAATTGAGGATTGCAGATTAAATTAAATTAAAGCAAATTCATTAAGGCCACAAACCTTTCCTATAGAAAAGAGAATGCGTCTTATACCCTGTCCTCATACAGATAGAATAACTATGGTATAGAATATCTTACTAAATTATAAGAGAGCTAGTACAAAGTATTTTACTGAATAAGGTTAGGACCCTGGGACAGCTGAGATGGCCTTCTCAATATGTCTTGGACCCAGAAAGCAGAAGCATGTATTGGAATACTTAAACTTCATACTGGAGCTTAGAAGAGAAAATATTTCAGAGACAATGGAAAAGGAATTAAGAAGTCACCTCCAATAATAAATCATGTAAAAGGCCTGAGCAAAGCTTTGCATATTAAGTGCAAATATTTTAAACTCATCATGTAAAGTAGATAAATGTACTAAATATACTACATACAATAAAGCTTTTTGAAAAAGAAAGGAAAAAAAAGAAAAGCAAAAAAATTTAAAAGACAAAAAAATAAGAAAGAAAATAAGCAAGCCAACACAGAAAAAAGTTAGTATGGATGCAAAAGTAGTAAGAATAGGAACAGAAGAAAATACTCCATCTTTTTGTCAGAGGGATATGCAGTAAAAAAGTGGAGTACCCTTCCAAAATTTAATCTCAAGAAAGAAAGAAAAGAACAAGAGATTGGGAAGAACAGAGAAAATTGAGGAAATAGTAATCATTGGAAATGAAAAAAAAAGTTTATAAACAAGTAATAGAATGAACACAACCAAAAAAATTCAAACAACTGACATAGAAGAGAAAATTACAAAAATCAAATTGCATGCAAAAACGTCCACAAAGGAACTGGAAACAAGAAAATAATAAATATGAAATTCTGTCATCTAAGAATGATTGAGTATAATGTCAATTGGTAAACTGAAAGGGAGAAGCACAACATATAGAATGAAAAAAAATGTATTCACAGATACAATACTGGGAACAGCTAAACCCTAAGAAAATCCAAAAAAATCCTGAAGAAAAACAAAACAGAGATATGTGCTGCTATGGCTATTGAGAATTATTATAAATATACCAGAGTAAAGAGTGTTACATTGTAATAATTTAATAATCCATTTGTCATGAAGATAAAGAGATAATAAAAGAGTTCCAATATATATACTATATAATATATTATATAATATTTAATATATTATATATAATATATAATATATAATGTAATATAATATATTGTATATTATAATATATTATATAATATATTATATTATATAACATATTATATAATATATTATAATATATAATATATAATATATTATAATATATAATATATTATATAATATAATATATTATATAATATGTTATATTATATAATATATAATATATTAGTATATATTTAATATATTAGTATATATAATATATTATATATTTAATGTATTAGTATATATATTATATAATATTTAATATATTGTATATATAATATATTATGTAATATTTAATATGTTGTATATATAATATATTATATAATATTTAATATATTGTGTATATATTATATAATATTTAATATATTGTATATATAATATATTATATATTTAATATATTGTATATATAATATATTATATAATATTTAATATATTGTATATATAATATATTATATAATATTTAATATATTAGTATATATAATATATCATATAATATTTAATATATGTAATACATTGTATAATATATTATAATTACAATATATAATATTGTATATATACTATTGCATATATAATATTGTATATATAATATAATATATTATATATACTATATACATAGATAATATATATTTATATATTGTATTATATTATATTTATATATTATATATTAACATATAATTAATTAATTAATTACTATTTATATAATATATAACTAATGTATATATAATATAATTAATGTGTAAATATGATATATATTAATATATATTTATATATCATATTAATATATCATATATTTATAATATTTACATTTATATATTATATTTATATTTATAACATATTTATAAAATATTTATAATATATAAATTTAGACTATTGGCAAACTGTATGTAAAAATTTTAAAACTTGCCCTCTACCTCAACCTAGAGACAAAAAAAATTAATTCAAAAAAATAATTAAACAATTCAAGGGAATTATACATGTAAAGATAAAGCTAAAAAATAAAACTTTCTAGAAGAGAATAGAAGGGAACATCTGCATGTCCCATTTACACATAAATTTTTTAATGAACATTTAAAAAATGGTAACCATAAAATCACTTATAAATATAACAACATTTAAATTAAGAATCCCTTTTTATTTTAAGACTCCAAAATGAAGTGGCAAGGCAAACTATAACAAAGAAATGGTGCAGACAGCTTCAGCTGTAGTCATGAGAGACAATATTTACTCCACTGGCAAATATAATTACATACATATATTATTTGTTACACATAAAACAGAGAGGTGGTTCATATCTAGAATCCGCCTACAAGTAAGTTTGAAAAGGATAGGCAACCCTGTAGGAAAACGGAGAAGAGACTCGATTAGGAACTTCAATAAGAGAAAAACTAAATGGCTAAAAAGAAAAAAAAAGATGAAAGATTCTCGAACTAACTAATAACCAGGGAAATGCTTTTAGAATTGCAATGGGATACCACTACACACGTGTCAGGACAGAAGGACAGATAAAATCAAATCTTTCAATATCAAGTGGTTGGGAGGAGATGGAGCCTTGGGAACATGCATGCATTTCTGGGAGTATAAATGGATATAAGCGCTTTGGAAAACTGTCGTTGTCTAGTAAAGTTGAAAAAAACATATTACTCATGACTCAGACATTATATCCTTAAGTATATGCCCTACAAGCAGACATGCACATGTACAATAGGAAACATATATAGCAATGTTTATAGTAGGTTTTATCAGAATATTACCAAATTGGAAATTCATATTCTTCAAGAGGATAGTTGAACTGGGATATCCATTAAATGAAATATCAGTACAGCTATTAAAATGAATTTTTTTTTTTTGAGACAGAGTTTCACTCTGTTGCCCAGGCTGTAGTGCAGTGGTGCAATCAACAATCACTGCATGTCAACTTCCCAGGGATTACACGATCCCCCTACCGCAGCTTCCCGAAAAGCTGGGACCACAGGTGCATGCCATCACCCCCAGCTAATTTTTGTATTTTTTGTAGAGACAGGGTGTCATCATGTTGCCCAGACTGGTCTCAAACCCCTAGCCTCAAGTGATCTGCCCACCTCAGCTTCCCAAAGTGCTGGGATTACAGGCATGAGCCACCACGCCCAGCCCTGAAAATGAGTAAATCTTAATATAATATTGGATGACATTAGCATAAAGGCCAAAAGGTATTAAAACTAAGTAATGTTCAGAAATTATTATGGATATGGGAAAATTATAAAGGAAAGCAAAGTGTATGATTATAGTTGTTCCTCAGCTTATGCTGGGGTGATATCCCAATAAACTCATTGGAAATTGAATATATATTTAATACCCCAAAAATCCATTGTAAAGTAAAGAAAAATTATTAAGTTGAGTCATCATAAATCTAAATGCTCCTCAACTTAATAATGATGGAGTTACATCCTGCTAAACCCATTATAAAGCTGGAAAATTGTTAAGCCAACCATAATAATTATCTTCAAAATTATAATTGTGTTTTACTTTAAAAGGAAGGAAAGACTTTTGATTAAAAGGATCATACTTGTTTGTTCTATAATTTTGCCAATTTACTATTTCTTAACTTGGATAATTGGAAGGCCTCCCAGGACTCCACACTGTGAACATAAGTAAGCTTTTACTGGAAGTAAAGGATATGGCATAACACGAAAATGAAGCATGCGCAATCAAGTTTCTGCTCTTTCAAGCACAGCTCTATAGAGTCCTTTCTTAGTAGCACAATATGCATTTTGTCTCTGAAACATCAACCACCAAAATATGTGTAAGAAATCATGATTTCAGGTGAGGCTGGGCAAAATTTTACAGCTGGGTCTTTTATGCTCTGCTGGTCATATGGCAAATCTGAGCTACATAACTCGTTGCCAGGCTCAACCATGGATCTATACATTAAACAAGTGTACAAGCTACAGCCAGATTCCACGGGCTGGTGAGTGGATGGTGGGGGGTGGTTCTGACTTAAAATGACACCTACATCTCCATATAGCTCATTTCCTTCTTATCACAGCCACAGGTCAATACCAGACTTCCAGATGACCAGCTAGCTATAAGGCAGTCTTTCCTTATGCAAGTGGAGATTCTAAATGTGTACTTAGGCTGTACATGTATATTATACACTATTTTTAAGACAAATAGCCTATCTTTTAGAATAATTTTAGCATTACAGGAAATGTAGCAGAAAGTACAGAGAGTTTCTATATATCCCTTCTCCTCACTCCTCACCCACCACAGATTCCTCTACTATTAACATCTTGTATTAGAGTCATAGATTCATTACCACTGATGAATCAATATTGATACATTATTATTAAAGTCCATAATTTACATTAGGATACATTCTTTGTGCTGTAGAGTTCTACGAATTTTGACAAATGCATAATGTCATATAGTCACCATGATAGTATTACACAGAATAGCTTCACTGACCTAGAAATCCCCTCTGCACCATCTACTCAACACTCCCTCTCTATTCTGAACCCTTGGCTACCACTGGTCTTTCTGCTGTCTCCATAGCTTTGCCTTTTCCAGAATGTCATATAGTTGGAATCAAATAGTATATATAGTTGATCTCCATCCATGAATTCAAACAAATATGGATCAAAATATTTTTAAAATAAAATTTTAACATAATACAATTAAAAACAGTACAAATTTTAAAAATACAGTATGACAACTATTTTCATAGCATTTACATTGTATTAGGTATTATAAGTAATTTAGAGATTATTTAAAGTATATGGAAGGATGTGCATGGGTTATATGCAAAACTATGCCATTTTATATAAGGGACTTGAGAATCCACTAATTTGGGTAACTGGGGGTCCTGGATGCAATCTCCCATGGATATCAAGAGATGACTGCATTGACTTTTCAGATTGGCTTCTTTTATTGAGGAATATGTATTTAACGCCCCCCACATCCTTTCATGTCTTGATAGACAATTTCTTTTCATCACTGAACTGAATAATATTCTAATATATGAATGTAGCATAGGGTTTTCAATCCATTCACTTTCTAAAGGTACTCTTGGATGCTTCCAGTTTTGTTAATTATGAAGTAAGCTACTATACATATTCTCATGCAGGTTTTTCTGTGCAGATAATTTTTTAACTCATTTGTATAAATATCTATCAGTGTGTTTGCTGGATTGCATAGTGAGACTATATCAGATGCCAGCAAGGATGTGTGGCAATAAAAACTCTCATGCAGGCCAGGCGCGGTGGCCCACGCCTATAATCCCAGCACTTTGGGAGGCCAAGGTGGGTGGATCACCTGAGGTCAGGAGTTCAAGAGCAACCTGGCCAACATGGTGATTTCTCCTATATGTATTTACCTACGTAAAGTTGAATTTACAAATTAGTCATAATCAAAGATTAATAACAATAACAAATAATAAAATAGAACAATTATAACTATATATTATAACTATAGTTCTCCAATAATAAACATCCAGGATCCTTGGAGACATGGCTGACTATAGGGCTTGGATAGGGAACACATAAAGTGAGCCTGGAATGTAGTGTACATTCCTTAAGAAAGTTAAGAAGTGATTTAATAAATAAATAATGGATGCTTGTCAAAAGAAGATAGGATGTAACCTGAAGAACTTCCAGTGGTCAAAGTTGGTACAACTTGAGCAACAAAATAAATCAGGATCACTCTAATAACAACGCTAGATGAACATATGACAAGAAAACTACACATCATACTCCTAATAAGCATGGCCATAAAAATGCCTAATAAATATTTGTAAACAAGTCCTGAATGTACACAAAGGTTTATATACCATGATTAGGTGGGTATTATCACAAGAATGCAAAGTTGTTTAAAAATCTGAAAATCAGTTAATGTATTGTATAATATTAATAGAATAAACGACAAAAACAACATAATCATCTCAATAGATGAAACAAAGTAAGCAAAAAAAGCCAACAGTATATTACATCATATCTTTATTGCCTTATTTGTAATGATTCTATCGTTTCATGATTAAACATTATACTGGTATTTTGTTTCATATATATCATAACAAGGTAGAGAACATATGGATTAATAATATGGAGATTCAAAAAATTTCTACTTGTTGTATTGATGGAGGAACTTATATTTGCAAATGAATCTCTGCCTGACTAGATTTTTTTAAGCTCCAGGGACAGAGGAGGATTAATATATAACATTTTCAGTTTCTTCCTTCTTTAATGATAGGTTTACAATTTCTAGCTCTTTGTATATTAGTTTTATTTACACAGTTTTCTTAAAATAACCTGGTTTATTCTTATTCTCAAGATTTATTACCATATAATTTGGCAAATTCATGTCATAAATCTGTACAGATACCTTTCTCTGGTGTTGCTTTTTCCTTTATTACTTTGGATCATAGCTAAGTTGGCTCTATTATCTCATAAATTATAGGTATTAATGTCCTAGGTTTATGCTGTCTTTTATATAGATATTCTGTAAAGGAACTATTTCATATACTGGAAAAGAATTTTACAAATGGGCTACTATTGATGGGATTGTTTAAATAAATTTGTTGGCCTTTAAATGGTCTTAGGAGACCATTTAAAACCACTGTGTAAGAAAGTGTTTTCTCTGGGTTCTAAACAGTAGATTTATAAATAAAAATTAAATACACAATTTTACCATGTTTGATGCTTCTTAAACAAATAATAAAGAAAAATAAAGAAATATTTCATGTTCTACAACATTAATAGGTGGCATTTACTGATTTTTATGTTCTGGATTTTTCTATTTGGACTTCTCCCTCTTGTTTGCCATACTGCTCAAGAATTTGATGCTCTTTTCTCAGTTCCAGTTGACCAGAAGGAGGAGATAGATGTATCACTGAATAGCTCTAGTGAATACCAGAATAAGCATTATCCAATAAAGTTCAGTGAATTAGCATTTACCCTCTCTTTGCTAACTCTCAGTGTACAATTTTCAGCTGATGGGTGTCTTAAAATTATTATAAATTTCTCTCATTTTACACATTAATGTATAGAGTCACTTTGTGACAAGTCCAAAAATGTACAGACTGGTCTGGGGCTAAATCACAGCTCTTCTGATACTCAGGCTGGTGGCCTACATTATGTAGCAGATCTAGAAAGTGGGAAAGCCAGTGCAATGATCATCTAAGTAGCGGGACTTCCACAAAAGAAGGAGGTCTCATGCTCAAATCTGTTTAGTTGACAACAAATAGAAAAGGTCTTTTTCAAGATAGTTGCTTAGAATTTCTAGTCTTTAAGAAATCAATTTGCTCATGGAAAGTCTGCACAAGAGAGGATCAAATATAAAATAATTGATGTAAAGTATGAGGGAAAATATTTCTGAGAGAATTACCTTTTCAAAGTAGCATTCTTAGAAGATAAATAATTTTCAGCAACACATTTATGGAAAGCAAACCAGATTTTGCTTTTTAGGCATTTTGGTGTTGTTTATATTTCCCAAAGGTACCACTTAACAAGTAAATTCATATTATCCTAAGTGCCAGAGAATAATTTAATTACATGTAGCACTTTATTGCTCTTGAGGAATGAGTTATTCATACAACTATAAATTGACAGTGAGGATTTGACTAGTCATCAACATTTTTATCTACTTTTCCTAAATCTTCTGTCACTTGCTTTATAATCTTGGATCAATCTGTTTACTTCCATAAGTTTCAAAATCCGCATTTGTTAAAGTGGTGGAATCATACAAGATCTAAAGTTTCTTCTAATTCTAAAATTCTGAGGCCACAATTCTTGCTATACTTCATAACAATCACAAACCAAATAAATATCAAGCTATTAAAAAACTCATTAACCCCTTCTCCACGAGGAGAGGGTCCAAGTCTCTCTTTTTACTGTTGTATTCCTCACACTGAAATAAGAGCTTAATACATAATAGATGCTTGCTCAATGTTTGTTAAGTGAATTAATCAATAAACAAAATAACATGAACACTGTCATACCTCAATTAATTGAAAAGAGTGGGAAAAGAACTAAATTCCTTCATCTTAAAGCTGGATAGACTAGAGTTGAGCAATTATGATGAACATGTACTTAGTCAAGATTAACAAACATTAACATTATTAGAACATAATCCAATGCTGGTAATACATCTATTCCAGAGAGTTGAGATTTTTAATTAATCTGAGTGACATGTATTTGGAATGATCTGCATGATGTGACAATGAACAGGCCACTTCTTTTATATTAAAAAAACCTCAGAGCTAGAGATCATGTTATTGAGCATGCCTTATTTGACCAGAGAGGAAATTGAAGCAGTAAGATTTTTAGATGTACAAGTTATTTAATGATAACTCCTTCTTTAGCACACAGGGTAAATTTTCATGATGCTAAATTTGTTGACAGAGGATCGTGCTTGTATTCAAGTCAGAATTAATGTGATCATGTTATGGAAGACATATCCTTGTGTCCCATGATAATTTATTTTCAATCTCTCTGTAAATTTAGGTCACTCTATTGACCACCAGCCAACTCTAAAATATTCTCAAATGCTTAAATGTGACCTCCATTCCAGTAAGAGTAAATTCTGTTAGTATTATTTGCTTATAACACAGCAACCTAATGTATAAAACAATGCTAGCTATATGATACAGTCATCAAAATGACTATTTTAGCAACCAACAATAGTCTATATTTCAACTCCACATATACTAACAAGTAAAGGGAAAAAATGCTACACATTGCTAGAATCATTTATAGAGAACATTCATATTTCCCAATTGGAGGTACAGAGGCTGAAGTTAGTTCTTGTTCTCAGGCCAATTCTCTATTATTAATATTTTTAATTCCATTTTAAAACAAGCAACACACTAAGATGGTATATATAAAAGCAACAAGATAGCTGTCTGACCCCTGTGGCACATCTAAATGTGCCCATGACTTAATGAAACACAAGTTGAAATGCTCTGTCCTAGGCTTGTCAATAGACAGGAGAGATATCAATCAATTTACATATACAGGGAAGGATTCATATATTAATTTATTATACAAGAATATATTGAAGTTTTGTTACGTGCAACACACTGTATTTGAAACTGAGTTTAAAAAGACACAAATAAATTGAAAATGTCTGTCCTTATGGAGTTTATACTTGAGCTCATTTGTTCTTTTGTTGTTCATTTTTATTGAAGGACCAAACACCTTTAATTTACTCAATGCTAATTTTAAAATACGCTCAAAATTCTGAGCTCATATGCATGTTTATCTTGGTTGCTGATTGTGTTTTGTAGAGTCATCATTACTGGTCATTATGATGAATCAGTTCACACTAAGTAATTATCAGAATAAATTTAAAAACTCTTAAACTGTATGTATTTGTGGTTTATGTTCCCTTGCTTTTTTCTGGAGAAAGAAACTTAACCCTCCAAACAGTTAATGTCCCTGCTGTAGATCTACAAACATTTTGATGTAATAGGTCTAAGGTCAGCGAAATGCAATTTTTTTGAGTGCCTATAAGTAGACTGATTTAAGCTCTACAGTAATATTATTTCTTTTGTGGTAAATCACCATTGGATATTAGATAATTCATGAAAGACAAAAATAAAGATTCTTACTTAAGTGTCTATTCTCAGATTGCAATTTGTAATAGTGAATAAATATGCCTAATGTGTCTATAATTGACTTGTTTTTAAAAGTATAATGTATTTTTAAACATCTTCATCAATATATAATTCACACACCATAAATTTCACCAACTTAAAGTGTACAATTCAAATATTTTTAGTATATTCACATAATTACGTAATGATTACCATAGTCTAATTAGCAGACACTGCCCGTTTCCTGTCCCTAGCCCCTAGTAACCACTAATCTATTTTCTGTCTCTATAGAGTTGCCTATTCTGAGCAATTCATATAAACGGAATGATATAATGTGGTCTCTTGCAGCTGACTTCTTTCACTGAGTATAATCTTTTCAAGGTAATTCATGTTGTACTATTCATCAATGATTCATTCTTGTTTTCCTGTTGAGTAGTATTCCATTGTATGGATATACCAGTTTTATTTATTTATTCATTGTTAATGGACATTTGACCTGTTTCTAGTTTTTGGCTATTATGAGTTATAATACTGTTATGAACGTTAATGTACAAATTTCGTGTAATGTATGTTCTCATTTCTTTTGGGAATGGTCAACCTAAAAGTGGAATTGCTGGTTTATATGGTGACTCTAGGTTTAACACTTTAAAGAACTGCCAAACTGCTATCCAAAGTGGCTGCATGAATTTACACTCTCACCAGCAAATTATGAAGGTTCCAATTCTCCACATTCTTACCAACAGTTGTTATTATCTACAGCAATTCTAATGGTGTAAAGCGGTATCTCACTGTGGTTTTGAGTTGTATTCATTTAATGCTTTTTTGCTTTTTCATATTTCGTGAATAAGACTCTGCCTAAACATAGTAATTGAAGTAAATCCAATCCCAGCTTCCAATTCAGTCAAGTCAATGCTGAACTTAAAACAGAATATGAATCCTGAAAACTTAATATTTACAATATGTGCTATCCTTTATCCTGCTGCAAATGTAATTATTGCACATAAGAATTCTCTAGTGCAAATTGTTTGATTCTAACAATAGGTCATGCCTAGGAGATTTTTTTTGCCCTTTTCTTTGTATTGTGAATTTCAAATTATGTTATTAAACAAAAATATTAACATACTATTTATAGAA
The DNA here is from genome assembly GCF_029289425.2 of Pan paniscus. Taxonomy (NCBI): domain Eukaryota; kingdom Metazoa; phylum Chordata; class Mammalia; order Primates; family Hominidae; genus Pan; species Pan paniscus. The sequence goes on from NC_073266.2 coordinate 36,792,789, forward strand.
TTGTTGATTTGTGTTCTTTTCTGGATTACCTTGTGCTGATGGTTTCACAGGAATAACTTCTTTATAATATTTTCACTGCTTTCAATGAGCATTGCTTCAGATGTCTTTACAATTTACAGATGGCTTTACAAATACAGCTTAACTTTGGAACCTGCTGAATATGTTTACTGCCCTAGATTCTAAACACCTGTATCTTGAAAGAAGCTGCTGTGCAAGGCACAACCTACTGAGTCATTTTCAAAACACTGAGTACAGGGAGCAGGTGTTCAGTTGTCAGTAATGGAATAAAACAAAGTTACAAACTGGGTTAGTTAGTAATATGAGGTGCACAAACTATATTTCCAGACTTGTAGATAAATTTCTCTATTTAATTTTCAAAATTATTAAAATACTCTACTCTTTAAAGATGAACTTCACCTGAATATAATAGATGTCTCACTGCATATCTGTTAATCTCAACGTATTTCTGATGCATTAAACCATGACAGGTTACCCATTCTCTCTTTATCTTTGAGATAACTAAGATTCCATAAACATTTATTCCACGAGAAGATTCAATGTGGTCACTTCATAAATCATCACCTTCAAAGACTAGCACAACTGGTCAAAAGAATTTGTAAAGGTGCTATGTTTGACATCACTTTAAGCACAAGAAAAGAAAAGAGAAAGAAGAAAGAAAGAAAGCATAAAGCTCTGAGTAAGCATAAAGTTCATAAAATTTATGCAATCCAACATGAATGTCATTTTCCATAATAGCTAACGTTTACTATTTCTGTAAAATAAGCATTTTGTAGATGCGTTTCATGTATAATTTTTTAATCATTAAAACAATCATAAAATAGTACTCTTAGGATCTGCACATTTTGCAGACAAAGAATCTTCATTAAAGGATTGAAAGATTCAGACGTCAAACAAGGGAGGGGGAGAGCCAGGACCCAAGCCCAGGCAACCAGTTGCCAGAGTCCATTCTTCTGAACAGCATACAATCGTGCCTCTGCATAAAACTGAAATGTTGATCCTACATGTTCCATTTAAAACAAGCAACTAAATTTAAATACCTTCTCACTCTTTGAAAATCCCAATGAAAATATAGGAAGATGAACAAAAAGGGAAAAAAAAATCTGCACTAATACTGGGAACAAAAGGTCTAAAAAGCAGAGATATTTTTATGAGTATCTGGAAAACAAAAATATATAGAATTGCATTGACTGTGAAAGTAAATAAGGAAATCAATTATCAATCAAATGGAAGGACAAAATAGAAATATTTTTGCAAAATACAAGAACTAAGAAACTGTAGTGCCATGTACCCTCTTTAAAAATATACTTGAAGATATACTTCAGAAAAAAATGAAAAATCATTCAGAATAAAAACTACTGAGCTTTTCAATATGTATTTTGTGAAAAAAAAGTTTGGGAAACAGTGAAAAGAACTTGATCAGGAAGTTCTAACATTAATATTTGCAACTCCTTAAAATTATAAAGCATTTTCTAATGTATGGATCAATTATCTGCCTCTATTTATTTCTAGGGATTAATAGCAAGAATCTATAAGAATTCTGCAATTGAAGAATAAGTATCATGATCATTGAATTAAAAGTTCCTCATATTTTATGTAGGTTTGGACTCAGCTATAGAGGTAAAAGGGAAAGCATCCAGTGGGCAAAAGAGGGTGGTGTTTTCTTACTGTGATTCTTTTTCTTTCTTTTCTTTTTTTTTTTTTTTTTTTGAGACAGGTTGTCACTGTGTCACCCAGGCTGGAGTGCAGTGGCAAATCTCAGCTCAATGAAGCCTCCGCCTCCCAGGTTCAGCAATTCTCCTGCCTCATCCTCCTGAGTAGCTGGGACTACAGGCACGCACCACCATGCCTGGCTAATTTTTGTATTTTTAGTAGACAGGCTTTCACCATGTTGGCCAGGCTGATCTTGAACTCCTGACCTCAAGTGGTTCATTCTCCTCGGCCTCCCAAAGCGCAGGATTACAGGCATGAGCCACCGCACCTGGCCTGTGATTCTTATATACGGGCATAAACACCCTGCTGCTAGCTTAAATAGGCATGCATAGAGTACAATGTTCTGCCAATGACAGATTGACCTTGACAAGTCTCTGAGACTTCCTAGGCCTTATTTCCATTTTGAATGGAGACACGGGTCTTTTTATTGACTGAGTAATTTGATAGACCAGGCTGATTCCTCTTGGTCCCATTTAAGGAATCAAATACCTACCTAGAGGGTTTGACTAACCACTGGCAGTGGGGAGTGTCGTTAGAACACCAAAAACTTTCTTTGTAACAGGGGTCATGAATCAAAAGCCTTTTAAATGTTTCAACTCACATTGGATGTACAGAAACAATATGATGGCATTTTTAAATTTACTCTTTATTATTAACCATAATATAAGCTCTAAATAAAGCCTTAAGAGTACAGATAAAATATAAATAAACTAAGCCAATGAATACAGAACTATCCTTGATAAATATACTCCAAGTTAATTTCAAAATCTGTTCATGTTTATTTAACAAAGTGTGGTGTTGTTTTATTAAGGGACAAGGACTTAGGTTAACAGTAAATTGATATAACTTTAATATATGCCAAAGGACCATAGACACACCAAGAGTACTGGAAAACAGAAGTTGCTTTATTTACATTCTAGAGAAATCAGAAGTACAAACTCATGGGCACTCAAAAAATATGCAAAAGCCCGACTAATGCTCTAAAATTATGAAATCTGATGTAATTGGGCTCATAACTTTTTGAGTTCAATGAATTGCAAATTTTTTCCAACTATGACTCATATAATATAATGCTGGTGACTCAGTCTCTTACTGTTCACTAACCTCAAATCACACCTGTGCATCTATTACTGAATTTAGAAGTGTTAGAACATTATGTACCCAAGAATGTAAAGGTTTCTGGCAAAGAACGCACTCCCCTTACTGAAGGTCACAGCAGGTACTGATGCAGTAAGAGATCACCACCAGTGGCCCTCTAAAATCCAACTCCATTATGCATCCCAGCTTGCTTTCAAGTGAATGAGCTTCCCTTATGACTATAAAATGAATCTGTATTGTTATCAGGGAATTCTAAAATCAGTCTTACAGACGAATTTTGCAGTTATCTTTGTGCATGAAAGCCAAGTATTTCCTGGAATGCAAACCCCAATCGCATTAGTTGGAACAATTGACCTTCAGAGTCTCCTTCATTTTGGCTCCTCATCAATTTAATATGGATCCATCTCCTTTTACCAAGTATTATCTCAGTCCTTGTGGACATTAGTGATGCTGTTAACAAAGCATCATTACATGAGGGAAATGGAGAATATTAGAAAAACTAATCATTGCCAACAGAAATAAAATTTTAAAAAAATGAATTTGAGTATCCTGTTACACTGTCTTTTAAAGAAGTCAAGATTCACACCTGTCTTCTAATTCATCAGAGGAAATGTGAGCAGGCACTGAGAGCCCAGTGTGGGTTTAAAGATGTGCTGCTTGGCAATTCCTCTGCTGTATGAATATTCTTGAAAAGATAGTATAGAAAACTTATTTTAGACATACTTGTGAGAAAATCAAAGTTTTTTGAAAAACTAGAAGTTAAATAATTTTCATTAAAGCCATAACACCAGATTGCAAATATAAATCATAAAGATTCTAATTTCCAAAAATATAATGAAGCAAATTATCCAAAATTAATATGCAGCCTTTAGATAATAACTACAATTGTAATAGGTTTATTTTGCATGTCTTTAGAGTTATTTTGTTTATCTCACAAGGAATTTGAAGCTGCTTACAGCTACTGATATGAATGGTAGCACCTCATTTATCTGGATGTTTCTTACCTGGATAATTGCACTTATTCAGGACAAAGTTGAGAACATGAAAATAAGCAAACGCATCCATTAGGAGCCAAAATATACATCTCAAAGTTTATTAATTTGCTGATGAAATAACCTTTGAGGACATATGGAAAACAACGTGCTTTATTTTAGACACAGAATTCACAACTTTGACCCGGATGGAAGCAAACTGGCAACATAAATAAGTGTCAACTGAAACCTGAAATGAACAAGAAAAATAAATAATGTGAAAGACAACCCAAGAACTTGCAAATACAGGCTAATCTATAAAGCCAACATAAAGACCAATAAGATCTGAGGGTTTTACAGAGTACCTGAGACCACACATTATAATTATATCTGAACTCTGAGTCATCAAAAGAAGCATAAATTATGTTTGATATATACCGCTCAAGAAGACTGATTTTTTTTTTCTCACTTTGGGAAAAAAATATCAGACACATAAATTCAAAAACTATTTTCCAGAGAATCAATTGTCTAGAAAATTCACATTCCAGAGAGATATGGAGTTACAGATTAAGTAGAATTAGGCACTTCATAATATCCATATGTATGTATGCATGTATGATCCTTATCCCTAAACTGTTAGCTCCTAAAATAATGTATTTTCTGCTAATTTTTAATTTCTCAAAGGCCTAAAACTGAAATAGAGAAAACAGAGAAAAAAGATATGATTAAAAGGCTTTTTGGTGACTTCTGGATTCAGTTTTAACATGCAAATAGCTTAGAAGTCATCACTCCTGTCATTGCAAGGGGAAAAAAAGGGCTGGACAAAGTTGGAATCAATGACTTCTCTTGGACCCATCAGATTACTGCAATTGCAGAGCAAACTGCCATCTGGAAATCTGGAGAGACAGGTGAACCTAGTCCCTGCTGAGATATGCTTACCTGGAGCAAAAGCTGCTAGTGTCATAAACTTGTAAGAACAATTAAATGGTAACTTTGACAAACTGCTGGAAGATAAGTGAAAGAGCATAAGTGTAAAAAATTTCTGGCAGAAGAACACATTCTTAGGAGGACCCCACAATTTCATGACCTTTATACCTCCAGGAAGACCACCAGGTTCTCATGGTGAATGAAACTAAGGAGGATCCTTCTGGCAGATCATTGTCAAATACACCAAGATCCTTTCCACAAGAAAATCCTACTCTCCAGAGGAAAAGGCTTTCCCAGAGTTTTATCCCACCTAGGAGAAGGACAGTCTTCCCAAACCAGCCTCCTCTAGTCTTTCTCTCTCACCTAAGGAAGAAAAATAGCCAATTAGTCAATAGGGTTCAGAGTTGAAGACTTATATTGTGAACACTTTAGCCAGAGAAGGGAGTACAGAGGGATGGGAGGGGAAATGTTATTCTTTTTTTTTTTTTTTTTTTTCGCAAAACAAATTTGTATCTTTATTTTTTATTTTTTTTTAAGTTCTGCGATACATGTGCTGAATGTGCAGGTTTGTTACATAGATATACATGTGCCGTGGTGGTTCGCTGCATCTATCAACCCATCATCTAGGTTTTAAGCTCCGCATGCATTAGATATTTGTACTAATGCTCTCCCTCCGCTTTCCTCCCACCCCCTGACAGGCCCCAGTGTGTGATGTTCCCCTCCCTGCGCCCATGTGTTCTCATTGTTCAGCTCCCACTTATAAGAGAGAACATACAGTGTTTGGTTTTCTGTTCCTGTGTTAGTTTGCTAAGGATGACGGCTTCCAGCTTTATCCATGTCCTGCAAAGGACATGAACTCATTCTTTTTTATGTATGGCTGCATAGTATTTCATGGTATATATGTGCCACATTTTCTTTATGCAGTCTATCATGAATGCGCATTTGGGTTGGCTCCAAGTTTTGCTATTGTAAATAGTGCTGAAATAAACATATGTGTGCATGTGTCTTTACAGTAGAATGATTTATATTTCTTTAGGTATATACCCAGTAATGGGATCGCTGGGTCAAATAGTATTTCTGGTTCCAGATCCTTGAGGATTGCCACACTGTCTTCCACAATGGTTGAACCAATTTACACTCCCACCAACAGTGTAAAAGTGTTCCTATTTCTCCACATCCTCTCCAGCATCTGTTGTTTCCTTGCATTTTAACGATTGCCATTCTAACTGGTGTGAGATGTTATCTCATTGTGGTTTTGATTTGCATTTCTCTAATGACCAGTGATGATGGGCATTTTTTCATACATTTGTTGGCTGCATAATAGTCTTCTTTTGAGAACTGTCTGTTCATATCCTTTGCCCACTTTTTGATGGGGTTGTTTTTTCTTGTAAATTTGTTTAATTTCCTTGTAAATTCTGGATATTAGACCTTTGTCAGATGGATACATTACAAAAATTTTCCCCCATTCTGTAGGTTGTCTGTTCACTCTGATGATAGTTTATTTTGCTTAGCAGAAGCTCTTTAGTTTAATTAGATCCCATTTGTCAATTTTGGCTTTTGTTACCATTGCTTTTGGTGTTTTGGTCATGAAGTTTTTGCCCATGCCTATGTCCTGAATGGTATTGCCTAGATTTTCTTCTAGAGTGTCCATGGTTTTAGGTTTTACATTTAAGTCCTTAATCCATCTTGAGTTAATTTTTGTATAAAGTGTAATGAAGGGGTCCAGTTTCTGTTTTCTGCATATGGCTAGCCAGTTTTCCCAGCATCATTTACTTAATAGGAGATCCTTTCCCCATTGCTTATTTTTGTCAGGTTTGTTGAAGATCAGATGGTTGTAGATGTGTGGTGTTATTTTTGAGGTCTCTGTTCTGCTCCATTGGTCTATATGTCTGTTTTGGTACAAGTACCATGCTGTTTTGGTTACTGTAGACTTGTAGTATAGTTTGAAGTCAGGTAGCATGATGCCTCCAGCTTTGTTCTTTTTGCTTAGGATTGTCTTGGCTATATGGGATCTTCTTTGATTCCATATAAAATTTAAAATAGTTTTTTTCTAATTATGTGATGAATATTAATGGTAGTTTGATGGGAATAGCATTGAATCTATAAATTACTTTGGGCAGTATGGCCATTTTCACGATATTGATTCTTCCTATACATGGGGATGGAATGTTTTTCCATTTGTTTGTGCCCTCTCTTATTTCCTTGAGCAGTGGTTGTAGTTCTCCTTGAAGAGGTCCTTCACATCCCGTGTAAGTTATATTCCTAGGTATTTTATTTTCTTTGTAATAACTGTGAATGGGAGCTCACTCATGATTTCACTCTCTGCTTGGTGTATAGGAATGCTTGTGATTTTTGCACAATGATTTGTCTTCTGAGACTTTGCTGAAGTTGTTTATCAGTTTAAGGAGTTTTTTTTGGGGCTGAGATGATGGGGTTTTCTAAATGTACAATCATGTCCTCTACAAACAGAGACAGTTTGACTTCCTGTCTTTCTATTTGAATATACTTTATTTCTTTCTCTTGCCTGATTGCCCTGGCCAGAACTTCCAATACTATGTTGAATAGGAGTGGTGAGAGAGGGCATCCTTGTGCCGGTTTTCAAAGGGAATGCTTCTAGCTTTTGCCCATTTAGTATGATATTGGCTATGGGTTTGTCATGAATAGCTCTTATTATTTTTAGAAATGTTCCATCAAAACCTAGTTTATTGAGTGTTTTTAGCATGAGGGGTGGTTGAATTCTATCGAAGGCCTTTTCTGCATCTATTGAGATAGTCACGTGGTTTTTGTCAATGGTTCTGTTTATGCAATGGATTACATTTATTGATTTGCATATGTTGAACCAGTCTTGCATCCCAGGGATGAAGCTGACTTGATCGTGTTGGATAAGCTTTTTGATGTGCTGCTGGATTCGGATTGCCAGTATTTTATTAAGGATTTTTGCATTGATGTTTATCAGGAATATTGGTGTAAAATTTTCTTTTTTTGTTGTGTCTCTGTCAGGTTTTGGAATCAGGATGATGCTGGCCTCATAAGATGAGTTAGGGAGGATTCCCTCTTTTTCTACTGTTTGGAATAGTTTCAGAAGGAATGGCACCATCTCCTTTTTGTACCTCTGGTAGAATTTCACTGTGAATCCGCCTGGTCCTGTGCTATTTTTGGTTGACAGACTATTAATTACTGCCTCAATTTCAGAACTTCTTATTGGTCTATTCAGGGATTCAGTTTCTTCCTGGTTTAGTCTCCGTAGGGTGTATGTGTCCAGGAATTTATCCATTTATTCTAGATTTTTTAGTTTCTTTGCCTAGAGGTGTTTATAGTATTCTCTGATGATAGTTTGTATCTCTGTGGGGTCAGTGGCGATATCCCCCTTATCATTTTTTATTTTGTCTATTTGATTCTTCTCTGTCTTCTTCTTCACTAGTCTAACTACTGGTCTATCTATTTTGTTAATCTTTTCAAAAAATCAGCTCCTGGATTCATTGATTTTTTGAAGGATTCTTCATGTCTCTATCTCCTTCAGTTCTGCTCTGATCTTAATTATTTCTTGTCTTCTGCCTGCTTTTGAATTTGTTTGCTCTTGGTTCTCCAGTTCTTTTAATTGTGATGTTAGGTTGTTGATTTTAGATCTTCCCACTTTTTGATATGGGCATTTAGTGCTCTATAAATTTCCCTCTAAACACTGCTTTAGCTGTGTCCCAGAGATTCTGGTACGTTGTCTCTTTGTTCTCATGGTTTCAAAGAACTACGTTATTTCTGCCTTAATTTAGTTATTTACTCAGTAGTCATTCAGGAGCAGGTTGTTCAGTTTCCATGTAGTTGTGCAGTTTAAGTTAGTTTCTTAATCCTGAGTTCTAATTTGTGGTCTGAGAGACTGTTATAGTTTCTGTTCTTTTGCATTTTCTGAGGAGTGTTTTACTATCAGTCATGTGGTTGATTTTAGAATAAGTGCGATGTAGTGCTGAGAAGAATGTATATTCTGTTGATTTGGGGTTGCGAGTTCTGCAGATTTCTATTAGGTATGCTTGGTCCAGAGCTGAGTTCAAGTCCTGAATATTCTTGCTAATTTTCTGTCTCACTGATCTGTCTAATACTGGGTGGGGCGTTAAAGTCTCCCACATTTATTGTCTGGGAGTCTGTAAGTCTCTTTCTAGGTCTCTAAGAACCTGTCTTATGAATCTGGGTGCTCCAGTATTGGGTGCATATATATATATATATTTAGAATAGTTAGCTCTTCTTGTTGCATTGATCCCTTTACCATTATGTAATGCCCTTCTTTGTCTTTTTTGATCTTTGCTGGCTTAAAGTCTGTTTTATCAGAGACTAGGATTGCAAACCCTGCTTTTTTTTGCTTTACATTTTCTTGGTAAATATTCCTCCCTCCCTTTAACCTGAGCCTATGTGTGTCTCTGTATGTGAGATGGGTCTCCTGAATACAGCACTCCAATGGGTCTTGACCTTTTGTCCAATTTGCCAGTCTGTCTTTTAATTGGGGCATTTAGCCCATTTACATTTAAAGTTAATATTGTATGTGTGAATTTGATCCTGTCATCATGATGCCAGCTGGTTATTTTGCACATTAGTTGATGCAGTTTCTTCAATGTGCCGTTGGTCTTTATATTTTGGTGTGTTTTTGAAGTGGCTGGTACTAGTTTTTCCTTTCCATACTTAGTGCTTTCTTCAGGAGCTCTTGTAAGGCAGGCCTGGTAGAGGACAAAATCCCTCAGCATTTGCTTGTCTGTAAAGGATTTTATTTCTCCCTCACTTACAAAACTTAGTTTGGCTGGATATGAAATTCTGGGTTGAAAACTCTTTTCTTTAAGATGTTGAATATTGGCCCCCACTCTCTTCTGGCTTGTAGGGTTTCTGTAGAGAGCTCTGCTGTTAGTCTGATGAGCTTCTCTTTATAGGTAACCTGACCTTTCTCTCTGGCTGCCCTTAACATCTGTTCCTTCATTTCAACCTTGAAGAATCTGACGATTATCTGTCTTGGGGTTGCTCTTCTCAAGGAGTATCTTAGTGGTGTTCTCTGTATTTCCTGAATTTGAATGTTGGCCTGTCTTGCTAGGTTGGCGAAGTCCTCCTGGATAATATCCTGAAGAGTGTTTTCCAACTTGGTGGCATTCTCTCTGTCACTTTCAAGGACCCCAATCAATCATAGGTTTGGTCTTTTCACATAGTCCCATATTTCTTGGAGGCTTTTTTTGCTCCTTTTCATTCTTTTTTCTCTAATCATGTCTTCACGCCTTATTTCATTAAGTTGATCTTCAATCTCTGATATCCTTTCTTCCGCTTGATTGATTCGGCTATTGATACTTGTGTATGCTTCACAAAGTTCTCGTGCTGTGTTTCTCAGCTCCATCAGGTCATTCATGTTCTCTAAATTGGTTATTCTAGTTAGCCATTCCTGTAACCTTTTGTCAAGATTCTTACCTTCCTTGCATTGGGTTAGAACATGCTCCTCTAGGTCAGAGGAGTTTGTTATTACCCACCTTCTAAAGCCTACTTCTGTAAATTCATCAAACTCTGTCCAGTTTTTGTGCCCCAATTCTCTGTCCAGTTTTGTGCCCTTGCTGAAGAGGAGTTTTGATCATTTGGTAGAGAAGAGGCATTCTGGTTTTTGGAATTCTCAGAATTTTTGCACTGCTTTTTCCTCATCTTCACGGATTTATTTACCTTTGATCATTGATGCTGATGAACCCTGGATGGGGTTTTTGCATAGGTGTTCTTTTTGTTGATGTTGATGTTATTGCTTTCTGTTTGTTAGTTTTTCTTCTAACAGTCAGGCACCTCTTCTGCAGGTCTAGTGGAGTTTGCTGCTCCACTCCGGACCCTATTTGCCTGGATATCACCAGCTGAGGCTGCAGAACAGCAAAGATTGCTGCCTGCTCCTTCCTCTTTCCAGTGGAGTAAACAATTCTTTCTCACTGGAGTTCCAGGCACCACTGGGGATGAACAACAACAACAAAAAAACCCTGCAGCTAGCTCAGTGTCTGCCCGAACAGCCACCCAGTTTTGTGCTTGAAACCCAGGGCCCTGGTGGTGTAGGCACACAAGGGAATCTGATCTGAAGATTGGAAAAACTGTGAGAAAAGTGTAGCATCTGGACTGGATAGCAGAGTCCCTCATGGCTCCCCTTGGCTAGGAAAGGGAGGCCCCCTGCTCTTTGCACTTCCTGGGTGATGCGACGCCCCACCCTGCTTCTGCTCACCCTCCGTGGGCTGCACCCACTGCCTAACCAGTCCCAATGAGATGAACAGGGTACCTCAGTTAGAAATGCAGAAATCACCCGCCTTCTGCATTGGTCTCGCTGGGAGCTGCAGACTGGAGCTATTCCTATTTGGCCATTTGGCCAGATCCAGCCAGGAAATGTTATTCTTAGTGAAAAAATACATTTATGAAGCTCAGCTCAGAGATGTAGGACATTAAGATCTAATCAGAAAGTTATAGAATGCTCCTCCTCCCTCACACCTTTCCTCCAAATCAACAAAGCTCTAATATAGTAACAGTGAATTATATATGAAAGAGGCACAAGACACAGACTTCTTCTGAGGAGGAGTACTTAGGGAAGCCAAAGTCAAAAGGAGAAATGAAAACAAATTCACAACAGGAATTTGAAGACGCTAGCATATCCACCTATAGCAAATGTTAACACAGCAGTGTAACACAAGTTATCTCATTAAAAACCTATTAACTTCAGTCAGTTTCTCTTAGTCAATACATGTCTAGTTTTCAACAAAAAAATTAAACAGCATGCTAAAACACAAAAAAACAATTCACAGTCTTAAGAGAAAAAGATTATTACACATGTATCAGTGAAGTGAATGACAGCAATATCACAAGGAATGTGAGGGAGAAATTGAGAACACTCTCTTAGGAACCCACGTACATGTAAAACATCATAGTGTTATTGGAAAGAGGATTTAGAGCAGTTATAAATGTATATTGTAAACTCTAGAGCAACCACTATATATATTTTAAAAGATGTTTAATTGATTTACTAAAAAAGAAAAGAAAATGATTTCAGAAAGTATTCAATTAAAACCAGAGAAGGCAGAAAAAGGGGGGGAAAAAACCCAAGACAACAAATACAATAAATATAAAACAGTTAAAAGGGGAATGTCTATTATTACAACCATGTTAATATTATTTTAAATGTGGGTATAAATGTATTCATTAAAAGACAGCTATTGTCAGTGTGAATTAAATAAAAAACAAAAACAAAAAAGCAAACAGACCCAAACATATATTGTGTACAAGAAGCCTACATTAAATATAAATAATCAAATAAGTTACAAATAAAAAGATAAAAATGCACCATAATAAATAATGATGAAATAATTATACATAGTATTAAAATAACCATAATTAAAACAATAATTTAAAAAACAAGAGTATATATAACTTCAGAACATAGAAAATATGAGAAACAGAGAAAGCTTAATGTCTTTCTTTGATAACAAATCTATTCTTTAAGAAGTCACAACTTTAGATGTGCATGCACCTAACAACAGAGCAGCAAAATACTGAAAATAAAAACTGATGGATCTGAAAAGAGGACTAGAGAAATTTACTATTATATCTGGAGACTTCAACACTCTATTTCAATAGATAAAGCTGGCAGAAAATCAGGAAGGATAGAATTAAATTGAACAGCATCATTAATCAGCTAGATCTAAAAAACATTCAAGAATAATTCAACAGCAAAAATATGTACATTTTCTAAGTTCACATGGAGCACTCACCAGGATAGATGATCACATTCTGGACTACAAAACACAGCTTCACAAATTTAAAGAATAAAAACTATATAATGTATTAATGTGTATTTTTCATGAAACTAACCAGAAGTCAATTACAGAAAAATAACTAGAAAATACCCAAATATTTGGAAATTCAACAACACACTTCTACATTGTATTATTGTATTCTACACACTCCTAAATTGTATTAATAATAAACACTTCTACATTTCTAAATAATACATAGGTCAAGAACAAGTATCAAGGGGAATGTAAACATATTTTAAATTAAATGAACATAAAATACTTATCAAAATTTGGGAAATACACTGAAACTGTTCTAAAAGTGAAATTTATAACATTAAATGCATACATTAGAAAGAAAAATGTGATCTAAAATTAATAACAGAAGTGCTCACTTCAGGAAACTAGAAAAATAAGAGCAATATATGCCTATATCAAGCAGAAGTAAAGAATAAAAGTTAAAGCAGAAATGAATAAAATTGAAGATAGAAAAACAATAGAGAAAAGCAATAAGAGTAAAAATTGATTCTTTATCAATAAAATGAACACATTTATAGTAAGGCTAACCAGGAAGAAGGGAAGGGAGAGAGAGAGAGAGAGGAAGTGTGGAAGAGAGAGAAAAACAGGAGACATAACCTTTCACCAGAAATGAAATGAAAAATGCTTAAAGAAATAGCACAAGTAACACTGTGTTCACAATTTAAAAAATTATATGATATGTACCAATTACATAGAACACACAAACTACCACAACTTAAACCAGGGAATATAAATAACCTGAGTAGCACTATATTTATTAAAGAAATTAATCAATAATTGTTCCATTGGTAAATTATAGCAAACTTTCCAAGAAGAAATGATGTCAGTTCTCTAAAATCTTTCCAGGAGGTAGAACTCAATTCATGAGTTCATGATTACCCTAATGCCCAAAGCAGAGAAAGACATTACAAGAAAAGAAAATTTCAGACTAATATCTCACATAAACATATATATAAAATTCTCAATAAAATAGTAGCAATTTGAATCTAACCATATAAATCAAGATCAAGTAGAATTTATTCCAGATATGCAAGGCTGGCTCAACATTTGAAAATAAATCAAAACAATCCAACATATCAACAGGCTAAAGAAGACAAATCATATGATCATACCAACTGATACCCAAAAGGCATTTGACCAAAATCCAACATCCATGTTAAAGATTCTCAGCAAATTAGAACTAGAGAAGGACTTCCTCAACTTAATAAAGAACATCTACAAAAACTATAGGTAAAAAAATTTAATAATGACACTGGATAATTTCCCCCTGATATTGAGAACAAAGCAAGGATGTCCTCTCTCACCAGTCCTTTTCAACATCATATAGAAGTCCTATCTAATGTAATAAGGCAAGAAAAAGAAATACAAGGTATACAAATTGAAAATGAATAAATAAATCTGTCTTTATTTACAGATGACATTGTTGCCTATATAGTAAATCCTAAAGAATCAACAACAACAAAAAAAGGAACTAAAAAGTGAGTTTAGAAAGTTGATAAAAGATTATTATATAAAATTAATTGCTGTTCAATGGCAAACTGCAATTTGAAATGTAAAAGAAAGTATCATTTACAATATCACCAAGATAAATAAAATAAGTATAAAATGAACAAAATTGCAGGTCTATATGCAGAAAATTTTCAACACACTGATAAAAGAAATCAAAGAACTAAATAAATGAATTTATTCTGTGTTCATAAATTCATTGTCTCAATATTATTATGACATTAATTCTTTCCAACTTGATCTACAGATTCCATTAAATTCCTATCAAAATCTCAGCAAGTTATTTTGTGGATATTCACAAACTGATTTTAATGTTTATATGGAAGGGCAAAAGACCCATAATTAAGCCAACAAAATACTGAAAAAGTAAAACAAAATCAGAGGACTGAAACTACCAGAATGTAAGACTTAATATAAAGCTATTAATCAAGACAGTGTGGCATTCATGAAAAAACAGACAAATAGATCAATGTAACATAATAGAGATCCTAGAAATACGCTCACACAAATAAAGTCAACTGATCTTTGACAAAGATGCAAAGGCAATTCAATGGGGAAAGGAGAGTCTTTTCAAGAAATGGTGCTGGGACAATTGGATATTCATATTAAAATGAAATCTAGACAAAGGAATTGCACCATTCACAAAAATAACTCAAAATAGTTATTAGACCTACAAGTAAAATGTAAAACTATAAAGCTTCTAAAAAATTAACGCAGGACAAATCTATACGACTTTGAGTTTGGTGATAAGATATTAGATCCAATACCAAAAACAAATTCATGGGAGAAAAAAATTAATAGGCTAACTTTATAAAAATTAAAATTCTACTCTTCAAAAGACACTGTTAGAAGAATGAAAGGATAGGAAAACAGACTGGGACAAAATATTTGCAAACATAATATCTGGTAAATGACTAATTGAAATATTTTTTAACTTGACAAAAAATATTACTTAAAATCTCCTAAATTGTATTAATAATAAACAAAAGAGCTAATTTTAAAACAAACAAAATATCTGAATAGATATCTTACTCAAGAAGGTTTGCAAGCTGGGTGTTGTGGTGTGTACCTACAGTCCCAGCACTTTGGGAGATTGAGGCAGGAGGATCACTTGAGTCCAGTAGTTTTAGACCAGCTTGGGCAACATAGCGAGACCTGGTCTCTACAAAAAATTTTAAAAAGTAGCCAAGAATGGTGGCTTATGCCTGTGGTTCCAGCTCCTTGGGGAGGCTGAGGTGGGAGGATCACCCGAGCCCAGGAGGCCAAAGCTGCAGTGGGCCATGATCATGCCACTGCACATCGGCCTGCACAATGGAGTGAGACCCCATCTCAAGACAACAACAACAACAACAACAACAACAAAATCAAAGATATGCAAGTGGAAAATGAGCACATGAAAAGATGCTCAACAGTGTCTTTCATTAGAGAATTGCAAATTAAAACATAAATGAGACATAGCTACTCATGTATTTGAATGGCTAAAATCCAAAACACTGATGATTCCAATTCCTGTCAGGATGCAGAGCAAAAGAAATTCTCATTTGCTGATAGGAATGAAGAGTGGAAGAAGTTTTGCAGTTTTTCAGAAAACTAAACAAAGACTTACTATGGGATCAAGCAAATCCATTCTTAGGTATTTACCCAACTGATTTTAAAATTTATTTCTATACCAAAACCTGCACATGGATAATTACAGCAGCTTTATTCATAATTGCCAAAAACTGGAAGCAATCCCTCAATAGATGAATGAATAAACAAAACAGTACTACATCCACACAATAAAGTATTAATCAGAGATAAAAACAAATAAGCTACCAAACCTTGAAAATACATGGATAAATCTTAAACGCACATTGCTAAGTGAGAAAAGCCAATTTGAAAAGCTTTATTATTCCAATTATATGACATTCTGGAAAAGACAAAACTGTAAAGATCATAAACAGGTAAGTGGTTGCCAGGGGTTTAGTGGAGAGGGGCTAAACAGGTGAAGCACAATGGGTTTTTTGGGATGATCCAGCTATTCTGTATAATACTTGTAATATCATGGTTTATAGATGACACTTTGTGTAGACCAAAACTCAGAAGTTTATAATACAAAATGTGTTCCTTAATGCATATATATTTAAGAACAATCACTTAGGAATTTTGAGAATCAAAGAGAAGACATAATGTGATAAAAGAATCTGTGTTACAAATGTATGAAACAGTCTCACTGAAGGGGATGGGAGAAAAAGGTGCAGACCCGAGTATTTCTAAGATCAGAGAAAAAAAGCACTGAAAATATGCACTGTATTCAGATAATAACATTGTTTCCAATGGATGTATGGCTTTACAGTTATGAAATCACTGCCCACGTATGCTGAAATTCAAGAACGTAATGTAGGTCAAGCATCTCTAATCCGTAAATCCAAACTCAGAAATGCTCTAAAATCTGAAACTTTTTGAGCATGGCATAAGGACATGACACCAGAAGTAGAAAATTACACATATAAGTACTTAAAAACTTTTCTCATGCACAAAATTATTTAAAAATAAAGTATAAAATTTAGTCTATGTGCATAAAATGAATATGAAACATACATGAATTTTGTGTTTAGACTTGGTTCCCATCCTCAAAATATCTTATTATCTTATTATATATGCAAATATTCCAAAATCCAAAAAATTTTGAAATCCTACACACTTATTTTCCCAAGCATTTCAGACAAGAGATACGCAAACTGCAAATGGATAATAAGTGGTGGGAACCAAGACTTTCACTGGAGTTGGAGGTTACAGATAAGCAAGTTAAGGGGTTAGAATGGTCCAAATGGTAATGGATTACAGTTGGAAAATCAGTATGAACTTATGTTTAGCTCAATATAGCTGTAAATGCTTATATATAGAAATATCTATAGATAAATTTATGTATATAGATTAGTCTATATACATCTATTTCCTTCCCTGTTAGCTGAGAGGTCCTAGATGAAATGACCCTCCAGTAGCAATGAAAGGAATCAGGTCTCCTTGGAGAAGTGGCTGAATGTAGGACTGGAGCTGGTAATATACCATCTTGTGGTGCTAGAAAATAAGAAAGTCCTAATAAGAAAAGTAAAAGAAAAACACAATGGGGGTATGTCAAAGAGACACATATGTAAAAGAGCTCCCAATGGCCAAAGTTGAAACAACTTGAGTAACAAAACAAATAAAGCACTGTTGGATTATAATCGAGAGCATAGACTAAACACTCATGAGTCAATACTGGAATAAACAAATTATTGAACAAACAAATAAATAAATAGGGAAGATGAAACAAATCTCCCATGTAGAAGAATTATAAAAAAAAATAGGTAGACATTTCACCCTCAAAGAGTTAGAGCATAATTCTCCACTTTTTAAGTGTGGCTGTTCATAATTACTTCCTTTTCAAGAGCAGACTGTGGAAATGGGAGGAAAAGTGTAAGTTTGCAGTAGAAAACTTGACAAACATAACACTGGACATGATGTCATGTTGATAGGTTGTACCCTATATATGATTTGGATGAAAATGACACATTACCTTCATGGTTTTTCTCCCCAAAACCCATAACTTCATGTAATCATGAGAAAAAATATCAGACAAATACCAATCAAGAGAAATTCTACGAAATACCTAACCAATAGTCCTCAAAACTGTCAAGGTCATCAAATCGTAAGTTTCCAAAATTGTCACAGGCACAAGGCCCTTCCGGCACCATGACAATTAAATGTGGTGTCATGGATGGGATTCAAGAATAGAAAAAGGACATTTGATTTTTAAAAAAAAGATAAGAAAGAAAGTAATCTGATGAAGTATAAACTTTTTTAGTTGATAAAAAATGTAAAACCAATATATATGCATATACACACACATCCACTACTCCTTCACTACACTATGTCTGGATAATCCTCTTTTTCTCTGGTAGCAGCTGCATGCACTCACGTTCTTCATTCACATTGAGAGGGCAGAGATCAGGCAGCACTTCCAGGATAATCAGCTAAGTATTGATTGTGCTTGAATCAGCTGCCCAATCTGAGACCAGTTGTTCATTCTAAACTCTTTTCTTTTTATTTCACCCAGGCTGGCCTCCCTGAAACCTTAAATTCTAACTGTTTATTCCTGTCTGCACACAGGAATTGTATTCTTGTCATGCCTTTCTACTTCTACTGAACAGCAGGCATTAGATGAGTGTGGCCTCTGTCTATGAACTTTGCTTGTCTAGAATTTCTGGACACTGGTCTCAGGTCTCACAATCTGACTTTAACTTTTCCTATTGCCTTCCTGCTGAAGATAAGTCTCAGACACCAGCTTTCTATGTGCCCTTGAAAATAGTCTCAGACTCCTTATATGCCACATTCCCCTGATGTAAATAAAGATAACACTAGTTCATACAGCACAGGTTCAAGATAAGAATGAAGATTATGGTCTTAACATACTGCCTGGAACAGAAAATTTGCAATAAATGTTAATGATCATTATTAGCAATGTTGTTACCTCTCGCTACAAAACTCCCCAGAAACCTGGCTTGGTTTTGTTTTCTAGATTTGCCAACTCCAGGCATAAGGATACCAAGCTCTGGAGAAGCCAGTGTACCTCTACAGTCTGTCTGCTTTCTCAGCCTCAATCCCAGCCATATCACATCATCCCCACTCCTCTCTTTCAACTTTGTAGTAGATACTGGGTGTTAAATCAAGTTTAGCCTAAAGCTACCTCTTTATGTATTTTAAGTTCAGCCTAAAAATTTCTCTGTATATTGTGACCTATATAACCTAAATGGAGTTGTATATAGACTGTAGTCTACCCTTGTGCCAATCACCAAGTTTTGGCCAATTAAAAGTGGCCAACTGTTCAAACTATGTTCAAATAAGGCAAACATCGAACTGTAAACAATCTGGCTGTTTCTGTATGTCACTTCCATTTTCCGTATGCCACTTTCTTTTTCTGTTCATAAGTCATCTTCCACCACATGGCTGCGCTGGAGTCTCTGAGACTACTCTGGCTCAGGAGACTGCTTGATTCAGTCTTCCTTGATTATCATTCTTTGCTCAATTAAACTCCTAATTTGGCTAAAGTTTTTATTTTATTTTAAAGTTTTTATTTAATTTTAACATTTTAATGGTGTCAGGAGTGGGATCTGAAGTACAGCTTCTAACAACCCCCAGTTCTGAGCGACCAAGTGAGGTACCCACTGGGCCCAATGTGTCCATTGCTCTCTCAGAGCAGCTGGGGATTGCAGTAAGTTCTCTCTCAGATTCCAAACCTCCACAGATTTGTGTTTTGAACTCTCTGAGTTTCTTTGAGCAAATGTCTGATCCAAATTGCATTTAAAAGTTGCAATAGAAACTGGACTGTGTCCAGGATCGGACTGGCTAGTTGATCAAGGGAGCCTGAGAGACAAAACCAATATTTGAGGTAAAAATGGGATTCTTAATTTCTGAAGAACTGAGCTCCTTCCAGTTTATATATGCATAAGTATTAGGCCCCGGAAGCAGCAAAGTCTTCTAGAAATGGCAAAATCTTACTAAAGGTAACTACCAGTGGAATGTTCCAAATGAACAACACTGCAGCAGAAGCTTCTAAAAAGAATTCAATATGTTCATTTAAAGACTTTACAAAAGGCATATAAAAAGCTGACTAACCGATTTAAAAAATTAAATATGCTAACCTTTTGGCTTAGTTACTATACTACCCCAAAGGCGGATATAGGTGTTTATAAAAGGTAAGCCCTTAGGTGAAACAGGCTTGCTTCTTTTTCAGATCCACCCATGCTGAGTCCAGGCATACAATGCTTTGTTCACCGTGTTCTTAAATAGACTTCACCCATCACTCTGAACTCAGTAATTTTAGCTAAGAAACAGTAGCTATGTTAAAAAGAACACCCATTGAACTAAAACACACCTTTCTGGAATTTAATTGGCTATCTTGAAAAACTCTTTTGTAAAAGAAATTTACATCTATAAAGGCAATCTCCATTTCTAAAGATATCTGCCCATGTACTGTAGAACCTCTTACCATTCTTTAAAAGTTATGTAATAAGTGATACCTTTATTTAACATGTTTTCCTGGCCATGTTGTGTTAAGTGATGTTTTTTATTTTTTTCTCCTTGGTTTGAGCAAATGATGATACAATATCATATTTCATTAGCTCTGTGCTTATGAAATATAAATTATTTTTGTTCCAACTAAAAGTTATCCCTTTAGAAATACAAATTGGTTGCCTAATGTATTAGTCAGGGTTCTCTAGAGGGACAAAACTAATAGGATACATGTATACATGAAGGAGAGTTTTATTAAGGCTCATTGACTCACATGATCACAAGGTGAAGTCCCACAATAGTCCATCTTCAAGCTGAGAAGCAAGGAAGTCAATCTGAGTCCCCAAACCGCAAAAGTAGGGAAGCAGACAGACAGTGCAGACTTCAGTCATGGCTGAAGGCCCAAGGGCCTCTGGCGAATCATTAGTGTAAGTCCAAGTGTCCAAAAGCTGAAGAACTTGGAGTCTGATGTTCAAGAGCAGGAAGCATCCAGTATGGGAGAAAGATGAAGGCCAGAAGACTCAGCAAGTCTGGTCTTTCCATGTTCTTCTGCCTGCTTTATTCTAGCCACACTGGCAGCTGAATAGATGGTGCCCACTCAGCTGGTGGGTGGGTCTGCTTCTCCCAGTCTACTGACTCAAATGTTAATCTCCTCTGGCAACACCCTCATAGACACACCCAGGAACAATACTTTGCATCCTTCAATCAAGTTGGCACTCAATATTAACCATTACACCTAGTTAACAATTGCTTAGGGCAATGAAACCAATAATTGGAAGACTGATAGACCAAATGCGGAAAAGAAAAAAAAGTTTAAAAGCCATCAAATGAAAATCCTTTATGAGAACTATAAGATCAGTTTCTATATGTTTGTATGTCTCCATGTGTTATGTATATGTGATATTTGGTAAATAAATTTAGTTTTGAAATTGTTGATAAAATAGAAATGGTTTCAAAATTATCAGTGAAATATAATTAGATTCTTGCTTGATTTTACCGTGAGCTTATGTCTTTGGTTTGGAGTCTCTGGATTCAGGGGTCTAGATAGGCGGTCATGATGAGGTCTGGAGACATGTTCTTAGTGCATAGACCAGCAGCTACAGGCCAGAATCAAGCCCTATATGGCCCCCTTCTTCCTCTGCTTTCCCTGTTTCGCTTCCTATCTATTTTGGGAGGAGTTGGGTCCTCCAGGTATAGTCTTTACTGCTTTGTCTTCTGTCCTGATGGACTCAGACAGGCCCTGGCCTGCAAGTTCCTCCTGGGTACCACATGGCTACTTGGGACCTAGAGTAACTGAGGGAAGACATTAGGAATGCTACTTGTGTTACAGTTTCAAAATTCTTTCCATTAATTTAAAATCTTAGACTCATGTATGTTAAATTAAGTAATATATAAAGTGTCTGAGTCATCTGTAAGTTAAGATACTGAAATATTAATTATTAAACATGAGTGTCAGTATACAATGACACATTATTTTCATATGGTATGAGAAAGCTAAATATATTTAGATCTGTTAATAATAATTTGAAGAGCAATTTTTCTAAAAAAATTATAAAATAGTTTTTATCTACCAATACTTATATAAAACAGTTCAAAATTACTTTCTAGGGTTTTCACTAGAAATTAGGGTTACTAAAAGTTAAAAACTATGAAAGAAACAATTCTGTATACAGAGAGTATAAACAAAAGAAAAATATGCATTTGATGAAGAAAGTTATAAAAGCATAGAAATATGTGTTACAAATGTTGTCTGGTTTAAAGTTACTAAAAGTTTTCAAATTGAAGAAGGAAAAAGATAGATAAAACAGAAAATTGGAGAACAACATAAAATGAAGTGTTTATGGAAATTTTGTGGTTAAAAAGTGACTTGATGAATTTATTTATGAGATTTTATTAAAGTCAGTGTTAATATTAATAATACACTAATACAAAAGTAAATTTTACACTAAAAGTAAATAATACACTAATACAAAAATAATACACTAATAGAAAAATTTTGTGTAGCATTAATGAGACACAGTAAAATATTTTCATTCACTTTTTGAGTAAATGGCAAACAGAAAAAGAAATAGGAGACAGGAAAAAAGAGATGGATTCTGTCTTATGCTGTCACTTATCCACATATCATCATGGCCACCTATCCAGACCACCTATTCAGGTCTTTTGATGGCTTAGAAAACTGAGTCTCCTTTATCAAAAAGTACTGGTTTTTGCTTTTAAAAATCTTATAATTATTACTTTGCCTAAACGATGTATCAGTCCATTTTCACACTGCTATAAAGAACTGCCTGGGTAATTTACAAAGAAAAGAGGTTTAACTGACTCACAATTCTGTGTGGCTGGAGAAGCCTCAGGAAACTTACAATCATGGCAGAAGGGGAAACAGGTATGTCTTACATGGTGGCAGGTAAAGGAGAGTGTGTGAGAGTGCAAAAACACTACCATTTATAAAACCATCAGATCTTGCAAGAATTCACTCACTATCACCAGAACAGCATGGGAGAAACCACTCCCATAATTCAATCACTTCCTTTCATCAACACGTGGGGGTTACAATTCAAGATGAGATTTGAGTGGGGACACAAAGCCTAACCACATCAAATGAATAAACTATTGTTTTACAAAGACTGTGATCCTATTTTGGTCAAGTGTTTTAAACCTTTAATATATTTGCCAGGCTTCCCAAAATCAAATTTCAGCTTCAAAATTCAGTCTTTTTGAACCTCTAACTTTGGGATGCTACAGATGGCCCCTGAAGCATACAAAAGAGAGGTAAACAGAATTATTTGACTTGTTCAGTTACATGGGAAGCATTGTCAAAGGCAGAAATAATGTTTAACTTTCTTCAGGTTATATTTTAATGAATGTTATTAATATATGCTCCAAAATCGTACGGCACTTCTAAAATTCTAGTATGTCTGAGTATATGCCATCAATCATAATAATGATTATTATGTTATCGTAGACCACAAAAATAACCAAATTTTCTTGTCAATCGTGTCTTTAACTATGATTGCTTAAAGTTATTTCCACAGTTCTGAAAACTTCACAAGCACACAAAGTCCTAGAATACAGTATCTTTAAAGAAGTTCATGAAAGAATGGAAAGAATCCTGAAAAACACTTGAATACAGGTTTCTGATAACTTTAGAATCATATCATTTGGACTGGATAAGAATAACTTTAATGAAAAGACTCACTGGTTTATAAAACTGCTAACCCAAGCAGAACAAAAATTGAATACCACGAAAATATTTTGCCAGATTTCCATGCTACATCAGCCAATACTGAAATTGTTTACATATACAATTTGAATGAATTGCATGGTCTAAGTCAAATTACCTATGAGAGCCCATCAGTTATCAGTGCTATGGACCTAAATTGGAGGAAAAAACTGCTATTCAAGAGCATGTAAGTTCAACATTAAGCATGGACTTATGGAGAACCAGGACAGCCACTTTGTCCTTCCTGAGTCCATAAACCTTTTGTTATTAAAATTTTGCATTCCATGACTCATGGTGGAAAAGATAAAATTATTTAAATAAAATATATATTGGGATGGTGACTTCTAAATTGTTAAAATAGTTTATGACCAATGTTTGGTTTGTCAAACCCATATTCCTGGGAAAACAATCAAAACTTCAAGTACATTCTGCTACCTGATGGGCCATTTAAACATTGGTAGAGAGATTTCATTCAATTGTCATTTTCAATGCATGTTTTCTCACTGTATAAAAGCTTTCCCATGTAAAGGGGCTGATGTTATAATAGTATCTTTTTATGCCACAGGGTATTTTCACCGGGTAAAGAAAGTTTTTCATGGTTCACTAACTGAGGGCAATCAACCCCTTCATAATCTAGAACCCAAAGATTGGATCTTCTGAGAACATTAGAGAAAGACTGCCCTTGACATCCACACTGCAGCAATACTTTGGGACCTTCAACTTTGGGTTCATAATCTCACAACTGAGAAGAGTCCCTCCGTGCTCTTGGAACTATACACCCATTGGAACCCTTAAGATAAATCTAACTGGGGAAGTTTCTCCCCAGAAGAAGAAGACATCTTGATGTGAACAGCTTTTCCCCAAGATCACGGATCAAAACTTCTTTATCATCATGAGACTCTTATCTTTGATTTTTTCCCTTTGTTTATGCCTCTATAAAAAATAGAAGTGAAAAGGGTATCTGTTTTATAAACTCATGGGGTATGCACTTTTATTTTTGAAAGATTCTGCAGCCAGCCTTAAACATGGATAAACTTATGCCTTGATAGATAGAAGTATGAAGGCTCAATGTAGGTGAGAATTGTAATGGTACATATGTTGCCTCACGATCAGTCAGAAAGGGAACATTGATCCACTCCTTTTAACCTAAATCATGGGTTAAAGAGAACATTGCCAGGAGGTCTTCACTCTTCTGGAAGGGCATCATTTGTTAGTTCCTTTTTTCATCGTTTGGAGTAAAAGAGGCAATGACTAGCAATGTATGCCTGATGATAGACTCTGTAGCAGAATCTATTGTAAAGGATATGGTTACACTAACTACTTTAAATTCTCTTGTGAAAGTAATACTCAATATTAGAATCATTCTAGATTTCTTACTGGCTAAACAGAAAAGTATCTGTGCAGCTGTTGCTACTTCTTGTTGCCCATGGAGAAATACACTACATTAGGTATTATAGAGATTCAGTTGTACAGGATTAACAAAGAGACTGCTTAGTTAAAGTGAGTAGACTCTTTATCTAGCTCATTCTTTGATCTGTTTGATTTTAGGTGATTTGGCTTATGGGGACACTGGGTAAGGACCGTACTCCAAACTCTTGGTATTATCCTCCTGATAGTTATAATAGTAGTCTCCCTGGTGAATAATATTCTCTCAAGTTTTAAATGTTTGCATGCAGCCATCTCTAGAATGTCAAATAGTCTCTCTTCAACTGAAATTACAAGAGCTGAAAGAAATTTCTGACCATGAGGGCACCGTAACCTTTGAATGATGTGCAGAGACCAGAAACCCAAAATGATAACAGAGAGTGGCACGATGGCCCTAAGATTTGGCCAAACTTTCACCTAAGTGAGAACCTGATCAAAAGAGGGGAAACTTTTAAACAAAATTATGGGAAGCCATTGTTTTGAACTGACCTCATGCACTAGGCCTCAAGAGACCCAACCAAACAAAAATAGAGTCACTTGTGCTAAATGTGAAATAATCAAACTAAGATTTTAAGGAAACACATAGATCCTAGAACACACCAGGTTTTGTCTTTTCTCTCATAAACAGGACGTTCTAACATAAGGAGATACCCTCTACTCTAACCCTTAAAAAAATAACCTGAAGTCCTTCTTCCCGCCTTACAAAAGCCACTGTTCTACTGTTTCCCAGAGGGTTTCAAGACCAAATAAATACATTTACAATGGTGAAACTAACATCAATGACTAAAGTTTTGATCATTCTCTTAATTTTGAGAGAGTGACCAAAAGGGGGAAATTATTAAATCAAGTTTAGACTGAATCTACCTCCTTACGAATTTTAAGTTCAGCCTAAAGGTTTCTCTGTACATCATGAACTATAACCTACATGGAATTCTAAACAGACTGTAACTTACTTTTGTGCCAATTACCGAGTTTTGTCCAATCAAATGTGGTCAACTGTTCAAACTGTGTTCAAATAAGACAAACATTGAGCAATAACCCATCTGGCTGTTTCTGTACCTCACTTCCATTTTCTGCACTTCACTCTCCTTTTTCTGTTCATAAATCATCTTCCATCTCATGGCTGTGCTGGAATCTCTGAGCCTACTCTGGCTCAGGAGGCTGCCCCATTCGTGAGTTGTTCTTTGCTCAATTAAACTCTTTTAAATTTGATTCAGCTGAGTTTTCCTTTTAACATGGGTTTGTAGTTAAGACCTAGTTATTTGTTAGAAAAGTGCCTTATCCACATACACAAGTTCTTCACGTTTATCCTCTTATTCATCCGTACAGGCTATGATTCAGAAATACTGTCAAAACAGGAGACAGTGTGAATTTCTGAGTTTAGCCAATTAGGCCAATATTTGTGTTTTATCCATGAAGAAACGTGTGCCTTTTTTCCGTAGTGCGAGATGTGTTAGATAATTTTCTTTCTAAATATGAAAATATGTGGCATAGCTGTTATGAGTACTTAGGAATTTGGCAGCGTTTTGTGATGACGGGGTTATTGTCCATGAGGATATGTCTACATATGTTTTATGTCACGTAGGCTAAAATGGGTCTGTTAGTCAATCTGTATTTTTGTTTTGTTCTTGGCGTCACACAGTCATATTACACACTGAAGCAAACATTTTATACTCCCTCTTTTGGTGCACATTAAAAATATTTAATAACCAGTAGAAAACTGTCAGAATATGTACCCTCTATAGTCTATCAATATGTGTCACCTGGCCACTAGTGTGTTGAGACTAGCATACATGAAAGGAAAAACAATGTGTTAACCGAATCCCTAGTGAAACCTTCCTTTCATGAAATAAATATCACTCTTTCAATACCTAATATATACTAGTGTTTGCAGATGGGTATAAATAAATGAATAACTTGGTAACATCACTAATAAAGTATGCTTTAGCCAACAATAGAAATGCTGAAAATGGTCTCCGCAGTTATATCCAGATTCAGCCATCTGTTAGTTTGCTTATAAAGCAAGACGACTTTGTAAAAAAGAAAAAAAAAAAGCAGTCAAGAAATCAAATATACCATGGTAAAACTATAGAGCTTCATTCTCTACTTGATTCAGATGGTCAGACATGGTTGCCCACAATGGGGCTGGTTCCTGAGATTGGCAGGAAGCCCAGGGAAACCCTCTGGCTCAAGCAGAGATCTACTGGTTCAGGCAAGTGATTGGTCTGGTCACTAGTGGCTTTCTTGCATCTGTGCCACATCCTTCTGTCTAGGCCTTAAAAAAAAAAAAGAAGTTCTGTTATTTTTGACAAATGTCTAGGCATTCTAACTGGATTTTGGATTTTAGTTCCTGCTGCTCAGATTATAAGCTCACATTCTTAAAATTATTCTTAATAATTTAAAATAATAATTGTATATATATATATATGGAGTATATGTGATATTTTGATATATGTGTACATTGTAGAATGATTAAACCAAATGAACATATCTATCACCTTGTATACTTTTTTTGTGAGAACACTTAAAATGTACTCTTTTAGCAATGTTGAAATACGCAACACCTTACTATTACCTATGGTCACCATTCTGTGCAATACATCACTTAGAATTATGCCTCTCATCTAACTGAAACTTTATACCCTTTGATTAACATCTCCTCTTTCCCCATCTTCCCACCCCTGTCCCCATCATTCTACTCCTTACTTCTATAAATTTGACTTTTTTGATTCCACATATAAGTGAGATCATGTGGTATTTGCCTTTTTGTGCCTAGCTTACTTAAAATAATGTCCTCCAGACTCATCTATGTTATTGAAAATTATAGAATTTCCTTTATAAGGCTGAAGAGTATCCCACTGTGCTTAGTATTAATCTGTTAGCGGATGCTTAGGTTGCTTCCATATCTTGGCTGCTGCAATGGACATGGGAGTGCAGATCTCTCTTCCACATAATGATTTCATACCCTTTGGATATATACCCAAAAGTGGGACTGCTGAATCATATGGTAAGTCTATTCTTATTTTTTTAATTAATTATTTGAGACACAGTCTCACTCTGTTGCCCAGGCTGGAGTGCAGTGGCACAATCTTGGCTCAGTGCAATCTCCACCTTCCAGGTTCAAGTGATTCTCCTGCCTCAGCCTCCTGAGTAGCTGGGATTACAGGGGTCTGCCACCACGCCCGGCTAATTTTTGTATTTTTAGTAGAGACGGGGTTTCGCTTTGTTTCCAGGCTGGTCTTGAACTCCTGACCTCAAGTGATCTGCCCACCTAGGTCTCCCAAAGTGCTGGGTTTCAGGTGTGAGCCACTACACCCGGCCAGTAAGTCTATTTTTAATTTTTCAAGGAATATACACTCTGTTTTCCCACAATAGCTGTACTAACTGACCTTCCCACCAACAATACTTTTTCACTCTTGATTAAAAATTTAGCATATAAAATGTGATTAAGTTACATAACTTTGAAATCTATGACATATTTTCCCTCTCCAATGCAAACTCTGAATTTCCAGTCTAATAATTTATGTATCCTCTCTCGTAATACACTCTTAATGAGTTTCCCTCCTTTAATCAGATTTTCTTAAATCAGTGCAAACACATACTCCTCCTCCACAAGAATATAACAATACAGTAATCACAACAAACCCAGAAAGCATTTGAGGTCACATCACATGGCATTTTTACTGTAATTGTAATTTGTAAGTTTTTTCAAATGTTTATCATGTTTTGAGCTCATTCAATAAGAGGAAAATATCTATGTCTGCCAACACATTTTGGTGGTTTTGTCTCTCTTCATTGGAATCTCTAAAGGTTTCCTAATTAGAAGAATTTACAGGAAATGCCAAACATTCTAAATAACTGATATGTTGTAATTAAGTTTCAGCAATTGACCAAATTAAACTTTACATATTTTTGATGTCAAACTACATGGCAGTTTCCAAAAAGTTTCTAAGTAAGAAATTGAGGGAATTATGAAAAACTAGGAAATGAAGAAGGAACGTATTTCTGGGTTGTTACTACAGTATTTTATGTGTGCAGTTAAATTGATAGCAGTGATCTCTAAGATTAAAAATGACAGAAGAGACAAAATGTTAAATATAGGCACCAATATGTTTTAATTAATGTATGATAAGGTGAAGAAAATATGTACTTTAACAGTTAATGCTCTAACAAAATTTTAAAATGTCAATTTATGCTATGGCATATTAATAAAACATATACAAATAAAATTATCTTGAATGATATTAAAGTCAGGTAGAGACTGAAAAGGACACGAGTTGTGAAATTATGGTTAAATTAATCTTTATGAAAAGCTTTATATATTCAGACCAGGGTAGAATTAAATACAGAAATAATTCATGACTTGATGTTTCAGTTTCTCGTCTGATTCATTTAGATTGTATAATAACTTGAAATCACATGTAACCATAAATAAACTGAACAAGGAAAATAACTGATAGTAAAATATCAGTAGTATATGTAGTTAAATAGATGCATTGACATAAAGTTTCTTGTGCCTTTAGCTAAATCAAGTAACTGCAGAAAATAGCTAAAATAGAATGTTGTATTTAATAGATAGTTAATAAAGAGCTGATTATTTGCATTTGAATTTTCCTGATTATCTGTCTACTATAAACAGATGACCTTAATGTTTGTGTATTTTAGAATGAGTTTAAGATTTTACAAATAATTTGTTAGAAGTAACTCAAAATAATTCATCAAGTTCTACCTAATTCTCATAATATTATCTTATGATATCTCTACTCTTGTTTTGGATTTATATAAACAGCAGGAAAAAATTATGGTGAATACCATACATGCCTTTTTTCTTGTACAGACATCTGAGCAAAATTCAAAGTTCATACTGTTCGTGTGAATTTAGGACAAGAAGTTGACAAGGTAACAAGGCTCTTTCAACTAGTGCACATGAAGCTACAAATATCATACATCTTAAGAATTTCTTGGTCTAAGCATCAATCTGAAGAAAAAAGTATTTTCCTTCTACTTACCTTATATAAAACTCTATACACTTGTACATAAATCCAAACAATTTTATATCTGTTCTAAAACTAACTTTAGGATCATAGAATTTTCAAAAGCCTCAAAATCTTAACTTTCATATATATATGAAACAGCACTTCCTGTATCGGTATTATTTTCATGTTCAAAGTTTGCATGCCACAGCAAACTACAAGAATATAAGCAATGAGGATCATCAGCAAAATATGATGTATTATGTCAAATTCCATTCGCCTGCTACAAAACAATTTGGAAATGGTAATTTTTTGTTAATTTTGGGGGATCTGGGATAAAATGATAGGATTTTAGAACATAGGTCAGTGCTTAATTATGGATTGTAGTAGATAATTCGTGGGTTTTCTTGAGTTTCTGTGATAGAGGATCGTACCATTTTCAAATAGAAGTACATTTACCTCTTCTTCTCTAATTCTTATGCCCTTATTTGCTCTCATTTAATTTCATTGGCTAATTCCTCCAATATCATGTCCATATTATAATAGTGGGCATTTTTATCCTGTCCCTGACTTTACTGGCAACCAAAATCAGTGACTTGGAATACATTTACATCATGCATTGGGATTTGTGAGTGGTTGATATTTATTTTTGTGCCCTAAATTACCTGGTCATTTTCACTACAATGCTGCAGATGGGAAGTCAGTGTTACGAAGGTTAAACAGACGATTTCCCAGGGTTGTTGACAACAGTAGACAACAGTAGAACTGTCATATGCATTACTTGTTTTTCCTTTTGTAAGTGTTTACTTTTTTAAAAAATCATACCTTTGTTTCCTTCTGTGGACCTCAAGGCTTGCTTGCAATTGCCAATTAATTATAAACTCAGGGGCTTTAAATAAAAATTTCTGCTAAAATTTGATTTGGTTTTAAACTGACACCAATGAGACTTACATATCCTTATTGCATGCAAATGCTTTTCTGTCATATGCCAACTTGTCACTATTTCTCTGCTGATTTGAAAGCAAATAAAGGATACCTTTTATTGATATTTACTTTGGCATTGATGCTGACAATTTGGACTTTAAGTGACAGCATTAATATTGATAGCAGCAACATAAAGTGAGTGGATGTCTTGTGATAAAATGTGGATTTAAAATTTATTATTAATAAAAGCTATAAGTGAATATCTGATCTGGGTTCTTTAAGAGATTAAAATAGACAGTAGATAAAAAATAAGCACCTCAAAATGAAACTTTTTAATAAGGATACGAGAATTATACTGAAGCACTGTGGAGGGATATTTTAAATCAAACAAGACCAAAAAGAGAACACAGAATAGTAAAAAGGAGGAAAACGTGGATGAGAAGAAGAAAAAAAAAGTTGCAGGTAAAAGTGACAGCATTAATATTAACAGCAGCAATATAAAGTCAATGGATGTCTTGTAATAAAATACGAATTTAAAACAATTTGGAAAGAATACTGTTGTATTTTCCTTTTCATTTGTTACTTTTAAGATCTAAAGAACAAAGAACAGCAAATCTCAGTGTCTGATGGATAGTAATGGCTCATTTTGTTCTTCTCTTCAAACACTAACCCATACTTCACTCTCTTTTTTAGATCTGACAAAGTATTTCAGCATTTCACCACAGGAGAGGGGCTGTGTAAAAAATGGGACTTTCATATGGAACCCAGTGCTTTCATAAAAATAAAAATCCAAATTTTACAACACTGTTATTTCTTAGGAGAATAATCAAAATATGCTGTTTCTATTGGTAGCATCACTGAAATAATCACTAATAGAAACATATCTTAAAAACAGAGCATTGACAACCAGAAAAGTACAAAGTTCTATATTCCCTTGCTGCTAAAATCGTGCAAAGTAGAAAGAGGTCTAGAGAGTGCAAAGAAATTATTATGCACAAAATGAATGGGCTCAGCCTTGCGGATGCCTCATTCATTGGACAGGCTGTTTTAGGATAATGTGATAAAGAGGCTAATGCTGTCAGCCAAAGACGTCCACATCCTAATCTCAAGATCCTATAAATGTGTTACCCTACATGGCAAACAGTCTTAGCAGATATCATTAAGGCTATTGAGAGGAGAGATTATATTGGGCTTAATGTAATCACAAGGATCCTTATTAATAAAAGAAGTAGAGAAAGATTAGAAGAAGCTACACTGCTGGCTTTGAAGATGGGGAAAGGAGCCATGAGCAAAGGAGTGCAGATAGCCTCCAGTAGCTGGAAAAAGCAAGACAAGGGATTCTCCTCTGGAGCCCTCAGAAGGAATGCTGCCCTGCTGACACTGATTTTTAGCTCAGTCAGATCCATTTCAAACTTCCAATGTCCAGAACCGGAAGAGTATACATTTCAATTGCTTTAGGCCACTGAAGTTGGGATAATTTGTTATACTGGCAACAGGAACTGTGGGGACCTGCAATTAAAGAACCACTGAAGAGACCAAGGTGAACCAGTCATCATCCCTAAATTAAGGAGATTATTCTGCGGTGGTGAAGATGTGGATATACACAATGATAACATGGCATGGAAAATATGCATCATTACAACACAATGTGGTAGCAATATGCTTTGGCAGTAGAATATAATAAAGGAAGCATCTAATTCTAGCTGGGAGAGATGAGATAGGTTTTTCTACAAGAAACAATGCTTAACGTAAGTCCTGAGAGATGGGTAGTGATGAAGTTCAGGATGCAGTACCCCAAAATACAACACCCTGGCTTTTGAGGAAACAGCAGAAGCAGGAAAGTCACTCTCACCTTCTCCTTGCCCTTCTCCCCTGAAGCAGGCCGTAAAATAATTCCCTGACTATTTCGAAATGATAATTTTGTGTTAGTATTCTGGGAGCTGGGATAAAATGATACGACTTCAGAACATATAGCTTGATCATTGCTTAAGTATGGATTGTAGTAGATAATTCATAGATTTTCTTGAATTTCCCTTATAGACAATCATATCATTTTCAAATAGAAATACATTTACCTCTCCTTTTCTAATCCTTTTTTTTTTTTTCTTTTAGACAGAATTCACCCTCTCTTGCCCAGGCTGGAGTGCAGTGGCAAGCTCTCGGCTCACTGCAACCTCTACCTCCCAGGTTCAGGCAATTCTCCTGCCTCAGCCTCTCCAGTAGCTGGGACTACAGGTGCGTGCCACCATGACCAGCTAATTTTTGCTTTTTTGTTTTGTTTTTAGTAGAGATGGAGTTTCATCATGTTGGCCAGGCTGGTCTCGAACTGTTGACCTCAAGTGATCCGCCCGCCTTGGCCTCCCAAAGTGCTGGGATTACAGGTGTGAGCCAACATGCCCGACCTCTTTTCTAATTCTTATTTCCTCATTTGCTTTTGTTTAACTTCATTGGTTAATTCCTCCTCTAAAGGAGGACATAAAACCTTGATTCCATACGTATCCATCCAATTCAGAGAGGAAAGGAATGTCCTTATCCTCGAAGAAACAGAGATGCCAAGAAGAATCTGAACAAACAGGTCTTGCTAAGCTCTCTCCAGGTTAATATTATCAGATTATTCCCCCCTTGTCCTCCAATCGTATTTCTCCACAATTATCCATTTCTTCATTAAACTTGACATAAAAATACACAGGTTTCCCTGTTCCTTTGAATTTTCATTTTTGAAGCTCCCATGTCACGTAAGCTAAAATACATTTGTATGCTTTTCTCTTGTTAAACCGTCCTTTTTATTTACTTATTTTTTTCTACTTTTATTTCAGGTTCAGCGGGTACATATGCAGGTTTACTCCATAAGTAAATCGAGTATTGCTGAGACTTGGTGTATAAATGATGCCATTGAGTGTAGGCTGGACTTAGTAAAATAAATAAATAAATAAATATTAAAAATTAAAACATTAAACTATCCTTTGTTAGAGTTCTCAGCCACGAACTCTCTTCCTCTATAGCTTGATTTTGCCAGGCAAACAAGGGAGGGAAATTCATTCCAGACAAAAAGAAGAAATACCTGCAAAAATAAAAACACTCAGCCTGGAAAATTCATATTCAAGTGAGTGTGTATTTGTTTATCAAATCTCAATATTCCAGCAAAAGAAACTGAGAGTGTTTATAATGATTAGAAGTAGTTTTGGAGAGAAAATGTTATTTTTATTTAAGTAGAAGGCTTATGGGACCTTTTAGTTCTCATGGTAAAATGGTGGCAATATTCACATATTGAATTCATCTAAGCATATTCTGCATTTTATGCCCTGAACTATAAAATTAACTCCAGTCCCTAAACTAAAAATACAAATAAAATAAGAAGAGTCCAGAGCAAAATAAGAAGGGATAGATTTATACTGGAATACTCAGGGAAATTAGCAGTTGAATTATTGTCACTATCATTTAGTCATTAGTTCTCCGTTAGGTCTGCACTCTTTCTGATCGCAAGGACTGTGTTTTAAATTAATTGTACTATTCCTCTGGTCATATAATACAATGCTTGTACACAGGACAACAATCAATACTTTAAGAATCAAATCATTAACCTGTGCAGTTGATTGCCATACAGTAAGCATGATCTCAGGTGGTTTTCTCTGACACATCAAAAAGGTTAATAGGTTGAATGGACTCTTAGACTCTTAAACTTGACATGACCATGTGTTGCAATAACTTTTCCTTAATTTCACTAATTGAAATTGAGAATACAATGAAGTTGTGAAACATACACAGCATGTGAATTATGCCATGCAGGAGTACTACCACTTACTCAGCAATTTCTTTGATCCCAAGCACTATGCTGAGTAAGCTCTTAGGCTAGAGCCATCACCACTCCCTCCTAAGATTGTGAATTGCAGCTCCAAGAATCTTCTTCCCTATGGTCTGGCTCAGTGTTTATAAATGAAGGAACTCACAAAAGATTTGGAAGATGAAAGCAAAGAAAAAATTATTTTTGAGAGGCAGCTGCAGCCAAGACATCTGGGCAGACAAGAGATCCACAGCAGCTTCCCACCTGCTTTGCCACTGCAGACCGAGACAATTGGTGAGATCCCAGAGTCTCAAGCATTGCAGCAGCTTCCTGGTAATGTGGAGAAAACCATTTGGTTCAGGGATTCTGGCTGAAATCTTTAGTATCAGCCT
Source organism: Pan paniscus (assembly GCF_029289425.2). Taxonomy (NCBI): domain Eukaryota; kingdom Metazoa; phylum Chordata; class Mammalia; order Primates; family Hominidae; genus Pan; species Pan paniscus. The sequence continues at coordinate 36,827,575 of NC_073266.2, forward strand.
CTTTAATTTCTGGAGCAACTTCTCTGACCTCTATTCCTCTGAAATACATATATCAGTAAACTCCTAGATATATATGTTAAAGTACTTATACCTGGAAACATAGTGTGGCTTTTGACTAATTGGGTGCTTACATGTATTTTCTCGAATATCCTCAGCATCCCTGTGAGGCAGGTGCTTTTAAAATCAGAGAACTAGGCCGGACGTGGTGGCTCACGCCTGTAATTCCAGCACTTTGGGAGACTGAGGCAGGCGGATCACTTGAGGTCAGGAGTTCGAAATCAGCCTGGTCAACATGGTGAAACCCCGTCTCTACTGAAAATACAAAAATTAGGCGGACATGCTTCCTTGAACCCAGAAGGTGGAGGTTACAGTGAGCCAAGATCATGCCACTGCACTCCAGCCTGGGGAACAGAGCGAAGCTCTGTCTTAAAATAATAATAATAAAAATAAATAAATAAAAATAAAATAAGGGAACTAAAGTTACTGGATTCCTAACTGGTGGATTGCAAAACTGTAGATGCTAATAAGTCTGACATCAGTCTTTGCTCTTAATTCCTATGTAGTCACATACTTCAATGAACTTTTTAAAATATATATATATAATTTTTTTTCATAAGAGAGATGCCAAAGAGAGTTTTAGACACAAGCTTAACCACCCAATTAAGCATATTTTATACTCAGGAACTAGCCTTTTTAAAGACAGTCTTCCAATACTCATATCCAGACTGTCTGAAAATAATCTTGTTTTATTAAAATATTATTGAAATGCTCTTAGCTTCATATATATATATATAAATATATATATATATTGATTTTTTGTAGAGATGGGGTCTCACTGTGATGCCAAGGCTGGTTTAAAACCCCCTTGGGAGGCCTTGTTAAAACTCCCTTGGGAGGCCTTGGCCTCCCAAAATACTGGGAATATAGGCATGAGCCACTGCACCCGGCCCCCTTAGATTCCTGTTTTAAAAAATCATAAACAAAATGTCCTTAGCTTCCTAATAAAAATAACCCTCCACTCCACCCTTCACACATACTTCTTTATGAAGAAGACCGAAGCAATCAGCAGACCAGTTCACATTCCCACTACCTCAGCTGGATCTAGCTCCTCTTTCTTACTTTTAATATGGGTATCCGCCTAAAGCAAAGTCTTCCACTTGCAGTTAGATTTCAAACTGCATTTGCTCTTTAAGGACAATGTTCCAGAAATTCTCTACTCTTTTTCCCACTTCATCTTGTTTTCCCTCTCCACTATATTCTGCCTACCAACATTCAAACATTCCTTTCACTCTATTTATCTCTCCGGTTAATTAGAATGATATGATCATATATCTTTTTCTTTTCTTTTTTAATAATAAAAATGGAGTATAACATATGATGATTTCTAAGTTATTACACCCTTGCAAACCTGGGTAAAAAAATAATCATTATCCACTTTATATATAGCTGGATTTATTATTTTATTATTTTAAAGGAATTTGTTATTCTTTTCTTTTAGTGAAACTCGCTTCATACAGTGAGTAGAATGCTGTTTTTTTTTCTCTTTTTTGTATGTTTAAAAAAAATTATTTTTTAAATTGACAAATAATTGTATATATTCTTGGGGTACATAGTGATGTTTTGATACATATAATGTACACTGATCAGATCATGGTAGTTAGCATATCCATCATCTCAAACATGTATCATTTCTTTATGTTCAGAATGTTCAATATCCTCCTCCTAGCTACTTGAAAGTATATAATATATTATGGTTAACTATAGTCATTCTACAGTGGTATAGAACACTAGAATCTAGTCCTTTAGCTAGCTGTAATTTCCACAGCTGGAAAAGTTTGTATAAATTCGTAATGTTTTTGTCTTTTAAAATTTGGTAGCAGTCACTTTTAAAATCTTATAGGCTACTGTATTCTTTTTATAATTCTTCTAATTCATTTATGTCTACTAACTATGTTTTCCTTCTACTTTAGGTTTTCTTTGTTCTTTCTCTAACTTCTTAAATTGCATACAATTAATTTTTAAACTCTTTTCTCATATTCCAATTAAGGATATAAATATTTCTTTACATAATACTACTACTACATTCCAGCATTTCAGAAATGTATGCTTTTAATTATCTTTCCATTCTAAGACAGGTCTTGAACTCCTGGGCTAAAACAATCCTCCCACTAGGCCTCCCAAAGTGCTGGAATTACAGCCATGAGCCACCATGCCCAGTCATTCCAAGATGCTTTTAGTTTCCCTTTTAAATTCTTATTTAACTGACAGGTCATTTAGAAGTGTGTTTTTAAAGTCTAACACTTTTTTTATTTATCTGACTTCTAATTTAATTGCATGAGATCAGAATAATGTGGTATGCATGACTATTTGAAAAGTCTGAAATTTACCACTTGGTAGGTAATCCATTTTTGTCAATGTCCCATGTACATCTAAAATAATCTCCAATAGTTGGCTATTAAATTTCATATCTATTTCCTACATCTACATTGTTACATACAATTTTTAATACTGCAGTTTAATACAAAATTGTAAGAGGCATATTGAAATATCTAACAATGTCAAACAAATTTTTCTTTATTTTGAGTTTATCTGTTAAACAGCTTAATTGAGACACAATTCATATATTATACGTTTTACTCATTTAAAGTATACAATTCAGTGATTTTTAATATAGTCACAGTTATCTACAAATACTCAATTTTAGAATTGACTCAAAATGAAACGGAATACCCTTTCCCTTTAGCTACTATCAATTCCTATCCCCCATGTCTCTCCACCAGCCCTGAGCAACCACTAATCTACGTTTTGTCCTTCTAGATTATTCCTACTATGGGTGTTTACTGTAAATGGAATAATATAATATGAGGCATTTTGTGACTGGCTTCTTTCATTTAGCATAATGCTTTCAAGGTTTATTCATGTTGCAGCATGTATCGGTACTTCATTTCTTTGGATGACTGAATAACACTCCATTGTATGGATATACCATCTTTTAAAAATCCATTTATTATCTGAAGAATATTTGGGTTACTTCCACCATTTGGCTATTATGAATAATGCTGCTGTAAGCATTTGTGTACATGTTTTTGTGTGGACATATGTTTCATTTCTCCTGGGTATGTACCTAGGAATGAAATTGTTGGATAATATGTAACTCTATGTTTCATAATTTGAGGAACTACTGGACTGTGTACCAAAGCAGCTGTGTCATTTTACATTCCTAACAGCAATGGATGGTGATTCCTGTTCCTCCACATCTTCTTGTACACTTGTTATTATCTGACTTTTTTATTCTAGCCATCCTAGTGTGTGTGAAGTGATATCTCATTGTTCTTTGATTTATATTTATATTTCCCTGATGGCTAATGATGTCAAGCTTCTTTGCATGTAGTTATTGGCCATTTGTATATCTTCTTTGGAGAAATGTCTATTCAGACCCTTTACTCATTTTCCAAAGTGGGCTTTTTGTGTTCTTATTATTGTTATATCAATTTCTCTGTATATTCTTGATGTAAGTATTTTATCAGATATATAATTTGCAATTACTTTCTCACACTTTGTGGGTTGTAATTTTACATTCTGATAATATATGCTTTAAAGCACAAAAGTTTTAAATGTTCATAAAATCTAATTTATATAATGCTTTCTTTTGTTACTCATGCTTTTAGTGTCATATCTAAAATTTCCTGGAGAAATCCACAGCCATAAAAATGTACCCTTATGCTTTCTTCTAAGAGGTTTGCAGTTTTTGCTCTTACATTTAGGTCTTTAATCCATTTGAGTTAATTTTTGTATATGATGTTAGATAAGGGTCCACTTCATACTTTCGGTTGCACTAACACATTTTGAGGTAATTTTGTTTGATATATACAAGTTTAGGATTTTGGTAGCTTCCTATTTAACTGAAGTTTTTATTCATATAGAGTCACCCTACCTATCCTTAATTACGCTTTTTGTTAGTAGGGACTATGCTGTCTAGTGCAAATGTGACAACTCATACTTTCTTATATACATCATATTTATCAGATGTATCTTTTTATGCTTTTAATTCCAACTTTTCTGTTTTTTGTATTTTAGTTGTGTCTCTTTTATGTGTTGCTAGATTTTTAATATTCAATTTGAAAATCTTTGTCTTCTCAGGGGATGGGGGGCTAGGGAAGGGACAGCATTAGGAGAAATACCTAATGGAGGTGATGTGTTGATGGGTGCAGCAAACCACCATGGCACGTGTATACCTATGCAACAAAACTGCACGTTCTGCACATGTACCCCAGAAATTAAAGCATAATATAAAAAAAGAAAATCTCTGTCTTCTAACTTGTCAATTTAATGCATTTACATTTATTGTGACTATTAGTATTTTTTAACTTTTTGCCTTCTTTTGTGCTTTTCTATACTTATTATTTTTTCTATGTTCCTCATTTCTCCTTTTTTGGCATTTTTCAGAGTCAATTCATGTTGATTTGTTTGTTTGATGTGTTTTTAAATTTTAATTATATTATCATTATTATTGCTTGCACATTGGTTTTCTTATGTCACGAAGGTAGGATTTGCAAGTCTCATTTAGTAAACTATCTCCAGAACCTGAAACAATGCCTGCCACTTGTTAGTTTCAAACAAATATTTACTGACAGATTGTTGCCTAGAAATCACTTTGCTGGGCTACTCAATTGTTGGTTCTATTTCTACTTAATGGCAAAAGTTAGCTTGATGCATTGTTAAGCAATAACTATTCTAGGGTGGATGAGGAAAACCTTGCATTTAAAAAGAAAGAAAGAATAATAAATATGTATTCCCTTATGTTTTATAAATTAGTGTATCTGTATTTTATAGCAGCTTTGAAAATACAGGATGACAGAAGTGATTATATGTTTAATTTTCCATTCATCCCTTCATTCATCTATTTCCACATAATATTTATCAGAAAGATCCTAACAACCTCACTGTAAATGGACATTATTAATTACATTCCCTCTTTTCACTTCATTCTCTTCTGTGAATGATTATGGCAAACTTTAATATTGACTGTGGACATACCTATTACCATCCAAATATGCCTTTTAAAAGATTTTTTAAAATGGAATTCTTTCAATATGTGAGAAAACTGAAACAAAGTGAGGTAAAGCAGATCCCTTACATCATATAGCGAATGCTGGGGTTGTCCTAATTTATAGCTAGAAAGTTTAGTATTAGTTTTTTTTATTGGTTAACTAAGCTGTTCCTTTTTATTTAAAAATAAAATAAAAATAAAACAGGGATGCTGATCTACAATAATTGCAGATGATCTGCTCTGTGGGATCACTGGTGAATATCACCTTCCAAAAATCGTAGTGCAATGATTTCCATGACTTCACCCCAAGCACTCAGAGGATAAAAAGTCTAGTGCTTGTGAAAAAAAAAAAAAGAGCAAATGTAAATCTCTCCCCCCCAAAAAATAAAAAAACTCCCATATAGTTTTCCATTTGTGCACTCTTGACTTCATTAAAATTGTATACTGATCCAATCACTTGATTTTGTTAATAGCTCCACAGAGGAATAGTAGTTGCTAGAGCATGAACACCACAATCCATTTTTCTCTGATTACTCTTTCGCAATGCTGCTAATTTGACAGCTTTTGCTGAACATGGGCTCATTATTTTGTGTCATTGTTTTGGGAAAAGGAATATCAAGTGAAGAATAAAGTAACTTACAAAGAAGTATGCAGCTAAAGATAGGTTAGGGGATGAATAATCTTGTCCGGGCATACTAAGAGAATAGCTAAATTGAAATGGGAAGGAATGAACTGCTTGACCCCTGTAAGATATCTATTCATCCTTCAAGACTCAAATTAGAATGACCCAACCCCCATTCCAACCAAGATGAATCTGTCCATTTTATCTTTTGTGTGCTCTAAGTACATATCTATTTCTAGATCAATGTCTATGTCTATGTCTATATCTACATGTTAATAGAGATATTTTTAGAGTCTCACATATATAGCGCTCTTATGTGTTTATATGTTTGTACCTCTGTTCTAGACTCTGTTTTGTCACCCAATTGCTTTTAGGGAAAAATCAAACAAAAAATCTATCATTGTTCACAAGGTCCTGCAAAATCAGGCTTCTACCCATCTCTCTAGTCTCAATTTGCTGCTTTCCCATTTACTATACTCATCAGCTATACTGTACCTGTTAAGGCTTCTCCAATGTGCCATATTATTTCTTATTTAAGGGCTCTGTAGATGCTGTAATCTCCTCATGGCCAGACAGCTATATTGACTTGCCTCTACTTGTTCCTTCTTCCATTAACTTCTATTTATCATAGATATCAGCTTAAAATCTTTTTGTCAGCGAAGTATGTGCCACATCTGCCCTTTTACACAAGATTAAGTCTCCTGCAGTATTTTCCTTTACAATTTTAGTCACATTGCAACTCTGTGTTCAATGTCTAGTGCCCACTAGATTTTATGCTCTAAGAAGTCTGGTGCCCATTAGATTTTGCCCACTTGAGCTACCTGGAGATATTTATTACTGTAAATTTTCTTAAAAAGCATAATTAAAGTATCCCTCAAGAGTTGTATATGTGAAATTAATTTTTTAGAACAAGCTGCTGCCAGTCCTGATAACAGTCTACTGTCTTCTTCACCCCTACATTCACAGCGGTTCCCATTCTATCTTTGCTTCAGTATATAATATCTTCCATATATTTTCTCTTGACTGTGTACCTCTGTTTTGTTTATTTCTTCTGCTTAAATGTCCTTCTCCTGCAATTTGATTTTTTAACTTGTCCTTCAAGATCCAGCTCAGGCTTCCCTTTTCTTGCAGTCTTTTGTAACCTCCTTTCTCCCTTACCTTGGCTTGTACCCCTCTTCTGTGTTCCCATTGCACACTGTACAAACAGCCCTTCCCAGCCTCTGCCACACAGAAGTGCATCTCTAAGCTCTATACAGCCTTTGCAGAACTCTGGTATCTCATGGACAAAAATCATATTTGTTTTTGCTCCATTATATGATCAGAAAAAAAAATGCATCACAGCTGAACACAGCATACATGTCCCAAAATACTGTTGAAAGAATTCTGTTTTTAAAAATCTTTCAAAAGTGATATTTGGATAGTAATAGAGATGCCCTCACTCAATATTAAAGCTTGCCATAATCATTTACAGAATAGAACTAAGTGAAAAAAAGGAATGTAATTAGTAATGTCCTTTTACAGTGAGGCTGTTATGATCTTTCTGATAATACCAAGTGAGAGATCTCTCCTCTCTAGCTGCTGATTGAAGAAAGTTACATAAAATGCTTAAAGATGAGATTTTAAAAAATTTGAATTCAATGATGACTTGAAAAGCCTTCAACCAACTGATTAATTCATAAGGAAAGCAAATTTAAAGAAAAAGTGTTCAACAATATTTATGAAATATTATATACACATACATATATACACATATATATACAAATATATACACACACATATACAAATGGGTTAGTTTTTAAATCCTTATTTAGTGTTTTTTAGTGTTTTTCTCTACCTTATATATTATTCCAAAATAAACATGTAGAATCTAATGTAAAAGCAAAGCTTGGCCATTTCATTTAGATCGGAGCAGCTCTTGCTGAATATAAAGCCCTCGAGATCCTAAAGCAATGTCCAAGTAAATGAACAGAGGAAATAAAGCCACTGACAGCTCTACAAAGAGGCAGTAAGAATGACTTCAGGATTCATGCTATTTGTATCCCCTGATAACCCTGTCATCTAAGTCACAGTGCTTGCTAGGCACTGGCAAGGCAGATGGAAAAGTATTAAGTACAGGGTGAGATATTTACATTCAGTAGACTGTTACTAGGTGACAAAGACTGGCAGCAGCTTGTTCTAAAAAATTAATTTCACATATACAACTCTTGAGGGATAGCTTAATTATGCTTTGTAAGAAAATTTACAGTGATAAATATCTCCAGGTAGCTCAAATGGGCAAATAATATTGGGAAAGGAGAAAAATCCATCTATTTCCACACAATATCTATCAGAAAGATCCTAACAACCTCACTGTAAATGGACATCATTAATTACATTCCCTCTTTTCACTTCATTCTCTTCTGTGAATGATTATGGCAAACTTTAATATTGAGTGTGGACATCTCTATTACCATCCAAATATGCCTTTTAAAAGATTTTTTAAAATAGAATTCTTTCAACACTATTTTGGGACATGTATGCTATGTTCAGTTATGATGCATTTTTTTCTGGTGAATATGTATTCACTTACCTCTTCTTTCCCTTTGAGTCAGAGTACAATTCCCTACTTCTCTTTGGAATTAGCCATGTGACTGGTTTTGGCTAAAGGAATGTGAGTAGGAAGTTATCTGAGCAGAGTCTTTAAAATGTGTTTGAACATTTCGGTTTGCCCCTTGGCTTCTGCCATTTCTATGGGTTTGTGCTTCAAATAACTGCTGATCCTAAAATGATATGTAGCAGATCTGAACCTAACCTTCAGTCTGGAGCCAAAGCCAACCGGACCACAGACTGAAGCAGTTTATCAGCCAGCTCCAGCCAAGATTAGCAAAACCTTAGCTGGGCTGCAGACCTATAGGTGTGAGAATGAATGCTCATCTTTGTAAGCCATTTAGTTACACAGCATTATTTTTATAATAGCTAAATTAATTATACTGTAACAAAACAAATGAACAAGGGCAATGATAACAATAAAAATGAATATTTTAACATTATCTCATTATTTCTAGCTCTTATTTTTGTCTCTCATTTTACTCTCGCGACATACTTCTCCATGATTTCCAAATATAGTATTGAACAGTTAGATAGCTTATCTATATATTATCTTCATTCACAAAAAAGACTACATTTTAAAAAAGGTCACATGTTGAAAGAAGATATTTGTTACCCATATAGCTAACAATAGAATACTAAGTGGAATACATTAAGAATTTCTACAAAACAAATAAGAAACACAAAATCTATTCAAGAGAAAATGGGCAAAAGATGTGACCATGTGATGCACACACAGGGGAACATATGTAATCAACACATACCAACATGTTCAATCTCATTAGAAATCTGTAAAATAAAAGATTAAACCATTAGATTAGCAAAACTGAAACCATCAGACAGACCACGTGTTGATGACAGTATAGAATAATGAAACTTCTCATGCTTTCCTGATAGGACATAGCTATGGAGAACAATCTAGCAATCTCTAGAAATACAAATACACACAGCTTAGGATCTAAGAATTCTACTGCTGGAGTGTAGGGCATCTCTTGCATGTGTAAACATGGAGGCATGTTCTGCATTACATAGACACATATTTGGAGAAAACTTAGATGTCAAACAAGAAGCAAAATAAGAAATCGTGGCACTCATACAGTGCAATAGAACAGTATGCCAAATTAAAGAACTAGAGCTGTGCATTCCAGCCCAAATGAAGTTCATAAAAATCTGTGAGCAATTAAAAATATGTTTTCATTTAATCTGAGGTAATTTCCAGATGTTCTGATCCTGGGAAAGGATTACAAAAAGGCTTCTTCACTTTTCTCACAACTAGGCTTGCAATTTGGCTTTGTCAGTCATCATAAAATCTGGAACAATACTTCTTTTAATTGCCTCCTTGAACTTCTAAGGATGTAAGATAGATGGGTGACATATGATATCAGATGGACTGTTTTTAATGAAAAGAATTGACATTTAAAATCATTCAGTACAATTGGAATCTCTCATTACGCCTACATTTTCAACCTATAGTAGTTTTCTATTGTGCACCATCTAGGTAAATGCCTACAATTACATACTGCTGTTTTTCTTGTCTTTTGTGCTGAACCATGGGCGTCATTCAACTTAAGTAGGACATGGCCTTTCAGCCCTGATGCTTCTCCTCATAGTCCCATAGATAGCTCTCACAGTAACTCTATTGTAAAGTAAAATGTGCTTTTCTTCTTACTTGTGTGCTGCTTATCAGTACCTGAGCATTGGAGGCAGTTTCTCTCTCCTCTGGTTCTCACTCACCATCAGTTCCCACGTGATTCCCTGTTCCCCATTCTAGCTATCCTGCACATTCTTCTCCCTCATTATCTTGCCTTCAGTTTAAACTTACAGGCTGTCGGTGTCCGGACAAACACATTCTTTCCTGACATTGAGAGGTACAACCCGTCTCTATGCAAGATGTGATCTTTATGTAGTCTTGGCCACAATTCTAAGCCACAGTGCTAGGCACTGGTGAGGCAGATGGAAAAGTATTAAGTAAAAAATGAGATATTTACATTCAGTAGACTGTTACCAGGTGACCAAGACTGGTAGCAGCTTGTTCTAAATAATTAATTTCACATATACAACTCTTGAGGGATACTTTAATTAGGCTTTGTAGAAAATTTACAGTGATAAATATCTCCAGGTAGCTCAAATGGGCAAATAATATTATACAGAGTAACCCTTTGCTCTTCCAAAGGCTTCTATCATTAGTGATAACAAATGTTGAGAAGAGCACTGGTGCTACCTGTTCTGAAGATAATTCTCTACTTATTTCAAAAGTATCACCAATTTTTGTATAAAAGAGCAAAAGAATATAGCTATCAATAGTTGGGATAAATCTTGTTAGCCTCCACAGTACACACCAGGATCATTACCCGGGACAACAGCCCATTTTCTGGTTAGGCCTGTACTATGTACAGCCACGTTTGTATATGCCATGTTGATGAGAACTCCAAGGCATAATTTTATGGCTGCCACTTTAAGGAAGAGAGGAAAGTAGGTAAGGACAGTGGCTTTCAGGAGTAAAGCAATTTTCTGACAGTTTTTGATCAAAGTATTATCACTGTCTAAGATTTATTTATTTATTTTTTTGCCTCCACTAGAAATACATACGTTTAAGATGATAGATGCCAAACAGAATACTGTGATGAGAGGGTCAAGGAAAGATCTCACCTAGCAAGAATGTGTGATTAATTTCCCTTCTGAATTTATGAGACAGGGCAGTCAAGGCCATTCTAAAATAGCAACAGTGTGATTAGAAGGTGACTGAGTAAACAATGTAATAACTCTGAGTGGAATTTAATCTCTTCATATGTTCTGCTAAAAACTCCAGTTTTTGAAAGAATACAATGAACCCAAAAGGGGTACTATTGCCATTAATGCTACCACAAGGAAGGAAGAGTGAAAGGAGACAACCTGGTCCTAAAACACTGATATTTGTTCCATTAATTCGCTATATGTACCTTCAATTGCTAATATGTATGCAGTTTTCCAGGCACTTTGGGATGCGAAGTCAAAAAGGTGATTTCCTTATTTACAAAACTATAGTATGTTTAATGAAGTGTAAAAGATCTGCTAATGCATTTTGTTCTTTTTTTCGAAGACTTTAAAATACTAATTATTACTATTTATTGAATATGTATTATGTGTCTAGGACTTTACATAGGTAATTTCATTTTTATAAATATATATATAGTATCATTAACAGGTGATTATTGACTCTGTATATTTTAAAGATTTGAGAAAATAAGACTCAGGTTAAATAACTTGTTCAACGTCCCCTAATTAGTCAGTGCTAGTGCTGGAATTTGGATGTGTGTGAATTGCAAAGTTTGTTTTGCTAAGCAAAGTCCAGGGGCTGTCTGTAAAGAGGGGTCTAGGAGTCTATTATAGGTATACATTGACATTATATAGAACTCAACTTGCAATCAAATATGTCAGCCAACATAAAGGAAACACGTATTACTAAGGTTGATTCTTAAAAGCAACATGGCCTGGGCTTAGGGGCTATACATTCAGGAGAAGTGGCATCTATGTGGTTTATGAACCAAAACAGTATCCTTCAAAGTAAGAGTGAATATGTATGTATATGGTCTGCACTGTAGAATGAAGTAGTTCTTTCTGATGGAGCTGGGGATGTGGCCAGAAGGGGATGCATGTGCAACTTTGCATTTGCGACTAACCACTAGGGGGCGCCGAGTCTACAGAGCTAGGAGAGAAGTTTGTGCTAAGTTCCACGGGATAAATTGATATGCTTCCTGGCTGGGTGTGAATGAGCGCCTCTTTTCTTGCACATATCCCTACTGTAAATGTATCCCAAATGTTTGATCCTAAATCATACGTCATATCAGCCGCTGTTTATATTATGTTCCAAGCCTCCCCCTGCTGGTTGCCTGAGTGACATTTTTGAATAGAACATGACAGAGCTTGGGTAGAAGGTGAAGGACAATGCTGGCATGTTGATGTAGCCCATGCGTGCTGTTCTGATAATACGGTATCCTTAAATATAGTTATTGTCTCTCCTTCAGGAATAACTACATCTGCAATAACTAGCTCCTGGATAAAGTCATATGAATGAGAGAATTAACTGTCCTACTGAATATAACTGAATCTCAGAATAAAACCCTGCTTTTTTATTGCTTACACGTGTCCATTTGTTAACATTGCATTTGGATAAAACAATGGTTCTAAACCAATTAAATTTAGTGAAAGAGAGGAAGCTTCAATGAATGGAGCTCTTTCTTTTCCTGCCCAGATATACTACCTAGAGAGAGCTTGAAAACAAAGAGAATGTTTATCAACATAGCCAGGTAATATTTCAAATTAGATGTCAGAGAGAAGTTTTCACTTTTCATGAGGAGCTACATGTGTTAGTTAAAGCTTAAAACTCTTCAAATGTAAATCATATTGATGGGAATTTAATTGTGCAGAAATTAAGGCCATTTATGAATAGAATATATTTGATTATATTCTTAGTACTCTTTCAACATGAGATAGGAGTACAGTTGAAAATAGATTTAATTAATCATTTAATAAGAGCTTACTGTTCTTTAAATAAATAAATACTACTGTAGTCGTATAAGACATAGAGATAATGAATTCATAATCTCAGTTAGCAGATTAGATACCATAGGAAAGAAAATGGAACCATTCATCTGGATATTTCAATACCTTTGTCAAGGGCAATTCCAAAGAGTTCTACAGTTAGCAGTTCTCTTCTTGTTAGCCTTGCCTCCTGAGTGTTTCTTCCCTTTGGCTTCTTTGCTAGAGTCTGATGACTTCTTGAGAGGTGGCCGCTAATTCTGTACACTAAGTCCACCCAACTCAATCATTCCCTCATTCTCCAAATTTTATCTTGGGCAAGCCTAATATTCCTATACCTACTCTAATGCAGATCTGAGTGCCAGCCACTTCAAGAAGGGCTGATAGATAAATTTTAAGATAAACTCTTTTCTCTTCCTGATGGAAATCTAGGCTTAGAGTTCTACTGGGAATACCAAGGCCATAATTTCCTAAATATTTTTTGTGCAACAAAAATGTATCACAAAAGTTTGGGTCCAGGAGTCAATTAAATTTTGGAAAATCTGCAAATCATATTTCCATCTCAAAAATGTACAAAACCCTTTAGCAAACGAAGCATGCCTAGAAGTGGTGTAGTAATGAAGCCTGGTGTTTACCAAACCTATTTGAACACCACGTTTTAAAAATAACTATTTAATGGCAGTTAAGGACTCAACAGACTTGACAATAAATTAACCAGAGAGCTGACTTTGCTGGTTCCAGAAAATTTTTAATTGTTAGAATAGAAAGTTTTGTCTTTGAACTACATTATACTACCTGGCCCACACTGTCCATGAGTCTGAGTGGGATGGGCACATCTCCCTCTCTGTTCCAGAAATTCCCCCTTTGCCTTAAAGAGGAGGGCTTGGTTCTGTCTCAAGCAGTCCTAGAGCTGGCTTATTCCGGTGGAAAACCAGCCAGTCTTTCTTCTCCTGGAGGAATACAATTGGAGGTGCCCAAGCAGTGGGTGGCCCAAGTATCAATCTTTTATGAAAATTTGTGTCTTGCTTGTGGCGTAAGCAAATTAATAAACATAAGGCAATGATCGTTACATGGAATATAATAACACATAGAACAAAACATGTTTATAACTTACTGTCTTTATCTGCCTCCTACAGATTTAATAATTTTTATTATCCAGTTCTAATTCTAAAAACAATACTTTAGTGTTTTATAAAAATACAGAAATTAAATCTACCGTAATTCCAACACCTAGGGAAAAAATACTATTAACAAATTCAGTGCCATTTCTTACTAAATGTCTGTGCTTTTAAACATGTCTTATACTGTATAATTCCATCTTTTGCAAATTTCATTTAACATATCAGAAGTTTCCCATATCATTCAATAGTTTTTGATATTGCTGATTTTATTGGCTACATAATATTCCTCCCTGATATCATTTCTTTAACCTTTTCACTCTTATTAGACACTTAAGTGTTTTCTATGTTTTCATTATGATGATATGACTATGTTTTCAAGACAATTCTTTCTAGTTGGGAATGCTTATTGATAAGTATGGTAATCATATTATCATTATAAAAATAGCTAATTTTAATTGGATGTTCATGCTGTGCATTTCCTCCTTTAATTCTTTCAACAACACTGTGAGGTAGGTGGTATTACTATCTGCATATTACATTTAATAAAAATGAGCATAGAGAGGTTAGGAATCTGACTAGGACTAGACCCTGGTCCTCAGTTTTAATTCCTTGCAGTTTTTCTCCAGATTTAACTACAGTATATTGCTATGTACTGTTCTTATTTCCATTTGTTTAACTGTATGCTGTCTCTCTTTTCTTTCTGGGAGATTTTAAAATCTGTTCTTTTCTAATTCTAAAGTCTCAGAATAAAGTGGTTTGATGGGTATCTTATTGCATTCATTGATTTCAACAAAAAATGGACCATTTAAATTTGAAAACTGCTCTTCTTTCATTATGGAATAGTTTATTACTTTATTCAAAAACTGCATTATCTCCATTTCTTCCCATTCTCTCTTTATGGAACTCCCATTATGAAGTTTCTATACCTTCTAAGAAATATTTAATTTATTTTTATCTTTTTCTTTCTATCAACCCTTTCATTGTGTTTTTGTTCTAATTTCAGGAGAATTATATTGAAAATATTCTCATGCCTTCTATTAAAATTTTTAAAATTTTGGCTTCATTATTTTAATTCCCATGAGTTTTATTTTTAAATCACATATATTCTCATTTCAAAGATGTGCTATTCTTTCAAATTATGCTTGTTAATAATAGTTTTCATAAAGCTTGCTTTGGGCTATTTATCTTCTTGCTCAAAATAATTCTTTTCCTGTTTATTTTGGGCTTTGGCCCTGATTTTAGAGACTTGTTGAAATAGCTTGTGACCCTTGCCTTCAAATGCCCCTTTGAATTAAAGACTCCATGGGAGATCCAGGTGCAGGGCCAGGACTTTCCAGTTGATAAACAGCATTGTAAAGTGATCTAACAGAGTCACTTCTCTCCTTAGGCAACTCCAAATGTCAGAAGTAAGAAATATCTTTCTCTAGAGCAGTCTTTCCAGAAAATAATCTTCCACGTTTTTGCTTTGGTGACTGAAAGGGCATACATAGTCCTGATGGCCCCGGTTCTTAGAGGAATGGGTTTGAGAGTCTCATGATTCATGTGCCTATTTTCTCCGAATCCCAGTATCTTCAATCAACCTCAGCCCTACCCTCTAAGTATCTTGAGTTTAACTTCCCCAGAGAATAGACATCTGCCACCTTCGGGGGTGGAAGAAAGAGCGCCATTAGGCTGCTTGCTTAATGAGACGGTGATCTGACGCTTCATCTTCACTGTAGACAGCCTACCCTCACTTAGATTTGAAATCCAAGCCTCAGCCACCCTCACTTGCCTCTTGATGCATCCACATTTTAAGTTGTTTTGGGACCCTTTGGAGTAAATTGAGGCTTTTAGCATGATCCGTCTCATCAGGTATTGTTTTTAAGCTTTCTCCACTCTGCTAGCTAGAAAAGAAGTTATTTAAACATGGAACTACTATATAGATTATTTCTTCTTTTCTAATAGTTAGAGGAAGAGATCAAAATGTGTTTTAAAATGTAATTTATATTCTGAACCATAAAAAACCTTTGCTCCAGAGTTCATAGGGATTTCTACTTACTGTTGCATAGGCTTGTTGCTAAGACAACCCCACCCACTCCGTCAATCACCCTTTGACCAGATAAACTTTGGAAAAAGAAAAGAGAAAAAATGTAGATTGTATACTCTGGTGAGAATTAACAGAAATGTAATTTTGTGGTTGAATAGGAAGAGCAAAATTGAAAAATGAAAACTGATGAAGGAAAGACACTAATGATAGGAAACTGTATTTTTCATGGCTTTACATAGTGTAGTTTATAGCTGGGTGCATAGCTGGCCTTTAACAACATTAAGAATCGATCAAACATTATTAAACAACCAAGTCAATCTATTTTTCCCTGCTTTCTCTTAGGCCTGTTCTAAAGCAGGTACTAAAGACTATCAAAAGCCAAAGTTAGCCCTGACCAGCACTTCAACAAAATTTTTAAAGAGACAGGGAACAAATCTATTAGCACACTGAAGCCTTTCACAAGTGGCTAGAGAACCCATCTCTATATCATAATACATAAAAACCATTGTGAAGTGTCTGTGTTGCAATGATTTGCTGGCTAAAGCATGTTAAGTGACAGCATTTCTCCAACTTTACTTTGAGTTCAATTTATATCCCTGTAACGAGAACAGGTTTTGGAGCCACAAAATTGTATAAAGAGCCAAATTCTGCTGCCACCTAGAAGTGCTGTGACTCGGATTAATGATTATTTCTGAGCTTCAGTTTACCTCAAGGTGGTAAATGAGAATAATAACAACTTTGCACTGCATCCTCTGAATTTCTTACTCCAGCAACAGCACACCCTCCTTCATCCCCAACCCTTTCATTGAAAGTTCCCTCCATTTCCTTGCCCTAACTGAATGCCAGCAAATCCCCTGTGAGCACTTGCCATCAAGCAGAAGGTATTTATTTTCACACATTCTTAAAAGCTCACACCTGGCATGTGAAGTGGGCAACTTCCTGCTTTCCACAGGCGCTACACGCGTCATTACCTCTCCGTTACTCCTCTAGAAGGTTTCACTGCTTGAGATCCATTCCATTAGCATTTAACACTTTGCTCCCTCATCATTACTGGCTTTTACTGACCTCCTTGTCATTTCCTTTCTGTTATTGATGTTTTAAAGACCTGGGTCACGATCTCCTCATCACACTTTTCATGACAGGATGTTGAGTTATTTTAATATTTACAAGAACAGTCCTCCAATACTCTGACTTCTCAACCCCTTGAGCCCTGTCTCACTCCAAAACCATTTTGATGAATCTCTCAGGATGCTTTTAATTGCTCTTTAGCCCAGCCAGAAGAGAGACTAGTGCTCGAGGAAACGTGGATGAAAGCCAATGACAGTCACTGCTTTTTGCCAAAATTTACGCGTTAAATGCAGGAAAAGATTCCAAAAGTAAAAGTAATTTCAAATCAAGATTTCTTTCTTCAACTACAAATATTCTATTTTTGATAGGTCCTACAATCTGAAGGCGGGATTAAGAACTGTCTGCACCCACAAAAATGTTTAACCATGAAAGAAAACCAGTGTCTTTCTGTGAGCAGAAAACATTTTGTGAGGTTTTATGTAGACCCAAATTTGTCTCTTTAATTTCTCTTGGAATGAAACTGTATAGAATGATCCGAAGTTAAACTAAATATATGTACATTGCCTTACGAATTTCTCAAAACAATTTAACTCCAAGCTGCAATCAAGTCAAACAAAGATAAATGATAAAAAATGAATGCAGGCCAGGTGCGGTGGCTCACGCCTGTAATCCCAGCACTTTGGGAGGCCGAGGCGGGCAGATTACCTGAGTTCGGGAGTTTGAGACCAGCCTGACCAACATGGAGAAACCCCGTCTCTACTAAAAATACAAAATTAGCCGGGTGTGGTGGTGCATGCCTGTAATCCCAGCTATTTGGGAGGCTGAGGCAAGAGAATCACTTGAACCTGGGAGGCAGAGGTTGTGGTGAGACAAGATTGTGCCATTGCACTCCAGCCTGGGCAGCAAGAGTGAAATTCCGTCTCAAAAAAAAAAAAAAAGAATGCAGCATTTCCTTGGCATCTGTAAATCTGTAAATTTAATGTCTCTTGTTTTGATTCATCAAGTCACCTACAAAGTCCATAATATGTAATATTAATTAATTTGCATGGTGGTTAATGACACCTACCAAATAGAGCTGTTGTAACAATTAAGTGCAATAATAAACATGAAGAGAGTTGCCAACTTTTAACTTTGAGTATGTCAGGTAGTTGTGCAGAAGTGGTCTCTTGAGGTTGAACGAGCTGAGCAAATCACCAAGAGCCACTTCTCAAACACCTCTCAAGAACCCAAGAATTCCTACGTTTTGCCTTCAAATTATACCTGAATTCAATTGCTTTTTCTTGCCTGTAACACAACTGCCCTCCTATAAGGAGGAACCTGTATCTCTTGCCTGGACGGCTGCAGAAGCTTTTCAATAGGCTTTGTCTCCTGTTCACAAAATGTCTGTTTTCCAGATAGTAGCTGTAGTGATGCATGTATAAATATAAATCTGATTATGTCACCACACACACACAAACACACACACTTCAAAATCCAGCAGTCACATCCTACCACAAAAGAAAAAACGTCAAGCTCTTTATCCTGACTGAGAACTTCTACCTGATCAGGCCTCTGGCTACCTTTCCATTCTTATTCCCTGTCACTTGTCACATCTGATGCTTTATTTTACATATAAACATATATATATATTGTGAATCCTGTCATAGGAGAGATATATAATATAAATTTTATATATGTAAAATAAAGTGATATTATACACACACACACACCACGTGTGTCATCTCTCTTATCCACTAGAATGTGAAATTCATTGAGGCAGGGAGTTTTTGTCTGTTTTTTTACTGCTGTCAATCTACTGCTTAAAACAATGCATGGCACACAGGAAGCACTCAAAACATAAGTGTTGAATGAATGAATGAGTCTCCTGGGTCCATTTCCTTTGCTGTACCTCAGCCATATTCTCTCATGGTTACATTCTGGGTCTAGCTATCACCAGAAACTATCTCCCTTCAAAACACAAATGTCCTATTTATATTGCTCATTTTCTCAAATAGTCTCATAGAAACACTTCTTCAATTATTTTCAGACCCTCAATCCATTGACCCCACCACTGACTCCAGATCTCACTTCCTCTTAGTCCAACTTCAATTTAAAGATGCATCACTATAATTACTCCTTTGCACCAACCTGCAAACCTTTCAGGCTTCCATTACACGTCCAGAAAATCTACAAATTGAGAGATAAACTTTTACTTTCTTTGTATCTGTATTCAGGCAGTGAAGTTTTGCAAGAAAAAACTTGAAACTGACCAGATTGGTATCACAACAAATTCATGATCTTGAACTGCAAATGGGTGCTCAATACTTCCTGGAAATCCCATGCTTTTTTTTTTAAGTGTACTTTTATACTTTTAAAAATGAATATTTCATGCCTCTTTCTTCCCCGCAAGTCTGCTGCTCTCCTTAACCCCCTTTCCACTCCCAGTTCAGAACATTGTGTCATATCCCACTGAAATACTGAAGGCCTCACAAAAGAAATATGCCACCTATTCTTTTTTACTGTATATGTTTAAGGTGTTCAACATGGTGTTCTGATATACTAAAACATAGCAAAATACTTGCTGTAGTCAAGCAAATTCACATATCCATCATCTCAAAGTTATCCATTTTTTTTTGTGGTAGGAATACATGATATCCACTCTTAGCATGTTTTCAGTATATGATGCAATATTATAATTAGAATTCACACTTGTATGTGCACTCTAAAAAAAGTGAAATATATAAAAATAGAGAATAAAATGGTACTTACGAGGTGTAGAGGCTGGGAGGAAATGTCGAGATGGAGGTCAAGAGGTCTAAAGTTGCAGATATGTGGGATGAGGAAGTTCTATGCCCCACATACTCATGACTAAATCTATAAACCTAACCTGAATTTGCTTCCATTTTCTCCTTTGTTCTTGTCCAAAGGAGAGATGTCCTGGCAAGTCCAATATTCCATATGCTCTATTACACCCTAGAACACCTCATTAAGCGCCTTACTTCTGTGGGCATCTCCTCTCCTGCCTTACCACTCTTATTCTACAGAATTACTGCCAGAAGTACAGAAATCTACTCCAGAATTTTCCAGATTTAAATACAGCTCTTCTTTCTTCACATCCTTTTCTAACTATGACACCATTTATCTACTGCCCTTCTTGAATTTTTGGAAGCATTTTCTACAAACCCGTTGCCTACCACTTCTCCTAATCACTGTCCCATGCTCTCCAATGAGAATTTGGTCCTTATCAATCGACACAAATTATTCTTGCCAAGATCGTATCTACTATGCTAATTCAACTGGATATTTTCCAGTGCTTATCCTGTTAAATAATCTTGTTCATTCTCTCATACTTCACTTTTGTCTCTTGTATTCTGTGAAACTTTCTCTTCTTATTTTTTACTTGGCCACTTCTTTTCTCTTCTTCAGCTCATTCTTTTACATAAGGAGTCCTTCCCTACTAATAAAATCCTAAGCACTGGAATCCCTAAGGAGTTAGCCTATACTTCATTTCGTTTCAATATCTCTTTCAATTTATCTTTTTAATTTCACTTCCTGTCATGGCTTTAAATACTATCTATATGCTGACAATTCCAAACTTTTCTCTCTAGCCTGAACCTCCCCATGACTGCTACTATTAATTGCTTATGAGAGATCTGTAACTTACAGGCTTCTCGAAATTAGCATGTTCAAAACAAGAGACAAATTTGTCTTTTTGTTAATACTTACCATTTCTGTAAATAGCAATATCATCCACCCACACTAATTGGTTAAGCCAAAATTCCAGGAGTCATTTCTGAATGTATAATTTTCCTCACTGACTACAACCAAACAACTACTATGAACTTCACCTTTAATGCTTGTCTAAACTCTCCCTTTGTTTTCCCATCTCTGCTTCTATCACTGTAGTCCAGGTACAATCATCTCTTTCCTGCACAACTGCACACAGCTTCTTGTCTCCCTGCCTCTGTGTCTGATGTCCATGGTCCATTCTGCATGCAATAGACAAAGTGATTCTTTAACAATGTAGACAGAATCACATTGCTATTCTTGTGAAAACTCCTTTAATTGTGTTCTACTGTACCCATAATAAAATTGAAACCCCTTGCCATGGTACAAGGGGCCTGTACATAATCTTGTTGGGCTAGTCTCACAATCTTCATCTCAGATTACCCTCATCTATGCTCCCTAGCCTTGGCTCCATTTGAACTTCTTTCTGCTTCTTGAAAACTCTGCTAATTCTAGCCTTAGGATATTTCCCTTGTTATTCACTCTGCCTGGAAGACTTTCTCCCAAATTCTATGATGGCTAGTTTGTTCTTGTTATTCAGCTACCAACTAAAACATCAATCCCTTAAAGAGTATTCCCTGACCACATAAATTTCTTTGGTATTAAATCTTGAGAGTTTATAAGTTTCCAATATCAGGGTCATCATTTACTTTTTCCTACAAAATCTAAAGTTCAATTACTGGCTTAACATTAAGCTTTTGTCCACAACATAATAAGAACAGAAATTCGCTCAAGTAGTTGAAAGCTCCAGTTCTAGAATATTTCTGGTTATTATTGCCATTTCTTGCTTTATCAATGAAACATAATTGGATCTTGACAACATGATTATAATCAAAGGATTCACACAAGTTCACATAATTGATGCAGCCGAGCTTCTGGCTCTTGACCACATTCAAGAGATATTGATGAAAAAGAACACGAGGTTCCACTGCATTTTGACCAACATTAAGCAAGTGCAAATTAGTTGTCTGGTTTTTTTTTTTTTTTTGTCATTCTTATGAGCAGCTTGGTTCCAATTGTGTTAAAAGTCATCTTTGATCACCTGAAAAACCATGGTACATTGATAAATGAGTTTCAGCTTGATGTTATTTTGTATAGAAACAGACTAATTTGTAAAACTTTAGACATCACAGATTGTTCATAGGGTAGTAGACTAGTTTAATTACCTTTCAAATTATCAATCAGAAACACAAACCAATATGAAAAAAATGGGAAAATGAGAACTACAATGACAGCAATTATGATGTAACAGTGAACTCAGTTGTCCCAAGCCAGTTTAACAAACAAGACTGGTTTAAGAGAGGATGATAAGCAAAATACTCGTAATTTCAAAAAGTGGTCAGACACAAAATAAATACTCAGTGACTTTTCCACTGCCTGAGAGATTGGTTGTCTGGAGAAGAATCTTATGCAAGCACTATGTAATGTGGCGTTACGCCAGAGAAGAATGCTGTGAAATATACTTGCAGACTTGTCATGAGACTTATTATTTGGCCAGTTAAGGTAGGAGAGTTTTGTTAAATGTCTGTGCATATATATTTGTGTCATTCTTCTAAAGAAGCATTAAAATTTTTTTAATGGTACTACTCAGAGGAACAAAAAAAACTGACTAAAGTATAGTATTCTTTCTATGTAATTGAGAAAAACAATCAAGAGTATCAGGTGTAATGAAGACATGGTGATGATGTGAGTGCTCTCAAAACTCTCATACACCCTGCTCAGGTTGTAAGTTGGTTAGACTTTTAAAGTTTTAGGCTTCAGAATTAAAACTCTCTGTCTCTCTCTCCCTGTCTCTCTCTTTCTCTCTCTCAAACACACACACGCACACGCACACACACACGCACACACACGCCATTAAAATCTACCATTATAAGTACATTTACATGTGCACAAATATTCACCACAATATTGTGGTGACAACACAACACTGGAATAGAAATGTCCACCAAAAAACAGTAATTGAGAATATGGTACATCTACTGAGTGAATTGGTAAGTGGGAAAAAAAGGAGATGGGGGAATAGTAATCCTTATAATATAAATCCTTGTATCTGTGTAAAAAATAAAAGACTAGAAAATGACCTGTAGGCATATTTGAATG
Source organism: Pan paniscus (assembly GCF_029289425.2). NCBI lineage: Eukaryota > Metazoa > Chordata > Mammalia > Primates > Hominidae > Pan > Pan paniscus. Next base: position 36,850,431 of record NC_073266.2, read on the forward strand.
TACATAGGTAGTGAGAGAAATGATGCTAGGGAACAAATTGCTGTATAGTTCAACCTATGTCAAAGATAAATAAAGCTGGATACTAGTTTAAGTGGTGAGGACAGATTTTATTCAGCAATAATTACTGCAATAGGGAAAAGAGTCCAGCGTGAACTGAACTCATCTTCCATTTATATAGAAGTGACCGAGCATTTTAGGGGGAGAATGAAGAATTAGGGAACAGGGTGAGCAGGGGCTTAGTGGAGTCAGGGAAGTGTAAAATTACAAAGAATTACAAAAGGTTAGTCAGTGTACATCCAATCAGGCCAACTGTGTCTGTGAGGTGGCAATTATTGAAGTTAGGATTCTGTCCTCCCACAAGGACTGGGAGAGAGAGACTCCATCCTCAGGCATTGGCTGAAACAAAAAAAATTCTTTTTGGCAGCCTTGAGTTTTCTAAGGCAGGCACTTTAAAGTGGGGTAGGCTCATCTTAGGGATGTCGCTTTGATCTGTTTTACATGTGGCCTTCCATGAGGTTTAGTTGGTGGAGGAAAGGTAGAATTGTGCAAATTTTAGGATGCCTCACGTAGAGTTCCTCTGAGAGAATACAAAAGCCTCCTATTCCAGAGCCCACTCCATGAGGGCCTTCTCTTAGACAAATACCACAATAGAATTGGATTTTAATGCTTCTGACAAAGACTCTACACCAAAATTTAGAACTACTAAGACTGAGGCTACTGCGGACTGAAGGGCCTTCTCCCAGCTCCCCTCACAGTGGGGTCACACTCTGAGCTGCCCCAAGGGAGGCTTGATGTGGTGTTATCTCCTTTACCTCTTCACAGTCACCACCCACACTCAAGAACCAGAGTCATGGCAGTCTGCTCATGAAATAGGGAAAGGAAAGTTAGTTGAATAGTTTTCTTAAGTCACAAAAGAATGTTTTTTTTTGTTTTGTTAATTAGCTGTTATTACATGAGGAGTTTTTTTATTTAACTGGAAATTGAAATTCTCAATAAACATACCCTACAACAACTACCACCTCTCTCTGTAAAATAAGTACACGGCCTAGTCAGAAAGAGAAGTTGGTGACATCTGCTTGCCAGGAATAAATAAAATCTCCCATCTGGTGAAAGGCTTTTGAGTTTCCACTTCCTATTCAGATTGTCACTATAACTGCAGCTGGATGACAATGCCCTGCATATTATAAGCAACCTGCCTGGATCAGTTTGGCGTAGCAGCATCATTCAGTTGCACTGATTAAAAATAGATGTATCTTGCTATGCTGAGGTCTAGTCATCTTTATTTCACAAGGTGATGATTTACGATATACCAGATGGATAAATAAAAATACTTTAGGTAAGGACAAGGTGTAATCAACTGTCCTTTTCTCTAAAATATATTTTATCTTATCTATTCATTATTTACATTTCCCTGAAAGAATAGTGAAAATTTGGGTGGTAACAACCTTATTAAATGTAAAATACAGTGTGAAAGTGCTCTAAAATAGAATTTGATGTTTAAGGGAAAAGCGATATTTTTTCAAGTATAATTTATTTAATTAATCATGTTTATCCACTTTTACTCTGACTTTTCTCTGATATGAGATATTGTACATTGTCTAAGCATCTGCGTAGATGTTTCTAAGTCCTAAGAGAGTTGCTGGGAGGTAATGACATTACCCTCCTCCCCCCAGCAAATAAATGGAAACTTGCCGTTGTATCCTTTGATTGAATCAAAGGTTAATTAACTTTGATGAATGGTTGCACTAATAGGTGACACATTCCATTTTACTATTTTTCCAGAACTAAATATTTGAGAAGTAAACAGATTTTAAATGACTGAGCAGTTGCTAGATACATACAACTACAAAAAGATTTCGATATGTATTTAATTAAATTGACCTTAAGCCATCCTGTAATGTTTATTTCAACAGATAGCTCACTCTGCGATCACTTTTAGAATATTTGTATGACCTGAAACATCTTTTAGGTACAATCAGCATTCAAACCATCATTAAACTTTACTGTTTGTGTATCATTAGTGTCTGTAAAATATGTTAACACTGGGCAAATGATACCAAAGAGATTCATTTCACTTATGTTGCTCCTATCTCATATTGCCAATTACCAATAGACTACATGAATTATTTATCTTCTCATGGTGGTTTTACATCAAATATTTTACCACTTCCATATATAACAAATCTCAAGGGTAGTTTTACAAATATTTTCTTCTTTTCTTGAGCAAAAATTTTTGGAGACTGCTGACAAACTTCTTGAATAAATACAAAGCAAAACTGAGATAAAAGGAAATCATACCAAATAGATTATTAAACTATTTCGGAAAATGACAGAGGGCATTTCAATCAAATGTTGAAGATTCTGTAGTTCTACTGTACGTGGAATTAACTAAAGAAAATTTAGGGCTTTTACGTTTGTTGGAAATGTTTGTCTCCTTTTCATATATATACTTAACCAAATCAATATAAGTGGACGGGGAAACGTTAGCAGGAGCTCACTTTGGCTTCAAGATTTTTAAAGGACGGGGAAATAAGTCTGTAATAGGACATAGAAATGACACTGTCCCATGTCTTCAATGTACCTCTCACATCAACTTTATTAAGAACATTGTTTTCTCCTGTAGGAATGTACTTAAATATACTTGTTTGTGAATTAAAAAGTAAATGCCATTCTTAAGTATTTTACTGAATATCGGTTGTTCATACAAAGTAAAAGATTTTCAAATAAAACAGGAAGAAAGCTTATGTGCATTAGGACAGCATTTGAGTCTCTGTCATTCACACACTGATCATCCAGCCTGAATTTTCCTTGCCCTTTTCCATGTTTCCTTTTTTTCTAAACTAGCTCATTTAATAACTACCGACCTCTCCATTAATTCTTGCCTGTGACACTCAAATCAAATTTTACCATGCATAGAGCGAAGTGGAAAGCTTTGTTAAAAATATGGATTTGTTGGTTTCAACTTCAGATATTCTGATTCAACAAGTTTTAAGTGGAGTCCAGGAATCTGACTCTTTTGAAATAAGCATCTCCAAACAATTTTAATGAAATTAGAAGATAGACCATACATTGAGAAACACTGAAATTAAAAAAAAATTAAAGAAATCCAACTTTGTATTAATCCCAATTTAAGACTTCCTAGCAAACTTGTACTAACATGTAAAGCAAAGAGTGTACAACAACGTCTAATGGAAACTATCTGTTTTGATCGGGTTGGAAACCATCAGTTTTTATTGGCTTGGAAACCAGGAGATCCAACATAATCAGTTATGGATTTTTCAATTTTAATCAGACTTTGGTTAAAATATTTTTTTCTAGAATTCAGACTGATACTATTGACTAAAATTAGACACAAGAAAATAATTTTAGATACAAAGAAACCACTAAAATCAAATTTTATAAAGAAAACGAAGTGAGAATTGACTTGTATACTGTATTAGTCAGGGTTCCCTAGGGGGACAGAACTAATAGGATATATATATATATACACACACACACACACACACACATGCATATATATATATGGAAGTTTATAGGGAATATTAAACTCACATGATCACAAGGTCCCACAATAGGCCATTGGGAAGCTGAGGAGCAAGGAGCCAGTCCAAGTCCCAAAACTGAAGAACTTGAAGTCTGATGTTCAAGGACAGGAAGCATCTAGAATAGGAGAAAGATGTAGGCTGGGAGGCTAAGCCAGTCTAGCCTTTTCAAGTTTTTCTGCCTGCTTTATATTTGCTGGCAGCTGAATAGATGGTGCCCACCCAACTGGTAGGTGGGTCTGCCTGTCCCAGTCCACTGACTCAAATGTTAATCTTCTTTGACAACACCCTCACAGACACATCCAGGATCAATAATTTGCATCCTTCAATCTAATCCAAGTTGACACTCAGTATTAACCATCACATATATTTTATATATCCAGTAGGCAAATTGATTAACATGCACTAAGGAAAAATATGTACAGGCTAGTTAGCATTGTCACATCATTTGTTTGCTTTAAGAAACACATGCTCATCAAATAATTTGCTTTCCAGTGTAGAGCCTCAATGGAAAACATTTTATTTTCAATTTTAAAAGTGCCAGAATCTATTGTAGAAACCAGCAAGTGGGGGTTCTTCATATTTGTTATTTTCAGGAACAAAGGCAAAATTTCCAAAGTTGTCTTTATCAGCTCAAACTAACTGAATAAATAAGTGAAAACCTTCACTAATGGACTAACACATGGAACAGGCTTTGTTTCCAGTTAACAAAAATAACTAGAGAAAATATAGACTGAGGATTATTAGATGATGAAGAAAATTGTAGCCCTAAGCTTCAAGAGGGGATTTGTGTGTCCCAGTATTAGGGAGAAGTATAAGTAGGAGAGGAAATTTGCAAGACACATTTGGTTAATCGTGAAATAGTGCCAGAACAAGCCCTGCTGAGACCTGTGTCTTATTATCCAATACCCTGAATTCTCTCCCTTAACTTCTGCTTCCTCCTCCCATGTACATTTCCCATACTGAGTTTGTTCCCTTTTGTCTACTTACAGTAAGAAATTGTCTTAATCATCTACATAAAAACAACAAAATGGGATAAATAAGAGTTCTTTTCAAAGCACTGGGAACCTATAGTATCATAGGACAAAGTTTAGGAGCTTCTGTTTCAAAATAATTCATTCACTTCATGTGTGAAGTGATGCACTGAGATTCAAACCCAGCCCATCCTGATGCCAATGTTCACAATATTCCCACTTTCCCCATCCCTGAATACCTTTCTGGGTGTTATCAAAAGGTCTGGTTTTATTACATTTCGTGGAGATATAGGACTACTTAAGTGGCTTCATCTCTTTGATAGCTAACTTGTGGTGCCCCAAATCTAACAACTTACTGAATAAAACGGAGTCAAACCAACCAGGCGAAGTGGCTCACGCCTGTAATCCCAGCACTTTGGGAGGCCAAAGCGGGTGGATCACGAGGTCAGGAGATCAAGACTATCCTGGCCAACATGGTGAAATCCCGTCTCTACTAAAATACAAAAAATTAGCCGAGCATGGTGGTGCATGCCTGTAGTCCCAGCTACTTGGGAGGCTGAGGCAAGGGAGTCACTTGAACCCAGGAAGCGGAGATTGCAGTGACCCAGGATCACGCCACTGCACTCCAGCCAGGGCGACAGAGCAAGACTCGTCTCAAAAAAAAAAAAAAGGAGTCAAACCAGTTGTTTGTCATCAACTAGATGATAAATTAGGTCACTTTTAATAAATTTCATTTTCTATTAAATCAATCAAAACATGATCAACTTTAATATGCTAGTTAGTTAATTGCTTGATAACATGTGAGCTGGTTAAGCATAATTATCCTATTTCTCTACTGATATTTTTATCAGTGGAGATATTTGTATCAAATAATCTTTGAAGTTCTCAGATGTAAAACAATATAAAGAATAAAAAAACAGAACAATAGTAACAGATAGTATCTATTGTGTACTTTTGGTTTGACAGTCACTGTCGTAAGCATGGATTAATTCTAAACCTCACAATGTCATGGAGCAAGTACTAGTTTTTTTTTGCAGCTGAGGAAACAGAAGCACAAAGTAAGTGACCTGCCCAGTGTTTAACTATCAGGAAACAGTAGATGCAGATTTGAAAACACCTACTTTTACTCCATAGCTCACACTCTCGACTCCTGAGCCTAACCAGAGGTACAGCTCTCCCTCCATGAGTTCATCATTGAATCTTCCTCTTAACGAAATCTCCCTCAAATGAATTAACAAGAGAAAGGGCTGATATTTTACCATTAGCCATACCAGGAAATGACCAGCCCCAATTCTCAAATACACCAAAGTTTTAAAAATAAAAAACTCTTGAGGTTTTGAAGTAAAAAAATGTATAATATTCTGCAAGAGCTGTAAATAGACCTCATCAGGAGCTTCATTTGTGCCCCCTTGCTTCTTGTGCTGGCATTTGATTGCCATCGCTAACAGTGTCAGAGCAGTCTGTGCAACTGAAACACAGAAGGCTTGGAAAAAACACAAAATAAATAATTTCACAGTTTCTCCAAATCACTGTCATGGTGCTTAAATCAGACACAATCACGGCATCACCTTGTATATCTAGCATAGGCAGGGAAAGAGATAATCCAAATACAAGAAATAGGGAGACATAAGAGGTGTCGACCCCTTTAATTACAAAGTCTTGCAATTAATTCTTAATCACAGTATTTTGATAGTAATCAGACATTCTCACATACAAATTCCGATATGTGTATACATACATATGTTATACATATATACACATATATGTGTTTTTCCCCCAGAGTATAATAAATGCAAGTTAATATTCCCTAAGTAACTTGAGTTTAGCTTAACATTAGTCATTCCATGCTTCTGTGTAACACAGTGATATTCTTCATAAGCACTAAGGCATTGATTGTTTCACCACATATGCATTAGTTCCCTACCCTGTACCAGAAACTGGGATGATAAATTTACATTCAAACAAAATAGGCTTTGTTTCAAAGAGCTCAGAGATTGGTTGAGGAGACACAAAGTCAGCTACCTGCTATAGGAGCTGTGGTCATTCATTTAACACACATTTATTGAACATTTGTTATTGAATAATTGAACAATTATTGAACATATATTGAACAAATTATTATCCAGGAAAAACGATGCTAGGAATGCAAAGGTGATTCAGGCACAATCCTTGTTTCCAAATTGCCCACAAGCAGGTCGAAGGTCTAAGGGACCCTGGGAATTGAGTCGCTAATTCTTGAATTGTCACTGGAAGGATCCTCAGAGGAAGAGTTGCCTGAGCAGAGCCGGGAAGATAATTAGAAACTTTCTTTTTTTATTATTATCCTTATTATTATACTTTAAGTTCTAGGGTACATGTGTACAACGTGCAGGTTTGTTACATATCTATACATGTGCCATGTTGGTGTGCTGCACCCATTAACTCGTCATTTACATTAGGTATATCTCCTAATGCTATCCTTCCCCACTCCCCGCCACAACAGGCCCCAGTGTGTGATGTTCCCCTTCCTGTGTCTAAGTGTTCTCATCGTTCAATTCCCACCTATGAGGAAGAACAAGTGGTGTTTGGTTTTTTTTGTCCTTGCAGCAGTTTGCTGAGAATGACGGTTTCCAGCTTCATCCATGTCCCTACAAAGGACATGAACTCTTCCTTTTTTCTGGCTGCATAGTATTCCATGGTGTATATGTGCCACATTTTCTTAATCCAGTCTATCATTGTTGGACATTTGGGTTGGTTCCAAGTCTTTGCTACTGTGAGTAGTGCCACAATAAACATATGTGTGCATGTGTCTTTACAGCAGCATTATTTATAATCCTTTGGGTAGATACCCAGTAATGGGATGGTATTTCTACTTCTAGATCCCTGAGGAATCGCCACACTGACTTCCACAATGGTTGAACTAGTTTACAGTCTCACCAACAGTGTAAAAGTGTTCCTATTTCTCCACAACCTCTCCAGCACCTGTTATTTCCTGATTTTTTTAATGATCGCCATTCTAACTGGTGTGAGATGGTATCTCATTGTGGTTTTGATTTGCATTTCTCTGATGGCCAGTGATGATGAGCATTTTTTTATGTATCTGTTGGTTGCATAAATGTCTTCTTTTGAGAAGTGCCTATTCATATCCTTCACCCACTTTTTGATGGGGTTGTTTTTTTCTTGTAAATTTGTTTGAGTTCATTATAGATTCTGGATATTAGCCCTTTGTCAGATGAGTAGATTGCAAAAATTTTCTCCCATTCTATAGGTTGACTGTTCACTCTGATGGTAGTTTCTTTTGCTGTGCAGAAGCTCTTTAGTTTAATTAGATCCCATTTGTCAATTTTGGCTTTCGTTGTCATTGCTTTTGGTGTTTTACATATGAAGTCCTAGCCCATGCCTATGTCCTGAATGGTACTGCCTAGGCTTTCTTCTAGGGTTTTTATGGTTTTAGGTCTAATGTTTAAGTCTTTGATGCATCTTGAATTAATTTTTCTAGAAGGTGTAAGGATGGGATCCAGTTTCAGCTTTCTCCATATGGCTAGCCAGTTTTCCCAGCACCATTTATTAAATAGGGAATCCTTTCCCCATTTCCTGTTTTTGTCAGCTTTGTCAAAGATAAGATAGCTGTAGATGTGTGGCATTATTTCTGAGGGCTCTGTTCTGTTCCATTGGTCTATATCTCTGTTTTGGTACCAGTACCATGCTGTTTTGGTTACTGTAGCCTTGTAGAATAGTTTGAAGTCAGGTAGTGTGATGCCTCCAGCTTTGTTCTTTTGGCTTAAGGATTGACTTGGCAATGCGGGCTCTTTTTTGGTTCCATATGAACTTTAAAGTAGTTTTTTCCAATTCTGTGAAGAAACTCACTGGTAGCTTGATGGGGATGGCATTGAATGTATAAATTACCTTGGGCAGTATGGCCATTTTCACGATATTGATTCTTCCTATCCATGAGCATGGAATGTTCATAAGGCAAGTCCTTAGAGACCTACAAAGAGACTTAGACTCCCACACAATAATAATGGGAGACTTTAACACCCCACTGTCAACATTAGATCCACGAGACAGAAAGTTAACAAGGATATCCAGGAATTGAACTCAGCTCTGCACCAAGCGGACCTAATAGACATCTACAGAACTCTCCACCCCAAATCAACAGAATATAAATTCTTCTCAGCACCACACTGCACTTATTCCAAAATTGACCACATAGTTGGAAGTAAAGCACTCCTCAGCAAATGTAAAGAGCACAGATTATCAGAAACTGTCTCCCAGACCACAGTGCAATCAAACTAGAACTCAGGATTAAGAAACTCACTCAAAACTGCTCAACCACACGGAAACTGAACAACCTGCACCTGAATAACTACTGGGTACATAACGAAATGAAGGCAGAAATAAAGATGTTCTTTGAAACCAACAAGAACAAAGACACAACATACCAGAATCTCCGGGACACATTCAAAGCAGTGTGTAGAGGGAAATTTATAGCACTAAATGCCCATAAGAGGAAGCAGGAAAGATCTAAAATTGACACCCTAACATCACAATTAAAAGAACTAGAGAAGCAAGAGCAAACACATTCAAAAGCTAGCAGAAGGCAAGAAATAACTAAGATCAGAGCAGAACTGAAGGAAATAGAGACACAAAAAACCCTTCAAAAAAATCAGTGAATCCAGGAGCTGGTTTTTTGAAAAGATCAACAAAATTGATAGACCGCTAGCAAGACTAATAAAGAAGAAAAGAGAGAAGAATCAAATACACACAATAAAAAATGATAAAGGGGATATCACCACCGATCCCACAGAAATACAAACTACCATCAGAGAATACTAAAAACACCTCTATGCAAGTAAACTAGAAAATCTAGAAGAAATGGATAAATTCCTCAAAATATACACCCTCCCAAGACTAAACCAGGAAGAAGTTGAATCTCTGAATAGACCAATAACAGGCTCTGAAATTGAGGCAATAATTAATAGCATACCAACCAAAAAAAGTCCAGGACCAGATGGATTCATAGCCGAATTCTACCAGAGGTACAAGGAGGAGCTGGTACCATTCCTTCTGAAACTATTCCAATCAATAGAGAAAGAGGGAATGCTCCCTAACTCATTTTATGAGGCCAGCATCATCCTGATACCAAAGCCTGGCAGAGACACAACAAAAAAAGAGAATTTTAGACCAATATCCCTGATGAACATCAATGCAAAAATCCTCAATAAAACACTGGCAAACCGAACCCAGCAGCACATCAAAAAGCTTATCCACCATGATCAAGTTGGCTTCATCCCTGGGATGCAAGGCTGGTTCAACATATGCGAATCAATAAACGTAATCCATCATATAAACAGAACTAAAGACAAAAGCACATGATTATCTCAATAGAGGCAGAAAAGGCCTTTGACAAAATTCAACAGCTCTTCATGCTAAAAACCCTTAATAAACTAGGTATTGATGGGATGTATCTCAAAATAATAAGAGCTATTTATGATAAACCCACAGCTAATGTCATACTGAATGGGCAAAAACTGGAAGCATTCCCTTTGAAAACTGGCACAAGACAGGGATGCCCTCTCTCACCACTCCTATTCAACATAGTGTTGGAAGTTTTCCCAAGGGCAATCAGGCAGGAGAAGGAAATAAAGGGTATTCAATTAGGAAAAGAGGAAGTCAAATTGTCCCTGTTTGCAGATGACATGATTGTATATCTAGAAAACCCCATCGTCTCAGCCCAAAATCTCCTTAAGCTGATAGGCAACTTCAGCAAAGTCTCAGGATACAAAATCAATGTGCAAAAATCAGAAGCATTCTTATACACCAATAGCAGACAAACAGAGAGCCAAATCATGAGTGAACTCCCATTCACAATTGCTTCAAAGAGAATAAAATACCTAGGAATCCAACTTACAAGGGACGTGAAGGACCTCGTCAAGGAGAACTACAAAGCACTGCTCAATGAAATAAAAGAGGACACAAGAAAATGGAAGAACATTCCATGCTCATGGGTAGGAAGAATCAATATCGTGAAAATGGCCATACTGCCCAAGGTAATTTATACATTCAATGCCATCCCCATCAAGCTACCAATGACTTTCTTCACACAATTGGGAAAAACTACTTTAAAGTTCATACGGAACCAAAAAAGAGCCCTCATCACCAAGTCAATCCTTAAGCCAAAAGAACAAAGCTGGAGGCATCACACTACCTGACTTCAAACTATACTACAAGGCTACAGTAACCAAAACAGCATGGTACTGGTACCAAAACAGAGATATAGATCAATGGAACAGGACAGAGCCCTCAGAAATAATGCCACATATCTACAACTATCTGATCTTTGACAAACCTGAGAAAAACAAGCAATGGGGAAAGGATTCCCTATTTAATAAATGGTGCTGGGAAAACTGGCTAGCCATATGGAGAAAGCTGAAACTGGACCCTTCCTTACACCTTATACAAAAATTAATTCAAGATGGATTAAAGACTTAAACATTAGACCTAAAACCATTAAAAACCCTAGAAGAAAGCCTAGGCAATACCATTCAAGACATAGGCATCGGCAAGGACTTCATGTCTAAAACACCAAAAGCAATGGCAACAAAAGACAAAATTGACAAGTGGGATCTAATTAAACTAAAGAGCTTCTGCACAGCAAAAGAAACTACCATCAGAGTGAACAGGCAACCTATAGAATGGGAGAAAATTTTTGCAATCTACTCATCTGACAAAGGGCTAATATCCAGAATCTATAATGAACTCAAACAAGTTTACAAGAAAAAAACAAACAACCCCATCAAAAAGTGGGTGAAGGATATGAACAGACACTTCTCAAAAGAAGATATTTATGCAGCCAAAAGACACATGAAAAAATGCTCATTATCACTGGCCATCAGAGAAATGCAAATCAAAACCACAATGAGATACCATCTCACACCAGTTAGAATGGCAATCATTAAAAAGTCAGGAAACCACAGGTGCTGGAGAGGATGTGGAGAAATAGGAACACTTTCACACTGCTGGTGGGACTGTAAACTAGTTCAACCATTGTGGAAGTCAGTGTGGCGATTCCTCAGGGATCTAGAACTAGAAATATCATTTGACCCAGCAATCCCATTACTGGGTATATACCCAAAGGATTATAAATCATGCTGTTATAAAGACACATGCACACGTATGTTTATTGTGGCATTATTCACAATAGCAAAGACTTGGAACGAACCCAAATGTCCAACAATGATAGACTGGATTAAGAAAATGTGGCACATATACACCATGGAATACTATCCAGCCATAAAAAATGATGAGTTCATGTCCTTTGTAGGGACATGGATGAAGCTGGAAACCATCATTCTCAGCAAACTATCACAAGGACAAAAAACCAAACAGCGCACGTTCTCACTCATAGGTGGGAATTGAACAATGAGAACACATGGACACAGGAAGGGGAACATCACACACCACACCGGGGCCTGTTGTGGGGTTGGGGGAGGGGGGAGGGATAGCATTTGGAGATATACCTAATATTAAATGACGAGTTACTGGGTGCAGCACACCAACATGGCACATGTATACATATATAACAAAGCTGCACATTGTGCACATGTACCCTAAAACTTAAAGTATAATAAAAATTAAAAAAAAAAACAGATTTTCCCTTTATCTCAGTCTTTCAATCATTCACCTGTACTCCTTGCACATATTATCAATAAATATTAATTCCAGTAAATTCACTATTGATTTGCTGTAGATTACTGGTTATGCCACATCTTGTTTCAGTTATAAGGTCCTAAAGCAGCAGGAGATACACTCAGAAGAAGATTTAAATAATCCCGGTAGTACAAAAAGAATACTTCATGGTTTTAAACATATATATTATATTGGCATCTGGCTTTTCAACCAGTCTTGTTCTGTGGAGTTTACTTTCACACTGAATTGGGTTTACACTTAAGGGCTACAGATACACCTTAGGGTGGTCATCCCTTATTCAGTGACTTAGGACTCTCTCTAGGAAACCTGGCATATCTATCTGCTCAATCAAACATTATCAGATATACATTAAGTGATTGATAATTGATTGTGAGCAAATATTCCTGGTCTAAGAATCTGAGTAAACTGTCTTCACAGAATTCTTTCTTTTAATCATTTTATTTGTTCATCCATTCCAGTTTAGATCAATCATAATTTTGAGTACATATTATGTACCAAGCACTATACTGGGAATAAAATGTAAATGAATACAATCCCTGTTCTAAAGATACAATAAATCTATTCGGAAAGATGCATCTACACTGGAATCATAATAAAATTTGTGGATAAGAAGAGATTCCGTAGAGTATTGTGGGAATACAGACAAAGGTTGCATAGTGAAAGGCTCAGCTGGTAGATGGGCTGTTTAGTGAATGCACAAATCATTGCTAAGGAGTGAGAAATTGTGGGGAAATTTTTTTCTCTAGGTGGCAGCCTGTGGATTTTCTTCTAGTCATTCCAGACAATTCTTGCAAGTAAAACAAAAAAAGAAAATGTGGGGTCGGGGAAGCAGGGAGGAGGAAAGAAAACAAAGGACAGGAGAGAAGAGGGTAGGAGAGAAGAGACCAAAGAGAATGAAAGGAAAATGAAGTGTCGAGTTCTGTCACTATTATTGCGTGGGAGTCAAAGTCTCTTAGTAGGTTTCTAAGAACTTGCTTTATGAATCTGGGTGCTCCTGTGTTCTCCTGGGTGCTCTGTGTGCTCCTGCATATATATTTAGGATAGGTAGGTGTTCTTGTTGAATGGAACCCTTTACCATTATGTATTGCTCTTGTCTTTTTTGATCTTTGTTGGTTTAAAGTCTGTTTTGTCTGAAATTAGGGTTGCAATTCCTGCCTTTTTCTGATTTCCATTTGCTTGGTAGATTTTCCTCCATCCCTTTATTTTGAGCCTATGGGTGTCACTGAATGTGAGATGGGTCTCTTGAAGACAGCATTCCATTGAGTCTTGCTTTTTTATCCAGCTTGCCACTCTGCCTTTTAAATGGGGCATTTAGCTCATTTACATTCAAGGTTAGTGTTGACATGTGAGGATTTGATCCTATCATTGTGTTGTTAGCTGGTTATTATGACAGCTTGTTTAACAGTGTCACTGGTCAGTGTATTTAAGTGTGGGTGTTTTTGTACTGGCTGGTACCAGTCTTTCCTTTCCATCTTTAGTGCTCCTTTCAGGATCTCTTAGAAGGCAAGTCTGGTGGTAACAAACTCCCTCAGCATTTGCTTATCTGAAAAGGATCTTGAGCAGGACCATCTCCTTTGAACAGCTTCTGGAAAAACTTGACAGCTACTGTATCTCTAGCACATATACCTACAGTCCCCTCCCTCTTTTTGTTACCACCTCATGGTAATAGTATCATCACAAAACTAGCAATTTTGATGTGATTAGACATTAGGTCTCCCTTAAACCACTTTCTAACCAACCACACTGGCAATGATTGACACTTCTGCCTTCTGATTCTGACAGGCCTTTGCAGTACTGCTTCTTTGCAATGGGGTTCACCTGCCCTCACTGTCAGACTCCACCCAAACTCACTGGGGACAGGGACAGACTCCCATTCATCCCTGTAGAGCCTATTAAATGGGTGAAGAATTTTTCAATTGGTTGCTTCCTGAAATTGCTTCTGGAAGGAATGACTTATTCTAATTTTAACCCCAAACTGTAATTTTGCCAGCCTCACAGACAAAAATCCCATTCTGGGCTTTATTTATTTCACATTCTCTCTCATTGTTCATGTTCTGCCTGGAGTTTCCTTTCCTTATACTATGTAGAGAGCAGTATCCATACATACACTCTTCCATCTCTATTACATTTAAACCTGTTTCTCCCAAACCTCATAGTCACAGCAAATGTCTTTTAATCTTGTGGAATAGCATTTCTCAAAATGTGTCCCATAAATAGCAGTTTGTTGAAATGTTTGGAGAACAAGGCTTACGGTCAAATAAATTTAGAAAAAAAACATGCAAAGTATCTGAACAACCATGTATTTAAAGAAATTGTTTTAACATCTTTCAAGGTTAGTATTCTAAAGATCAGAGTAACCTGGGTAGATTTTTAAAAATACAGATCCACCGGCTCAGCTTAGACTTGCCAAGTCAAAATGTTTGATAGTAAGTCTGAGAAATCTTTGTTTTTTGGACTGTCTTAGTATTTATTATGTCACCATCCAGGTCTGAATTCCAGAACAGTGTTTGAGAGCCTCTATTCTATAAAACTCTCCAAGACCCTTTTACTGATGATCTGACAACACCCCAGTAGCCCTCTATTCACCAACTAACTGTTCACAATGCTTCATAATGCCATTTATTGCATTCTTTAAGAAGTCTATAACTATTTGGTACATTTACAAAGATGAAGGAAATGAGGAGGTGAATAGCCCCTCAAAGGAAGCCATTTTAGATTTTAATTCTGGACTACTCTCATTCCTATTTGCTTTCTCTCCCAAACCACTCTTTCCTCAACTTAATGTTAGTTGTGTATCCATTATTTCTCAGAGCCTTAGCATTCATTCTTTGTGCACTAATGAGAAATGGTAAAGCACTGTGGACATCAGTGTTAATAACTTCTGCATACAGCAATAAATCATTACCATTTTCTTAACAGATTCATAAAATATATTTTGTACTGTTTAAGCTACTTAATTAAAAAATATGAAAAAATTTTCATTATTTTAAAATTGTTTAGAGTTTTTATCTTTATTTTCATTTACAAAAAATGCTTTGAAGCTGGTAAAAACTAAGTATAAAATGTATAACAAGTATTACAAGTAATCAAAATGTGAGTAATAAATTACAGCCCAGTGTACAATTAACAGCACAAAAAATAACAAGACTGGTTGTCAACAGGATGGCAAGTCAATGAGAAGGCATGTAATACAGATTAATTTTTAACTGAAAATAATATTTGTTTCACATCTAAACTGAAGTTTCCTGAAAATTATCATAAATTCAAGGCAGTGAAAAGATTTTTTGAGGTGTTTTTAAAATGATTTGTTTCCTTCTTTATAAATTTACCCTCAAGATCATTTAGACACAGCATTTCATAATCTCATGCTTTCTTGCATGTCAATTTATCCTTTTAATTAAAGACACACTACATTTCTCTTGTAATTATTGTTTTATGGACATATCTCTGACATGTAATACTTTCTCATATATTTATTGGCTACTTGTATTTATTTTTATCTCAATTACAAGTTTGACTATATATATACTTGTCTTTTTTGTTTGATTGTTCACCTTTTTAAATTAATTTTCGTTTGTTCTTTGTACAAGTATTAATGTTAGAAATCTGTGTCTATGTTGCAAATATTTCTTCTTCACCTTATATAAAGAAGCAATGGAAAGTATATTCCATCTGACTCGTTCCTGCTCCTGAAATAACTTCTGAGTTTACTATAATACTTTCTTTTGTTTTTCTTTTTTTGGTAGTAAAGAGAAGCCCATCTTCCTGCTTGGAGAAAGAGAGAAAAGAAATCTATAAATCAATGTTAACTATCCTAACTACTTAATTTTTTCCCCCACAGGCGAGCTCAATTACATGAGCAACTACTGAAGCTGAGAGGTTATTTGTTTCCCCGAGTAAATCATGCTAGCAGCAACCCTCATCCAACAAGTTACCTCCTGCTTTTGACATCTATCAGATTAGCTGCTCTATCAGTGTATAAGTCGTCGTTGCAATAGGTTTGTTCCACATTCCCTGAAGGTAATTTTAAACTACAAATATAGCAATCTTTCCCTGAAAAAAGTGATAGTGATTCTCTTTATAGATCTTCGAAGTCAAGAAGAGAATTCTGCTCATCTCAAGACACTAAACAATAAGCAATATTATCTGAAGAAAATATTAAAATATTTGCTTAGAATAAAAGTGTGGCATCTGGAGTCATTTAAATTTTTTCTTTTGTTCTACTCATCAAAATAAACAACAGAATTTGAATATAATTTGACTAGTTGTGGAATATGTATACTACCTTGAAATAATCACTATAATTGGTGATGAACATAGCCATCACACCCAAAAGTTTCGTCTTGTCTCCGTATAATTTCCACTCCATGGCCAGACAACCACTGATAGTCTTTACCAAAGTTTCTATTCAAATATTTTGCCCAGCTTTTTCTTCATATTAAGTTATGATAATTCTTTATAAATTCTGAATACAAGTCTTTTATCAGATGTACGCTTTGCAAATATTTTCTACCAGTCTGCTGCTTATCTCTTCATTTCCTTAACTGCATCTTTCAAAGAGCAGAAGCTTTTACTTTTTATGAAGTCCAACTTTATCATCTTTTTTCTTTTACATACACCATGGAATATTATGCAGCCATATAAAAAAGGTTGAGTTCGACAGGGCGCGGTGGCTCACGCCTGTAATCCCAGCACTTTGGGAGGCCGAGGCGGGTGGATCACAAGGTCAGGAGATCGAGACCATCCTAGCTAACACGGTGAAACCCCGTCTCTACTAAAAAATACAAAAAATTAGCGGGGTGTGGTGGCACGCACCTGTAGTCCCAGCTACTCGGGAGGCTGAGGCAGGAGAATGGCGTGAACCCGGGAGGCGGAGCTTGCAGTGAGTAGAGATCGCGCCACTGCAACTCCAGCCTGGGTGAAAGAGCTAGACTCTGTCTCAAAAAAAAAAAAAGGTTGAGTTCATGTCCTTTGCGGGGACATGGATGAAGCTGGAAACCATCACTCTTAGCAAACCAACACAGGAACAGAAAACCAAACACCACATGTTCTCACTCATAAGTGGGAGTTGAACAATGAGAACACATGGACACAGGGAGGGGAACATCACACACCGGGACCTTCGGGAGGTGGGGGACTAGGGGAGGGATAGCATTAGGAGAAATACCTAATATAGATGATGGGTTGATGGGTGCAGCAAACCACCATGGCAAGTGTATACCTATGTAACACCTGCACGTTCTGCACATGTATCCCAGAACTTAAAGTATAGTAATAATAATAAATAAATATGCAGAATAGGCAACTCTCTAGAGGTTGAAGGTAGATTGGTGGTTGCTTAGGGATGGTGGGTAGTGGTGGGAGAGTGGATTGATATCTAAGGGATATGGAGTTTCTTTGTGAAGCGATGAAATGTTTTAAAAATAACTGTGGAGGGATGGTTGCACATATATTTAAATAAGTTAAAACCACTGAATTGTATATTTTAAATGTATGATCTATATGGTAGGTGAATAGGCTTTTCAACAAAACAACACTGCTCTAACTTAGAGCAAACCAAAGTTTGTGTCAAATCCTGCTATGTAATATTGGTTAAATTTTATAGTATAAAATCTAAGCTTTATTCATGAGGATACTCACTTCATTGCTGAGATGTGTCAACAAAACGTATTAGTAAATTTATAGGAACAAAATATTAGACCTATTACTGAGAAAATACAAAACCTGGAAATAGGAATATATCTTTAAAAAGAATCTTATTTAGAGTCAAGGGAAGTTATGAAATATATCAAGGAAATTAGTAGTTGCTAAATATTGAGTTAATATGTTAGACATTCCTTCTCAGTGATTACAGAATACTTATATCAAATGGAATTAGATTAGACATGTATTTGAAAGGTAGACATCCAAAGTAGAATAAATTTATCATTTGGTATCCTAATAGAATTTCTTTCTTGCATTTACTTTCAATCGACAAAATAGTTAAGTGCTCTAGTGCTACTACTTTGTTTTAAAACCTCTTTGTACATCTAAATGTAACTTTAAATTATTTTTATATAAATTGTGACTCTTAAAATAAAAAAAGAGAATTCCTTGCTCACCCAAGGTCTCAGATATTTTCCTATATTTTATGCTAAAAGTCTTATAGTTTTAGTTTTTATGCTTAGTCCAATGATTCATTTTGAGTTAATTATTATAAATGGTACAGGATATGGATCAAAATTTGTTTTCATTGTTTTGTTTTGTTACATATGGTTTTCAATTTGTTTGAACAGCATTTGATGAGGAGACTATTCTTTCTCCACTGAACTGACTTTGCTTGTCAAAAATCAGTTTTCCATAAATATATGTGTCTGTTTCCGGACTTTCTATTCTGTTTCTTTTATTTATTTATCTGTCTTTGCCATTACCCATAGTGTGTTGATTACTACAGCTTTTAGTAAGTCTTAGGTAATATTTGTCCTCCAATTTTCTTCTTTCTTTCATAAATTTGTTTTGGCAAATCTAGGTGATTTGTGTTTCCACATTAATTTTTAATCATTTTGTCATGTTTCACAAAAACATCTGTTGAAATTTTTTTTTTGTGGGAGCTAAAAATTAAAACAATTTAATCCATAGGGAAATGGAGAGTAGAATGACAGTTACCAGAAGCTGTAAAGTGTAGTAGAGGGGGTAAAGGGTTATGATAAACGGGTACAAAAATATAATTAGATAGAATGAATAAATTCTGGTATTTGATAGCACAACAGGATGACTACATTTAACAATAATTTATGATACACTTATAAATAACTAAGAGTACAATTAGCATGTTTGTAAACATAAAGAAAGGAAAAATGCTTGAGAAGATGGATACCCCTTTTACCCTGATGTGATTTTTTTTTTATTATACTTTAAGTTTTAGGGTACATGTGCACATTGTGCAGGTTAGTTACATATGTATACATGTGCCATGCTGGTGCGCTGCACCCACTAACTCGTCATCTAGCATTAGGTATATCTCCCAATGCTATCCCCCCCTCCCCCCACCCCACAACAGTCCCCAGAGTGTGATGTTCCCCTTCCTGTGTCCATGTGTCCTCATTGTTCAATTCCCACCTATGAGTGAGGATATGCGGTGTTTGGTTTTTTGTTCTTGTGATAGTTTACTGAGAATGATGATTTCCAATTTCATCCATGTCCCTACAAAGGACATGAACTCATCATTCTTTATGGCTGCATAGGATTCCATGGTGTATATGTGCCACATTTTCTTAATCCAGTCTATCATTGTTGGACATTTGGGTTCGTTCCAAGTCTTTGCTATTGTGAATAATGCCGCAATAAACATACGTGTGCATGTGTCTTTATAGCAGCATGATTTCTAGTCCTTTGGGTATATACCCAGTAATGGGATGGCTGGGTCAAATGGTATTTCCAGTTCTAGATCCCTGAGGAATCGCCACACTGACTTCCACAATGGTTGAACTAGTTTACAGTCCCACTAACAGTGTCAAAGTGTTCCTATTTCTCCACATCCTCTCCAGCACCTGTTGTTTCCTGACTTTTTAATGATTGCCATTCTAACTGGTGTGAGATGGTATCTCATTGTGGTTTTGATTTGCATTTCTCTGATGGCCAGTGATGATGAGCATTTTTTCATGTGTTTTCTGGCTGCATAAATGTCTTCTTTTGAGAAGTGTCTGTTCATGTCCTTTGCCCACTTTTTGATGGGGTTGTTTGTTTTTTTCTTGTAAATTTGTTTGAGTTCATTGTAGATTCTGGATATTAGCCCTTTGTCAGATGAGTAGGTGGCGAAAATTTTCTCCCATTTTGTAGGTTGCCTGTTCACTCTGATGGTAGTTTCTTTTGCTGTGCAGAAGCTCTTTAGTTTAATTAGATCCCATTTGTCAATTTTGTCTTTTGTTGCCATTGCTTTTGGTGTTTTAGACATGAAGTCCTTGCCTATGCCTATGTCCTGAATGGTAATGCCTAGGTTTTCCTCTAGGCCAGGGCAATTAGGCAGGAGAAGGAAATAAAGGGTATTCAATTAGGAAAAGAGGAAGTCAAATTGTCCCTGTTTGCAGATGACATGATTGTATATCTAGAAAACCCCATTGTCTCAGCCCAAAATCTCCTTAAGCTGATAAGCAACTTCAGCAAAGTCTCAGGATACAAAATCAATGTACAAAAATCACAAGCATTCTTATACACCAATAACAGACAAACAGAGAGCCAAATCATGAGTGAACTCCCATTCACAATTGCTTCAAAGAGAATAAAATACCTAGGAATCCAACTTACAAGGGATGTGAAGGACCTCTTCAAGGAGAACTACAAACCACTGCTCAAGGAAATAAAAGAGGATACAAACAAATGGAAGAACATTCCATGCTCATGGGTAGGAAGAATCAATATCATGAAAATGGCCATACTGCCCAAGGTAATTTACAGATTCAATGCCATCCCCATCAAGCTACCAATGACTTTCTTCACACAATTGGAAAAAACTACTTTAAAGTTCATATGGAACCAAAAAAGAGCCCGCATCGCCAAGTCAATCCTAAGCCAAAAGAACAAAGCTGGAGGCATCAAAACAGTAACCAAAACAGCATGGTACTGTACCAAAACAGCATGGTACTGGTACCAAAACAGAGATATAGATCAATGGAACAGAACAGAGCCCTCAGAAATAACGCCGCATATCTACAACTATCTGATCTTTGACAAACCTGAGAAAAACAAGCAATGGGGAAAGGATTCCCTGTTTAATAAATGGTGCTGGGAAAACTGGCTAGCCATATGTAGAAAGCTGAAACTGGATCCCTTCCTTACACCTTATACAAAAATCAATTCTAGATTAAAGACTTAAACATTAGACCTAAAACCATAAAAACCCTGTTGAAATTTTATTGAGATTGTATTAAATCCTTAGATCTATTTCTGAAGAATTTATATCTAAACAATATTGAGTCATTCAACCTATAGATAGTATATTTCTCCATATATTTAGGTTTTAAATTTCTCTTAGTAGTATTTTATATTTTTCAGTTATAAATCTTTAACATAAGACCTTAAAGTTCTCAGAATTACCTATACATATTTCACATGTTTGTATTATTGTAGATGGTGCTTTAAAAATTTCCATATCTATTTTGTATATAGAAATACAATTGACTAATGTATATTAAGCTTGTAATGTGTCCTTTGATAAACTCACTTTATTAGTAGTAGCAGATTTTCTTGTAGATTTCTTTGGATTTTCTACATAAACAATCATATACTCTGTGAACAAAATCAGTTTTACTACTTTCATTACAATCTATCTCTAAATACACACTATTTATTTGTGTTGGGAAGATTTACTATCCTCCTTCTAGCTACTTAAAACTACATAATATATCATTGTTAACTATCATCATCCTACAGTTTTATAGAATACTAGAGTTTATTCATCCTATCTAGCTGTAATTTTATATCCTTCAACAAATATTTTCCTATGCCTCTTTCCCCCTACCCTTCCCAGTCTCTAGTATCCTCTGTTCTACTTTTTATTTCTATGAGATCAACTTTCTTTAGTTTCCACGTGAGTAAGAAAATGCGGTGCTGAAATTTGTGTTCCTGGCTGACTTCACTTATCATGCCCTCCTTTTCCATCTCTACTGCCATGAATGATGGAATTTAATTCTTTTTAATGGCCGAATAGTATTTCATGGTATATACGTCTGTGTGTGTGTATATATATGTATATATATGTGTGTGTGTATATATATATATAATATACCTTATAATTTTCCTTATATGTTCATCTATTGATAGACACTTAGGTTGATTTCACATCTTTCTATTGTGAATAGTGCTGCTATAAATATGGGTGTTCACGTATCCCTATGATATACTGATTTCTTTTTCTTTGAATAAATACCCAGAAGAAGGACTGCTAGACCATACAGTTGTTCTATTTTCTGTTTTGTGAGAAACCTCCATATAGTTCTCCATGATGGCTATGCTAATTTACATTCCTAACAACAGTGTGCAAGTGTTCCAGTTTCTCCATATCCTCACCAACACGTGCCTTTTGTCTTTGATAATAGCCATTCTGACAAATGTGAAGTGATATCTCATTGTGATTTCTATTTCCATGTCCTTAATGTTTAGTAACATTGAACAGCTTTTTATATATCTGTTTAGCCATTTGTATGTCCTCTTTGGAAAAATATCTATCCAAGTCTTTAGCCCATTTTTAACTAGGTTATTATGAATTTTTTGTGCTCTTAGGTGATAAAAATACCATATATATTTTGGAGATTAATCCTTATCGGATACATGGTTTGCAAATGTTTTCTCCCATTCTGTATATGTTGCGTTTTTCCTCTTGACAATTTTCTCCTTTGCTGTGAAGAAGCTGTTTAGTTTGATGTAGTCCCGTGTTTTAATTTTTGATTCTGATGCCTGTGCTTTTGATGTTGTATTCATTAAATCATTACCAAGTCCAATGTCATGAAACATTTCCCCCATATTTTCTTCTAGGAGTTGCACAGTTTCAGATCTTATGCTTAAGTCTTCAATCTATTTTGAATTAATTGTTATGTCTGATGTAAGATAAGGGTCCAATTTCATTTTTATGCATGTGGATATCTAGTTTTCCCAACACCATTTGTTGAAAGACTATCCTTTCCTCCCTGCGTATTCTTGGTACTCTTGTTGATGATCAGTTGACTGTATACATGTAGGTTGATTTCTAGGCTCTTTTATCCAATCCATTGGTCTATATGCCTGTTTTTGTGCCAATACCAGACTGTTTAGTTTACTGTAGCTTTATAATATATTTTGGAATTACCAAGTGTTCTGTCTCCAGCTTTGTTCTTTTCTTTCAAGATTATTTTGGTATTCATGGTCATTCATTCTCTATGATTTATAGAATTATTTATTTCTGTTAAAAATGCCTTTGTGATTTTGATGGAGGTTGCATTAAATATGTAGATTGCTTTAGGAAGTATGAAAATTTTTGTAATATTAAGTTTTCCAATCCAGAGAGAAGATGTCTATTTGTGTCTACCTAATTTTTTCATCAATGTTTAGAGGTTTTTATTGTACAAATGTTTCACTTCCTCAGTTTATTCCTATTTTATAATTTTTGCTGTTATTGGAAATGGGATTATTTTTGAAATTTTCTTTCTAGATAGTTCATTGTTCATGTATATAAACACAACTGATTTTTGTATGTTTAATCTGTATCCTGTAAGTTTACTGAGTTCATTTATTAGTTTTAACAGTTTTAGGGTTGAGTCTTTAGGATATATATATATAATTCATATATATTCATATATATATTCATATATATATTCACATATATATTCATATATATTCATATATATTCATATACATATTCATATATATATTCACATATATATTCATATATATTCATATATATTCATATACATATTCATATATATTCATATATATTCATATACATATTCATATATATTCATATATATTCATATACATTCATATATATATTCATATATATTCACATATATATTCATACATATTCACATATATATTCATATATATTCATATATATTCATATATATTCACATATATAGTCATATATGAATATATATTCACATATATATTCATATATATTCACATATATATTCATATATTCACATATATATTCATATATATTCACATATATATTCATATTCACATATATATTCACATATATTCATATATCTATTCATATATATTCACATATATATTCATATATCTATTCATATATATTCACATATATATTCATATATCTATTCATATATATTCACATATATTCATATATCTATTCATATATATTCACATATATTCATATATCTATTCATATATATTCACATATATATTCATATATATTTATATTCACATATATATTCATATATATATTTCTATATATTCACATATATATGAATATATATTCACATATATTCACATATATATTCATATACATTCACATATATATTCATATATATTCATATACATTCACATATATATTCACATATATTCATATATATTCATATATATTCATATATATTCACATATATATTCATATATATTCATATATATTCACATATATATTCACATATATATTCATATATATTCATATATATTCACATATATATTCATATATATTCATATATATTCACATATATGAATATATATTCATATATATTCACATATATATTCATATATATTCATATATTCACATATATTCACATATATTCACATATATATTCATATATATTCACATATATTCACATATATATTCATATATATTCACATATATATTCATATATATTCATATATATTCACATATATTTATATATTCACATATATATTCACATATATATTCATATATATTCATCTATATTCACATATATTCACATATATATTCACATATATTCACATATATATTCATATATATTCACATATATATTCATATATATTCATATTCACATATATTCACATATATATTCACATATATTTATATATATTCATATATATTCGCATATATTCACATATATATTCATATATATTTACATATATATTCATATATATTCATATATATTTATATATATTCACATATATATTCATATATATTCATATATATTTATATATATTCACATATATATTCATATATATTCACATATATATTCATATATATATACATTCACATATATATTCATATATATATTCATATATCTTCATGTCATTTGCAAATGAGAAAAATATTCTTTCTTTCTGATATGGATCCATTTTACATCTTTTTCTTGTCTACTTGCTCTGGTTAGGAATTCCAGCACTACGTTGGATATAAATGGGAGAGTGGGCAAGGTTGTCATGTTCCTGACCTTAATGGGAACACTTTAATTTTTTCATTTTTGATTATGACATTAGCTATCGGCTTTTCATATACAGCCTTTATTATGTTGAGGTACCTTCTTTGAGGCTCCTGAGCTTTTTGAGAGTTTTTATCAGGAAGGTATGTTGAATCTTGTAAAATGCTTTTTTTTTTCTGCACCTAGTGAGATGATCATGTAATTTATAGCTTTTATTCTGTTAATGCAGTGGATTACAAAAATTGATTTGCATATATTCAATGATTCTAGGGATAAATCCCAATTAGTCATAGTATATGATGCTTCTAATATGCTATTGGATTCAGTTAGCTAGCATTACATCGATAATTTTTTTTTTGTATCTGTAGTCAGGGATATTGGCCTATAGTTTTCTTTTTTTTTTCTTTGTGGTATCTTTGACTTTGGTATCTGGGTAAGGCTAGACTCATAAAATGAGTTTCAATGCCTTCTCACCTCTTCAGTATTTTGAAAAACTTTGAAAAGATTGGCATACATTATTCTCTAAATGTTCAGTAATATTCGCCATTATGTGATTATTACACATTGCATGCCTGTACCAAAATATCTCATGTACCCCCACAAATATATATACCTACTATGCATCCACAAAAATTAAAAATTTAAAAATTTAAAAAATTTTCATGGCAACATTTTTAATAGCAAAAAATTGTAAACCCACCCAAAGTCTATCATCTCCTAAATGGACAAGCAAAATGTGGCATAGCCATACAATGGAATACTACTTGATACATATAAATTACTGACTCATGCTACAATATGAATAAACTTTAAAACCATTTGCTAAATGAGAAAAGTCAGTCACAAAAGATTGCACATTGTATGATTTCTTTTATATGAAGTATCCAGAGTAGCTTCATTTATAGAGATCAAAAGTGGTTGCTTACTTATGGAGTATGGAGAGAATGAGAATTGAGAGTGACTGGGCATAGGGTTTCTTTGATGAGGGATGTAAAATTTGTTAGCATTAGGTTGTGATGGTTACACAATCCTGTGAAAATATTACAGAATTTTGAACTGTACATTTCACATGGGTGAAATGTATGGTATGTAAGTAATATCTGTGTAAAACTGTTAAATTTCTGCTACATTTTAAACTTTTGTTCCCTTGCAGGTAAACTATCTTTTTGTCTGGGATGATTTCGAGATTTGGTTATTTACTACTGGTGTTCATCAATATGGTGGAGATGCGTGTTGTTTCCTATATGTTTCTTCTGCCTAGGTTTATTAGCTTTGTTCAATTTGTGAGCATATGAAACACATGAATAAGAGGTATTTAATGCCTTTTCTGTTAATGTCATCATATTTGTTACTTCTGAAAGGGTTCCTCTTCATCACTTTTTCTTCTTGGTTATAGCTGACATTTTTTGATTCTTTGTATATCTAGTAATTTTTATCTGGATTCTGGACACCTTATTTTATTATGTTAAATTCTGGATTTTGTTGTATTCCTTTGAAGTGTAACTTTTTCTTTCAGGCAATTCAGTAATTGATAGATTGGTTTACTATAGTTAAATTTTTTAAGGTTTTTAAAAAGACTTGTATAGAGTGCTCTTTATTATAGGGCTAACTTGGTCCCTACTTTGAAGGCTTAGCTCTCCTGGTATGTCTACTGAATTTTCTATGATTTTAATGAGGTCTCTCATTCTGACTGGAGGGAATTCAAAGGATTCCCGGTCCTGTGTGAGCTCAGAGAATTTTTCAGCTAGTAGAACCCCCACAATTTTTTCTCCTGAGGAAGTTTTCTTATCTGACTTTTGGGGGTTTCAATCTATACATTGACAGAGAGGTACTCAGCAAAAGGTTCATGTCAACCACTATCCTAATTTCTGGACCTGTTGTTTAATGTAGCTGCCTTTTCTGTGGTTTTCTGCTCTGAAAATACCAACCATCTTGGCCTCCCTAAACTCAAGTACCTTATCCTCTTCTTATCAGATGTTACAGGCTTTGTTTGTATTCCCCTTCTTATACCACTTTCCAGAATACAGAAAACCTAGAAGATGATAGGTCATATCATATTTACTTCTCTCAGGGATAGGATCTTTGTTTTCTGTTGCCCATTGTCTGAAAATTACTTTTCCCTCAATTTGTCCAGTTTTCTACTTTATTTTATTTTATTATAGCAAAAAGACAATTCAGACAACTTATTCCCTTAGGACTAGGAACAGATTTCTTGACAATATTATGTTCAAAACAGAAAGGAGGGGGTAGAAATGACTGTTGCCGTCTCATAAAAAATAATTAGGGTCGGAAGACCATGGAATGACCTTTTAAAAGTGCTTAAACAAATAGCTGTCAATCTAGAATTCCTTATGTAGTGAAACTATCCTTCTAAGAAGTGAGGTGAATAAAAATGTTTTCTGATACAAGGAAACCTTAAGAATGTATTGCCAGCACAACATCATTACTATTAATGCTAACATAACTTTTCCTGACTGAATGTCACCGAAACCAGATAGTAACTATGACCTACAGAAAAAATTTATAGATCACATGACTGCCATATACATAAGACGGTAATTATCTTATTTCTTTAAAAGAAAGACAGTGTTTAAATAAAAACTTTATAACCCAAGTGTGATATTTATAAAGTATATTACAACAATAGCACAAAGAATGACACGTAAATAGAACTATATCATTAAAGATTCTTGGCCAGGCAGGATGGATTATGCCTGTAATCCCAGAACTTTCAGAGGCTGAGGTGGAAGGGTTCCTTGATTCCAGGAGTACGAGACCAGCCTGGACAACAAAGCATGACCCCATCCCTAAAAAATATAAATAATTAAAAAAGGAAAAAAAAAAAGGTTATCATATTTTATGTAAAGTAGTACCATGTTAACTACATGTTCATTTTGATAACTTAAAAATGCATATTATAAACCCTACAGCAACCACTAAAAAAAGCTAAATGGTATAAATAAAAAACAATTGAAGAAATAAATAGGTAGAAAAAAGTTTAACAGGAAAAAGAGAGAAAAACACTGATGATTCAAATATGATATAAATGTAAGTAGAAGTAAGGCTGGGCACAGTGTCTCACACCTTTAATCCCAGCACTTTGGGGGACCAAGGAAGGCAGATCACTTGAGGTCAGGAGTTCGAGACCAGCCTGGCCAATGTAGTGAAACCCCGTATCTACAAAAAATACAAAAAAATTAGCTGAGTGTGGTGAGGCGCACCTGTAATCCCAGCTACTCAGTTGACTGAGGCAGGAGAATCACTTGAAACCAGAAGGCGGAGGTTGCAGTGAGCAGAGATTGTGCCACTGCACTCTAGCCTGGATGACAGAGCAAGACTCAGTCTCAAAAACAAAACAAAAAAATTGTAGAACTAGACTCCTAACACTCCCAATTACAGTCAGAGATTGCCTGACTAGATATATAAACAAGACACAACTATATGCTGCCTACAAAAAGAAACATTTTAATTAAAAAGACACAAATAGTTGCAAAAAAAAGATGGAAAGACTATACCATGCAAGCTCGAATAATAAAATATTGAAAAAAGTATATTAGTATCAAACAAAATAGATTTCAATGCAAAGTATTGAAAAACTTTTAAGGTTATGCATATCCTACCTAACCTTCATAGCACATGAAGCAAAAACTGATGGAACAAATAAGTGATATAGCCAAATTTATAATCATTAAGAAATTAGGTACCCTTCTTTCAATAACTGAAATAAAAATTAAGCGAAATAATCAGTAAAGGTATAGAAAATCTGAATGAGTCTATGAACCACTCTGATTTCATTGACTTATTTATAGAACATGAGACCAAATAACTATAGAATAAACACAATTTTCAAGTGTACATGGAATAGTCTACAAAATAGTTAACAAGATAGGCTGTGTCACAAAACATATCCCATCAATATTAAAATATTAAAATCTTATACAGTATATTCTTTGACTATAACAAAATTAATTCGGAAAGTGATTATGAACTAAATTTTAATTATAAGCTAGTTGTAAACTGAAAACAACAAATATCTAGATTATTTTCAAGAAGGAAAATTTGGAAAGAAAATAAACAATATTTTAAATGAATGATAAGAAAACAAGAACATATGTAGATTGAAGTGTTTGGAAGTCAATGTAAAGCTGTACATGTTTATATTGCAACAAAAGTAAAACCTCAAATAAATGATTTCATCATCCACCACAAAAGCTGCTAACAGATAAAGGATAAATACAGTTTAAAGCCGTAATCAATAAAGTAAATACACAGTAGAGAAGAATGTAAATAATAAAGTAAACAAAGTCAAAATTGGTTCTTCGAAAATATTAATAAAATTGGTAAATCTTTAGCGAGATGGATCAAGGAAAAAGAGAGAAAACAAATTATTAACACCAGAATTCAAAGTGAGAATATTGCTACAGATCTCATTGATAGCTATGGTAAAATAAGGAAATGTTATAAACAACATTATGCTAATAAACTTGACCACTTAGAAGAAATGAACCTTACGAAGTATTACCAAAGCTGAACCAAGAAAAAGAGATAAAATTTGAACATCTTTTTATCAATTAGGGAAATTAAAATCATAATTTAAAATCTTCCCACAAAGAAAGCCCTAGTTCTAGATAATTTCGCCAATAAGTTCCTTCAAATATGTAAGAAAAAATAAAATCCAACTTCACAAACTCTTTTAAAAATCAAGGTATAAAAAACACTTGATTTGGACCAACAGAATTCTTATAACAGAAACTGACAAACATACTATAAGAAAAGAACATTATAAACACATTATAAACTAATACCTTTATAAACAGAAAACATGTTAAAATTGTGAAGAAAAAATATGAAGATAAAATGTGTGAAAAAGCATATATCATTAAGCATGATTTCTCCCGGGAATACGCAGTTAGTTTAACATTTTGAAAAACTAATCAGCAACGAATATCCACTTGTAAATTATGAATTTGTAAAAATATGAATTTCAATTTTACCTCACATCATACACAAAACTTAATTAACACTTACCATAAACCTAAACAGAAGCATAACAATTCTAATAGCTCTAGGAAGATAGGAATGAATCTTCATGACAGTGAGTTAGGTAAAAGTTTCATAAATAAGAGGCCAAAAGCACAAATGAGAATAGGAAAAATGGATAATTTGGGTTTATCAATATTAAACACTTTTGCTTTCATAAGATAGCACTATAAAATGTAAAAGACAGATATATTCTGGTGTAAAATATTTGCAAATCAAATATCTGATAAAGCAGAACAAAACATTGCAGATAGAAATTTAAAAGGTCCAAATAAATGCTCATGGATATTGTTAAGATGTGATGTAAATTCTTTCCATATTAATTTATAGATTCAACATAATACCAACCTTACAATCCACAAGCTTTTTAAAATATAAATTACAAGTTGATTTACAATGTATATAAATATAGTCAAAACAATTTAGGGAAAGTATACAGCTAGAGGACTTACACTCTAAGTCATTCCACTTGAAAGCACCAGGATGACTATTTTATATCATTACATTTTATAAACTATTTTCTACAATAAACCTCATAATAATGGTATAGTGAGCTTTTAGATGTTAGCTAACGGCATTTTTAGTATGTTCATTATATATTCTAGTTTGCCTAAAACACTATGGCTTTATGTTTGTTGCTTCTGTTTTAATATTTGTTTCAAATCTATTTTTTAATAGACTTTATACTTTAGAAATAGTTTTAGATTCACAGAAAAAAATTGAGAAGATAGCACAGAGAGTTCTTATATACCCTACCCTGCACCCAGTTTCCCCATTACTGACAGGTTGAAGGAGTATAATACATGTTTTATAATTGACAAATGAATATTGAAACATTGTTATTAATTTGTCATTGTTTATTGAGATTTGTGTAGTTTTAACTTGTCCTTTTTCTGTTCCAAGATTCCATACAGAATACCACAGCACATGACATTTAGTTATTATGTTTGCTTGCGTGAGAAGACCTCAGACTTTCATTGTTTCTAGACTGACAGTTCTGCGAAGTACTAGTCAGGGATTCAGTCGGAGAGCCTTAAATATGTATGATGTATTTCTCTTAATTATTCTGGGATGATGGGTTCTTGAGAGGAAGGCCATGGAGGTGAATTGCCATTGTCATTACATAATTTCAAAAGTAAATACTACTAGCATGATTTATGACTGTTGATGCTGGCCTTGATCACCTAGCTGAGATAGTGCATGTCAGACTTCTCCACTGTAGCATTACCTTTTTTCTACTCTGTACTGTACTTTTTGGAAGGAAGTCACAATGTACTTAAGTGGTGAGGAGTTATGCTCCTTCTCTTTCCTGTTCGTGGGCAGCATACCAACATAAATTATTTAGAATTGTTTGGCTCTGGAGATTTATCTCCTCTCCCCATTTATTAAATCATATAATCATTTCTTTATAACAGTATGGACTTATGAAAATTTATTTTATACTTGGGTTATAATCCATTACTGCTTTTTAATAATTGATTGATTTTTGCTCAAATTGTTCTAGCTTTGGACACTGGGTGATCTTTAAGTAGGCTCCTGTGCCCTTTGGCATACCCCCATCATGTCATCAATTTTTTAAGCACTTTCTTACTTTCTGACACAGTGCTTGAGGCTCACATTATATATTACCCTACCCAGTCCTAAAATCATTCATTTCTCCAAAAAATCTTTGTTTCTTTTATTAAACAACAATGGAAACCAACTTCTGTGCATTAGGTGTGTTTTTGCTACTGAGGTATTGTTGTTACTTTTAGACTTTGTCAACTGACAAAGCAAGGAAATATGTATGTTACTAATGTATACACATATTTATGAATATTTCTATACATAATCATTTCTGTCTATACATAGTAAAACTTGAATTCATAGTGATGTTTCCCATTCTAATCAAGTACCACATAGATCATTCCTACCTCCTCCATTTGTTTATCTATAAAGTCCCACTTCAACAATGAGAAACCAGTCTTCCATCATCTACGACCAATTTACTTAATTGTTCCATTCTTAATGTTCATGTATAGGAGTATCAGAATTGTTAATCCATCCCCTTTGGGAAACAACTTTATCAACTAGAATATAGTGCTTTTTTGCAGTTGCTTTTCTATTAGTCTTACAGATTCTGCTCATTTCCAAAATTATTAACATAAGCATCTTTTCACTCTTTTCAGTGAGGTTGCTTTATACATTTGTAGTACAGTTGGATTATCTTGTCCTACTCTGCATTTCTTTCTGGGATTCCTCCAACTTTCTAATAACTGTTTGAATTGGTATACATTAAGATAAACTGTTTGTACTATAAATTTCTGGATTTTGTCAAATGCCTTATGTTATGTATTTCCCATCAAAGAATAATAGAGAATAGTTTTACTCCCTTAAAATTCCTCTGTGCTTTATCTATTCAACCCTTCTCCCTCCCTGTAGACCTCTGGCAATCACTTACCTCTTTATTCCCTCTATAAGTTGCCTTTGCCAAAATGTCATACAATTAGACAATATAGCATGTCATCTTTTCAGATTAGCTTCTTTCACTTAGCGATATGCATGTTTTTATGGCTTGATAGCTCATTTCTTTTTTAATTACTGAATAATGTTCTATTATCTTGATGTACCACAGTCTTGTTTATCCATTTACTTAGTGAAGGACATTTTAATTGCTTACAGCTTTTGGTAATAATAAATAAAGCTTATAAAAATATCCAAGCGCAGATCTTTGGGTGGACACAAAGTCTTGAAATCAGTTGGGTAAATACTCAGGAGCTCATTTGTTGAATTGTACAGTAAGTCTATACTTAGCTTTTAGCCAGACTGTCTTTCAAAATGACAGTACCATTTGATATTCCCAGTAGCAATGAATGAGTTTTTGTTGCTCTGCATCCTTGCTAGTATTATGTAGTGTCAGTTTGTTTAGATTTTAGCTATTACAATAGGTGTGTAGTATTATCTCAATGTTTTAATTTGCAATTCTCTAATAACAAATGCAGCTGAGCATCTTTTATTTACTATCTGTATGTCCTTTTTGGTGAGGTATCTTTTCAGATGGCTTTTTTGCCCATTTATTAATAGGCTGTTTTCTTATTTTGAGTTTTAAGTCTTCTTTGCATATTTTAGATATCAGTCCTTTATCAGATATGTTTTTCAAAATAATATCCTCAGTCTATTGCTGTCATTTCATTCTCTTAACAATGGCTTTTATAAAACATACTCAGTCTATAGCTGTCATTTCATTCTCTTAACAATGGATTTTATATAAACACCCCATGGGTTATGCTTTTGGTATTGTACTCTTAAACTAATGACCAAAACTCAAAGTTACATGATTTTCTCTCATTTCCTACAGAATATTTAATTGTGTTTTACATTAAGGTGATAAACAATTATGAATTAATTTTTGAAAAAGATGTAATTTCTGTCTAGATTTCTTTTTTTTTGTCTATGGACGTCCAATCCTTGCGCATATTTGTTGAGAAAAACTATCGCTTCTTCACTGAAATGCCTTTTTGCCTTTGTCAAAGATTGGTTACCTATATTTGTGTGGGTCTAATTCTGGGTTTTTCATTCAATTCTATTTATACATATCTTTATTCTTTGGCCAATACCATGCTGTCTTCATTATTGTTGCTTTATATTAAGACTTGAAGTCATGTAGTATCAGTTCTCCAGCTTTTTTCTTCAGTGTTATGTTGGTTATTCTGGATCTTTTGCCATTCCATGTAAACTTCAGTATCAAGTTTGTGGTTTTCCACAAAATAGCTAGCTAGGATTTTGATTAGGGTTCTGTTGAATATGTTAATCAAATTGGGAAGAATAAATATATTAAAATATTGATTTTTCCGATTTATGAACATGGAAAATCTCTATATTTAAATCTTTGATTTTTTTAATTAGAGTTTTCTATTTTTCACTCATAGACCCTTTACATATTTTAATTTAAACCTATTTCATTGTATTTGGTGATATCATAAATGATATTGTGTTAGAAAACAATTGATTTTTGCATACTAACTTTATATCCTCAACCTTACAATAATCACCTATTAATTCCGAGAGTTTTTTGTTTGTTTATTCTTTGGGATTTTCTACGGAGACAATCATATCATCTGTGAACCCTGCACTTTTGAGATCAGAGGATGGGGCTGTGGAAATCTTGGAGCTGGAGGTGAGATCTCCTCAGGGTAAGTTTGGACGAAATATAACTAGTGGGAGATCTCCCTCTAGGCAAGAACATTGCTGGAACTCACTCTGTTCTCAATATTAGTGTGGCCATTAGTATGTTTAAATATAAAATTTTTGAAACTTTGGAAATATTTTCATTAAAATGTTGCTGATTTCTTACAATTTGATAATGTTTTCTGTGAAATAAATTGTGTAGATGAAGTATGAATAGCATTTATCTTATTGCTCTGTACATTCACTAGTGCCATAAAAATAGTCCTAATTATATGTCATTTCAAAGACCATAGAAAGACATTAGTGTCCCAAGAGTACTTTCAGAATCTGATAATTGATTTAATGTTGATAGGTCTATGTAGTATTAGAAAAACATTCTTGTATTTTAAGATTCTCGTCATGTTAAAATAGAAACTTCCCTAGGAATTATTGAACTACATTTTTAACCTTATTAATTACTTGTATTTCACTTCAGTCTGCAGACATCTAACATGTTCTTTTTTAATAAGACAATGTAAGAAGCATTCAGATTGAAAAATGAAGTTTCTTGACCCTTTATTTGGAAAACAGGAAAGACGAAAACTTGAGATACCAATGATGAACATAATTTAATTCCAAAAAATTGGGAAGGGCTGCACTAGTTAGCAATAACAGCACTAGTCACTTAATAAAATTATTCAAAGAATATATCTGTTCTCAGAGAGTGGGGGCTGTTTATTGGATTCCTGGGACAGTTTTAAGTATTTTCATGTTAAGTAACCAGGACATACGATTTTAGCTGTTGCTTTCCTATGTCCTTGCAATTTAGTAACCCTGTGATTCACTAGACAGAATGTAGGTAACAAAGCTATTTGTTCAAGTGCACTGAGAACTCGGGTTCCGCAGTCTTGCCGACAGGATGGTCTGAACTTTGGGAGTGGTTCCTACACACTTCCCTGGCAGTTGAGACCCAAGCATTTTACTTACTCCAGTAAAGTTCAGTTGCATCTCCCTGTTGAATATTTTATTAGTTCTACATAATTCCCCCCAGTCTCCAAGGGTCCATCATCTCCAGAATACAGACTGTTTTTTGTTTGCTTTTTCCTTATCAGGAAAGGTTGTTCTAGAAGTATGTATCTTTGGGTTATTTTTACATTTGAATTAGAGATTTGGCTCCTTTGTTTCTTTCATTTTACACTGCTCACCTTCTCAAAGAGTAGGTGATGGATACCTACTCTCTGAAATGTACGGTGATGGTGGTGATAGGGGACAGGCCCTCAAGCAACAGAAAAGAAATTCATTGGCTGTTTATAGATGAGTGGTTTATCTCAAACATCCCTGAGCTGGTGCTGTTCTATGTCCTCTAGTAAACATCCACCAAATAATATTAAATAATTAAATAAATTGACATGAATGAACGATTCTATTCCTATGAGGTTTCATTTGTTTGTTTGTTTTAATCTTAGGTAATAAGATTACTTCTGTCAGAGACATTCGAACATGAGTGACTCCATTTTGAACAGGCTAGGTAAAATAAGGCTGAGACCTACTGGGCTGCATTCTCAGAGGGTAGGCATTCTTAGTCACAGAATGAGAGAGGAGGACGGCACAATTTACAGGGCACAAAGACACTGTTGATAAAACAGTTGCAGTAAAGAAGCTGGCCGAGACCCACCAAAATGAATATGGTCATGAAAATGACCTCTGGTCATCCTCATTGCTCATTACACGTGAATTATAATGCATTAGCATACTAAAAGACACTCCCACCAGCACCATGACAGTTTACAAATGTCGTGGCAATATCCTGAAGTCACCCTACAGGGTCTAAAGGAGGAAAAAACCCCAGTTGTGGGAAATCCCTGCCCCTTTCCCGGAAATCTCATGAATAATCCATCCGTTGTTTAGCACATAATCAAGAAATAATGGAGTAGCCATTCTTTCATCCCTTTACTTTCTTAATAAACTTGCTTTCACTTTACTCTGTGGACTCGCCCAGATTCTTTCTTGTGCGAGGTTCAAGAACCTTCTTTTGGGGTCTGGATCAAGACCCTTTTTCGATAACATTTCCTCTGAAACCCAGAATGTCTTTTACATGGAATTCTCTTAAAGCCATTTTTAATTGTGTAAACTTTTCCTACAATGGCGGGAAAACAAATGAAGGGTATGTGAATTATTATAATGAATTCCAAGTCATAAAATTGATAGCCAAAAAAAGAAAAAAAACACAACTCAAAGCAAACAAATCTGTATAGAGGAACAGGTACAGGAAAAAGCCTTTTCATAGGTATAATATAAGCGTTGGTATGACAAAAAGCATATTCACAACTTCTTTGAAATTACAGTAAAAGGAGATCCTAGAATATTTTGCAAAAATTGTCAAAAGAAAATATTTCAGTATTAATACTTCAAGTTACATTAAGTGCTATTAATATTAATTCCATTTAATGTGCTGCCCCATCACACTCAAAATAAATCCAAAGTTATTAATGTGAGACACAAATCCTAACTCAGCAACTTCTGGCTTCCTACCACATCTCTCCTACCACTCTCAAACTAGAGAACTGCTCTAGCCACAGGCCTTTTTGCTGCTCCTCAAACCCACCAAACATTTGGCTGCTCAGTTACTAATTGCATCTACCATTGCCTCTTTCTAAATTGTTCTTCCCTCAGATATATGCATGGTGTGCTTCCTGATTTCATGCACGTCTCTGCTGAAATGTTTGCTTCCTGATTTCATGCACGTCTCTGCTTAAATGTTACCTCCTGATAGAAGCCTGCCTTGACTATGCTATCTAAAATAGCACCACACAACCCCACACTCTGTATTTCTTTACTTTTCTTTTTCTCATAATCCTTATTACGACCTGTGATTACTATGTAATTATTTACTTTTGTCTGTCTACCCTGACTAAAATGTCATGCCAAAAAGTAACAACTTTATTTGGTCATGTAGGCTATATCTCTAACGCTTAAAACAGTGTCTAGCATATAGAAGATGCTAAATAAATATTTGTTAAATAAGTAAATGAGTAAATAATTGAATGCTACCTTTATTGTCTCATTTTCTAGATGGCAACATATGTGTAAGAGTTTTATAAGTTAATTTGTAATCTTGGTCTATCAATATAATTTTCCCAAATGATTAGTTTTTAAAATTAAGGTAAAATGTTTATAACATAAAACTAAAACATTTTAAAGTGGGCAATTCAGTAGTATTAATTACATTCACAGTGTTGTACAACGAATATTTATATCGAGTTCCAAAACAGTGTCATCACCCCTGAGGAAAACCCTGTAGCCATTAAAGTCACTCCTCATTCTCTCTTCCCCTCAATGCTAACAACTGCCAACACATTTCTGTCTCTATGGGATTACCTACTCTGGATATTTCGTATTAAATAAGATAGAATGATACAATATGTAACCTTTTGAGTCTGTCTTCTTTTACTTAGCATAATGTTTCCAAGGTTCATCCATGTTGTAGCATGTTTCAGTACTTCATCTCTTGTTATGGCTGAATAATATTTCATTGTGAGTATATACCACATTTTGTTTATACTTTCATCAGTTGGTGAATATTTAGTTTGTTTCCACCTTTGGAATACTTTGGATATTGTGAAGAGTGTGAGGTAGGGATCCAACTTCACTCTTTTGCATGTGGAAATTGAGTTGTCTCAACACCACTAGTTGAAGAGACTATTCTTCTGCTTATTGAATGGTCTTATAATACCCTTTTCAAAATCAAATGGGTTTATTTCTGGACTCAGTTCTATTTCATTGGTTAAGGGGTGTCTATCTTTATACCAGTTCCACATTGTTTTTAATACTGTAGCTTTATAGTAAGTTTAGAAATCAGGAAGTGTGAATCCTAAAGTATTTTATGCATTGTGATGTCTTCTTTGATCCAATGCTTGTTTAAGAATATGTTGTTTAATTTCCACGTAATTGTGAATTTTCCAGTTTTCCTTCTGTTAATGATTTCTGATTTTATTCTATTGTATTGAAGAAGATACTTTCTATTATTTCAATTATGTCACATTTATTGAGACTTGTTTTGTGGCCTGACATATAATTTAGAGAATGTTCCATGTACACTTGAGAAGAATGTGTATTCTGTTGTTACAGGATGGAGTTTTCTGTATTTGTCTGAGGGGTGCAGTTTGTTTATACCGTTACTAAAGTTCCCTATTTCCTCATTAATATTCTATCTAGTTCTATCCATTATTGAAATTTTGGTATCAAAGTCTCCAACTTTTAATGTAGAATAGTGTGTTTCTTCCTCAATTCTGTCAATTTTTGCTTTAAATATTTTAGGGCTTTATACTTAGGTGTGTATTTTTTTTATAATCATTATATATTCTTGCTGGATTGTCCCTTTTATCAATATTTAATGTCGCTTGCAATGGTTTTGACTTAAAGTCCATTTTTTTCTGATATTAGTATATCCATCCTAGTATTTTTTTGGTTACTATTTGTACAGAATATTCTTTGCTTTCAACCTATTTATGTCTTTGGATCTATATTGAGTCTCTTATAGACAGCATATGGTTAAATGACTTTTAAAAATTGATTTTTACCAAGCTCTGCCTTTTGGATAGTTTAATTTATTCACCCTTCAAGTAATCAGTAACAAGAAAGAGCTCATTTCTGACATTTTGCTATTTGTTTGCAACATGTCATTTTTTTTGGTTCCTTCATTCCTCCATTACTGCATTCTTATGTATTTAATTGATTTTTTGCAGTTTATCATTTTGATTATTCTCTCATTTCCTTTCTGTGTATATTTTAGTAATCCTCTCAGTAGTTCCTCTTGGGATTACTAGTAACATTTTAAACTTATAATTACATTTTAATTAATATTAACTTGGCGTCAATAGTGAAAAAAATCCTCTGCTTCTATACAGCCCCAATAACTAGTTTCCTTTATGTATTGTTGTCACAAAGTATATCTTTACACATGTCTGCCTGTTAGCCCAGAAGTACAATTATTATTTTATGCATTTTTATTTAAAACCTTATATTTTAAAAACAGGAGTTAAAAACCAAAAATACAATACTGGCTTTTAAATTTACCATTCTCATTACCTTTATCAGTGTTCTTTATTTCTTCATATATCTTCAAGTTATTGTCTAGTGTCATGTCATTTTTGCCCCAAAGACTCTTATTAGCAATTCTTATAAGGCAGGTCTATTAGCAATGAACTCTTCCAGCTTTTTTGTCTGATAATATTTTAATTTCTCCCTCATTTTTGAAGAACACTTTTGCCAAGTATAGAATTCTTGGTTGAGTTTTTTTTTTCCTTTCTGTATTTTAAATATATTATCCTACTGTCTTCAGGTATCTATAACTTCTAATAAAAAATGGCTGATATTCTTATTGAGGACCCCTTCTAGTGACAAATTACTTCTCTCTTTTTGCTTTTAAGATTGTGTTTGGCATTCAATAGTTTGATTATAATACTTCATTGTGGGTCTCTCTGGGTTTCCTTTATGGAATTCTTTGAGTTTCTTGGACATAAAAATTAATGCCTTTATTAAAATGATAATGTTATAATGTTTTTAGCCATTCTTTATTCAAATATGTTTTCTTCCCTGTTCTCTCATCTTTTTCTTGGACTCTCATTATTCATATGTAGATCTGCTTGATGTTGTCTCACAGGTTCCTTAGGCTCTGTATATTTTTCTGCATTCTTGTTCTTTCTGTTATCAGACCAGATAATTTCAACTGATCTATTTTAAATCCACTGATTCTTTTTTTACAGTCTTCTCATCTGCTATTGAGATCCCCTAGTGGATTTGTCACTTCAGTTATTGTACTTTCTAGATCTAGAATTTTTATTTTTAAAAATAATTTCTATCTCTGTTGATATTTCTATATATTCATGCATTGTTCTACAGATTTTCTTTACTCTTTGACCATAATTAGTTTCTTTTAGTTCCTTCAGTATACTTTTAAAAGTTGACTTAAATTCTTTATCTAGTAAGTCCAGTGTCTGTGCTTCCTTATGAATAGTTTTTAATTTTTATTTCTCTTTTGAATGGACCATGCTTTCTTGTGTCCTTGCATGCTTTGTAAGTTTTTGTTGAAAACTAGACATAGTTAATATTATAATATGGAAATTCTGTGAATTAGATTCTCCTGTATCTCAGGGTTTGGTTTTGTTGTTTGCCATGGGTAATAGTTGTTTGTTCACTTGGTGACTTTTCTAAACTAGTGTGTGTGTGTCTGTGTGTGTGTGTGTGTGTGTGTGTGTAGACGCTGTATGATTTGCTGCATATGGTCTCCAAAGTCACTATTTCTTCAGCTTGTGGTAAACTAGTGTTTGGACAGAGATTTCTTTTAATCCTTGAAACCCTTAAAAAGGGGGAAAGAGAGAGAGCTTAACTAATTTTTGCAAATTGGCCCTGTTTAGATGTACTCTTTCAACACTTAGCCATGTCATTTACAGCTCAACATTAGTCTTCACTTCCTGCTTGCATTAAGCCAAATAGCCAGAGATCAAAGAGCAGAGCCTTCTCAGCTTTTTTCTGAGCATGCATCCTGCTCTGAGTGTGGCTTTCTAAATTCCCCTGTAGGCACAAGAGTTTTTCTGTGTTCTAATTCTTCAAAGAATATCTCCTCCAGAATTTCGTGTTTTTAATTTTTGCCTTAACTGTTTGTTTTGTTTGCTTGTTTTTTGTTTGTTTCCCCAGGTAGCAGATAGTTATTCATTTGTCTTTTAATATTTTCATGAAATGACCTCTGCATAGCCACTTTTGTACCCTGAAAACTTTGCAAGTTAGATGAAACAAAGGCTATCACCTTATGTCAGTTTCTCAGGCAGCCCCCAGGCAGGTCAAAAATGATAAACACAGTTGTTTGAGAACAAGGTGTACTCTGCTGCAGGGACCAGGGTCTCACATCGGGAATGAAGGCATCTGATTTCAAGACCATCACCATCCCAGAGTGGAGATGGAGCAAAGGCAAGTAAAAATGCAACAAAGCTTTCTTATCATTTTAAAGTTGCCCCTTTCTTGAGTCAGCATTTGCTTGGTTGCTGTAAACCTTTTACTATTTTCCAGACAAAGTTGATTTTGACAGGTTTTGCTTTTTTCAGTATTTTTGTGGAGGGATAATTTTCTCTGACATCCTACCAGACAATCTTAAGTTATTTGGCTTTAAATTTTCCTACCACAGAAGTTCTCTTATGATGACAATTGGAAGTTGAAAATAATACCTTTCTGTATTCTTTGTAAGACTTAGAATGCTATTGACCTTGGGGGAGATTCTTCATAAAATACTGAGTAATTGATCAAACTCCTTATTATACAGCTTTCCCTTCAAGTTATAAAGTTAGTGGAAAAAAAAGTGTATTGCTATTTTGCTTGTTCGTTTTTTCATTCTGGAAGCCGCATTTTTTTTTCAATCATTGGTCTCATCTTTGAATAATTTCTGCACAGTAACGTTAGGAAAATTTTATATTAAGGCCCAGATATTAAATATTTTAGACATTGTGGACTACACGATCTCTGTTACAACTCTCCAACTTTGCCATTGTAGTGCAAAAGCAGCCATAGAGAAAAGCATAAATTAATGAGCATGACTTTGCTCCTATAAAGCTTTATATATAAATTAGGTGGCAGACTAAATGTGGCATACTTGCTGTAATTTACCAACGCATGTTATAGCATATAGACACCAATGTTTCCAGTTCAGTTGATGTTTTAGTCCTGATCTACTGGTTCACTCTCCACCATATCAAGTTAAATTTGTAAACAACAACAGCAACAAAAACAAAAAACAAAAACAAAAAACAGAAACAAATTCTTAAGCAGAGAAAAATGAGAAAGTTGCTGAAATTCTTTCTCCCTTGTTCTGTTTAGTAACTCTTATGTCGCAGTTGCCTCCTACAATCTGAAAAGAATTCTAAAGTTGGTAATAAGAGTTTGAGTACTTTCTCACATTTTATAGAATTAAAAAAAAATTTTTTTTAATCTTAAAAATAGGATGATGTTTATCTTTTACAGATATTTATTCTGAAAAACTTTCACTAAGTTGCATGTATGTGAAATTTGAGACGAATTTAACTATGGGAAGCCTATTTATTCAGAAATAATTTAATTTCACAGAAAATGTTTATAAGTTTTTAAATGTTCAATCTTTATAGATTTTGAATCACTTCAGCATTATACATAAAATATAAATTCTAATTCCACCTTATATATTCACATAAAATTTCAAAGACAAAATTTCCATGCAAACATTGTTAAGTATATTTGACTTATACTGTGCTCCTAGGGTAAAAAATATGAATTCTTTTAAAAATACTTCTTATTTCAGAATGTATTAATTCAATTCTAATTAATGAAATATGAAGGTTATAAAATAAATACATCAAGAATGCCAGAATTAAATGCACACTGAAATAGGCAACTATGCATTGCATATATACTCATACTGTAGATGTCTATTCAACTTCATATTTTATAGCTTCATAGCTTAAAGCCTTATAGGTTTTTGTAAGAAGGCAGGTTGCAGGGCATTTACATGTTAGTTTTCTACAGAGGAATGTTACAGGTTTGACTTCTTTACTTTTTTTTTCTTTTCCATTTCTAGGAAACCTGAATGGGAGACTTCGGTTTCAGAATATCTCACAAAAATAAGATTGTTGCTTCCATATGCCATAACAAACTGTACATGACATCTAGAAACACACATTGAAACTTAAGGTTAAATCCTTCAGCAGGACTTCTTATTTTAGTACAGAAAGCATCATAACTAAGAGTGTGATTTTTTATAGAAACTGCTCTCTGCGATGTGTTTGAAGTTGTGCATGGTGAAAATGGTATTACTGAACTATAAGTCCTTATTCTCTTTTCCCTATTAACAGCACAGCTAGTAGCCTTCAGATCTCTGTA
Organism: Pan paniscus; assembly: GCF_029289425.2. Lineage (NCBI taxonomy): Eukaryota > Metazoa > Chordata > Mammalia > Primates > Hominidae > Pan > Pan paniscus. Next base: position 36,893,589 of record NC_073266.2, read on the forward strand.
TTCTTCCAACTATTTTGTGAGGTGTCTTTCATCCCACTACAAAGAACAGATAAGGCAAGAAAAGAGATATTTTCTGCAGGGCTTAATTGGAAAAGGTATAGATTTCAAGAAGAGAAATGAGGGTAGCTCTTTTCAACTAAATCGGCTTTCTTTTTTGATTTCCAAGACTCCTCCACAAGCATGCCTCAAAGTACTCAAAGTAGGCTCTGCAAACTTAAAATTTTCAATACTTTGATGTATCAAGGAAAGCTTATTCTAACACTATTATTTTCATTTAAATCAAGACTAATTTACTCATTGAGTTGAATATTAAAGAACACGAAATACATAGTTTGATTATTAAACAAGAACCAACACTAGTTGTTTATATCTCAGAAACCCTGAAAACTCCTTGCTTGCCCCTCTTTCATACCCCATCTGATTCCCTCTCACCTAGCATCCCCTGGTAGAATAGCTTCTAGATTTGTTCTCATGAAAGCCTGCCCACAACTTGTAATACTTCCTAAACCCTGTGAACCATGAAAATCTGAGACAGGTTTCAATTAATTTAGAAAGTTTATGTTGCCAAGGTTTGAGGACACGCACCCATGACACAGCCTCAGGAGGTCCTGACAACATGTGCCCAAGGCAGTAGGGGCACAGCTTGGTATTATACATTTTAGGGAGACATGAGACATCAATTAATGTGTGTAAGATGTACACTGGTTCAGTTTGGAAAGGTGGGATAACTCGAGGTGAAGGTGGGACAACTCGAAGCAGGGAGGGGCTTCCAGGTCGTAGGTAGATAAAAGACAAATGGTTGCATTCTTCTGAGTTTCTGATTAGCCTCTCCAAATGAGACAATCAGATATGCATTTATCTCAGTGAGCAGAGGGATGACTTTGAAAAGAATGGAAGGCAAGTTTTGCCCTAAGCAGTTCCCAGCTTGACTTTTCCCTTTAGCTTAGTGATTCTGGGGACCTGAGATTTATTTTCCTTTCATGACCCTAATCTTCAAAATGCCTCGTGTTTTATTTATCACTAGGTGATAGCTAATTAATTGATCAAAATAGTTGGTGTTCATGGGAAACATTCAGCAGTGCTTTCAAAAACAGCCTTTTACATAACAAACATGATTTTATTGTTGGGTACTTGGCAAAATCCAATGAATGAAATTTAATGGAGAAATTAGTAAGCACTAGAGCAGATGACAGCTAGAGTTTTTAAAATTGTTCTGTTAAAGAAAACAACCCAGATGGCTAACCCATTTCACCACAGAACTGATATATTAATAACCTCTTAAAATTTTTTCTCCTGCAGATATATCTCAATTTACTCACTTATCATATTCAGTTTACTCACTTATCAAAAGCTCTAAAGATGAAAAGATAATTGAATTGTGAATATTTGTTTGCTAAAAACATATGAGAAGAATATGTACTCCTAGATCAGTAAATAGCATGAGCAAAGAAGTAATCAATTCACAGAGAGCCAAGCATATTAAGACAATTGTCTAGTAATATTGAGACAATTTCTAGTAATATTACTGGGTTACATACTGTTAAAGCAAACTACATATGGCCTGAGAAGGACTCCGTACTTCTATATTTGAGTTCTGGAGGATAAACTGTAACCTAGCTTAATAGTCAGACAGAATTGAAAACCCAACTTAATAGTATACACCTATAACAATAGCTGAGTGTTGGCCAATCCCAGTGGCCATACTTCCACCACTCATAGACTGCTGAATGTTCAAAATTCATTCAAATAAGGCAAATGCCAAGCTGTAACCAATCTCGCTCTCTCTATACCTTACTTCTGACTCCTGTATGTCACTTTTACCTTTTTTGTCTATAAATTTGTTCTAGCACAAGGCACCCCTGGAGTCTCCGTGAATCTGCTGTGATTCTGGGAACTTCCTGATTCGCGAATTGTTCATTACTCAATTAAATGCCTTTAAATATAACTCGCCTGAAGTTTTTCTTTAACAAAACAAAACTGGTGAATGTTCCACAGAGCACTCTACCATACAGAAATTATTCACACCTCAACTGCCCTAAAATCTACCATTTAACATGTAACTTTGTTTAGTTTGAGGCTTTTAATCAAGACTCTTAATAGTCCCCCCTTTCCTTGTGATCACAGTAACCTTCAAGAATTTTTAACGTTTCCATTAAAAAGGCTGGTCCCATCATGTGTGGCCTAATTATTTATTTAGGTACATCAAGAGTGTTAATACTAATAGCTTCCTTGAGTTTGTTCTGTAACTCCTAAAGCCAAATAACTAACTCCTGTCTAGATTTTCCTCATAATCTTGAATTGCCCTTCCAACAGCCTCTATTATTTGCTCTTCTATCCCATGGTTATAAAACCAAGCCCAAAACACTCTTTCCACAAGACTTCACCTGCAGTACCTGCATATTTTCATGAACCTTCTTCAGAGTCAATGAATTTGCTATGGTTGCTAAGTTGCTAGAAAGTGGCCCCATTGCCATCTCTGAGACTGGGACCCCATTAGCCAGCTACAAAGCCCCTTTTCTCAGAAGAGCTCTATAGAAATTGGCTCCACATATAAAAATCAACCATTTTTTCTTAATAGCAGCCTGGGCTTGGCATATCTAATTAAATGATAATCACTCTAAAGTACGATTCTCTAGTAGATGTGGCCTCAATTGTGCAATTAGTTTGTCCAGTTATATCCTGGTTAAAAGGAGAACACATTTTCACATAACCTGTGCAAATAATGTGTTACATAAAAATGAAGGGAAATGAACAAACATATCTGTTCCTAAAATCTGGAGGGGGGGGCAATGAAAGTTACATGTCATTGAAATTGTTTTGTTTTATTTCATGAAAAAAGAATCTAGTAACTTAAAGGTTAAAGATGTCTTAAGAAGAACAAAAATTAAAAATAAATTAAAATTTTAGAAAGTCGGCTTCATCTCCGAGATGCAAGGCTGGTTCAACATGTGCAAATCAATAAACATAATCTATTGCATAAACAGAACCATTGACAAAAACAACATGATTATCTCAATAGATGCAGAAAAGGCCTTCGATGATATTCAACACCCCTTCATGCTAAAAACACATGTTCTCACTCATAAGTAGGAGCTGAACAATGAGAACACATGGACATAGGGAGGGGAACATCACACACCGGGGCCTGTCGAGAGGGCAGGGGGTTAGGGGAGGGGTAATACCAGGAGAAATACCTAATGTAGGTGATGGGATGATGGGTGCAGCAAATCACCATGGCACATGTATACCTATGTAACAAACCTGCATATTCTGCACATGCACCCCAGAATTTAAAGCATAATAAAAAAAGAAAAATATCTTAAGAAGGAAAGACACTATTTTGAACAAACAACCCCAATAAAACACTCGATAAACTAGGTATTGATGAAATATATCTCAAAATAATAAGAGCTATACATGACAAACCCACAGCCAATATCATACTGAATGGGCAAAAACTGGAATCATTCCCTTTGAAAAACGGCATAAGACAAGGATGCCCTCTCTCACCACTCCTATTCAACATAGTGTTGGAAGTTCTGGCGAGGGCAATCAGGCAAGAGAAAGAAATAAAGGATATTCGAATAGAAAGAGAGGAAGTCAAATTGTCTCTGTTTGCAGATGACATGATTGTCTATTTAGAAAACCCCATTGTCTCAGCCCAAAATCTCCTTAAGCTGATAAGCAACTTCAGCGAAGTCTCAGGATACAAAATCAATGTGCAAAAATCACAAGCATTCTTATACACGAATAACAGACAAACAGAGAGCCAAATCATGGGTGAACTCCCATTCAAAATTGCTACAAAGAGAATAAAATACCTAGGAATAGAACTTACAAGGGATGTGAAGGATCTCTTCAAGGAGAACTACAAATCACTGCTCAAGGAAATAACAGAGGACACAAACAAATGGAAAAACATTCCATGCTCCTGGATAGGAAGAATCAATATCATGAAAATGGCCATACTTCCCAAAGCAATTCATAGATTCAGTGCCATCCCCATCAAGCTACTACTGACTTTCTTCACAGAATTTGAAAAAAAACTACTTTAAACTTCATATGGAACCAAAAAAGAGCCTGCATAGCCAAGACAATCCTGGGCAAGAAGAACAAAGCTGGAGGCATCACACTACGTGACTTCAAACTATACTATAAGGCTACGGTAACCAAAACAGCACAGAACTGGTAACAAAACAGATATATAGACCAATGGCACAGAAAAGAGGCCACAGAAATAACACTACACATCTACAACCATCTGATCTTTGACAAACCTGACAAAAATAAGCAAATTTCTATTATTAGTTCATCCAGTTGTTTCATTCATTCTCCTTCTGCTCAATCTTGAGTCAGAAGTCTGCTTTCATTAAACATGTCAGCTTCAGGAATGATAGGATCCCTGAATTTACAAAGAACTTTATTTACAATCAGAACATTATTCAAATAACGTCAGCTTTCAAGCTGGTACTCAAAAGCCATTCTATTTTTATCTCTGGGGATGCCTGAATATTTGTGGAATTTTTGTTGTTATTGATTTTTTTTTTTACTCTTGGCCAAGATAAAGACAGTGGAATTAATAATATGCAGTTTAAGGTTCCAAACTCCCCTGGCCACCTCAGGTTTAGTTTCTTCACTGAAGATTTGGAACTGACCTAAATGATTTGACAAGTCTTATTTGATTACTTAAAAAATAACTAAACACTTTTTCAGTGAGCTGTCCTGTAATCAAGACTTTTCACACAGATGTTGGCAAAATAAGGCAGATATTCAGCTGGGCCCTGTGTGCTCAACGAAAGGGCCCCAGGAGAACTGGAGCTGCAGAAAGTCCCTGGGACCCCCGACACTTGCCTATATTCTTTTCCTCTCACGCACCACTGCACCATATCTTTGCTTTTAAATAAAAGCCTCCTGTGCGTATGCCAAGTGAGTCTGTTGAGTATTTTCAAATATTCAAACTGAAGAAAATAATATATTCTGTATACTATTTTTCTACACAATTTATCTTATGGAAAGCTGAACATTTCTTCTGATTTGACCTTTCTAGTATGTAACTCTACATACGAGCATTCCAGTGGAGTTGAACCAATTATGACATATGGAGCATGCTGAGAGCACCAAATTATTTCTAGCATCCCTCTTTTAGAAAGTGAAATATGCCTATTTTCCAGGGACCCTTTGGGAATTTCAAAAATGTTTTTAGGTGTAAAAGACATGATGAATATCTTTTTCTGATTTTAAGGCCTCATCTTGGGAATGCAAAAGAATAACCAAACAAGATTTGGTTATTTGATTAAAATAGAATCAATACTGGTTACTTATTTAATCAAGGTATCATAAAATATTTAAAAATAAAACACAACATAATTATCTCTTTGTAAAGAACATTGGTTCTTTCACAACTGCAGAAAGTTTTTTCTTTAATAACTAAAACACTTCAAAGTTTACTCAGAGAAAATTATTTTAGTACGATAGAGAATCTTTGTTACCTATACTGATTATACAAAATGTAAAGAATAGTAACTCAGTATCTTTAAGAGTTTGAAAGCTAACTCATAATTTTAATAAAGGGAAAACAAAATTCTAGTTTTACATCAATATTTGGTAGTATAAGTTTTAGACTTTTCCTCTCATTCTTAAAAAAATTATCTTAGACTAAGCCTGTCAAACTCAGCAAACATAATTGTCATTATTCCTCTGTTAAAATTATCAAAATTTAACATATTTCTTAGTTTCTCTTTTGATTTAGATATTATAAACTGAAGTAAATTTTATTCCCTTTCCCCATACCCTTTAAAACTTAGAACAAATATGGAAGTTTTGCCCTTCAGTATTATCTTTCCTGTTCTAAAACAAACATACTTTATTTAGGCCAAACCTATTCTCTGATTTTCTGAAAAACAAACTCCCATTCGATAACTTGAGAAGATGGTTGTAATGTTCTGTCAATATTGCTTAGTCTTGGCTGGATGCAGTGGCTCATGCTTGTAATCCCAAAACTTCAGGGGGCCAAGGTGGATGGATTGCTTGAGCCAAGGAGTTTGAGACCAGCCTGAGCAACATAATGAGACACCATCTCTGCAAAAATAAAAAATAGTTAGCTGGGCATGGTGGTGCAGGCTTATAGTCCCAGCTACTAGGGAGGCTGAGGTAAGAGGATCACTAGAGCCCAGAGGCAGAGGCTGCGGTGAGCCCTGATCATACCACTTCACTACAATCTGGCCAATAGAGTGATACCCTGCGTCAAAACACACACACACACACACACACACTTGCTTAGTCTCAACCACATTAGTTATTATTTTTGACCTAAGTACTAATATTTCACAGAAAAAATGAGGACGGTAATTGAAAATTTTCATACATAAACATTTTATTAAACTAGAAAAGCTCACAATTTTCTAGAGCTACACACCCCTTTACACCTTCTTAAAATAGGGAAAATGAATACATTTGTTAATATGTTCCATAGATCTACCTGTACATAAAAAATGCCTCTGTGGTCAGAATCATTACTTGGACACTAGGTAGCAAATGATTAGCCATTAATTCAATTTAATATTATCCCAGGATTTTAAGAAACCTAAAGGTTTTGGACACGATGTTCAAAGTCATATGTAGAAAACATAATCACAGTAAATATAAAAATTTGTCAGAAGTATCCTTCAATTTAGTTGGACACAAATGTATATTTTTCAGAATTTTAACGGTTACACAAGATTAGTCTATTTTATGAGTGAACCATTGTAAATAGTAGAAAAAATTCAAATTAACTCATAGTTTTATGAGAAAGGCCCAAATCTTATTTTACCAGTAATAAAATATATTCTAATTTAATATTTTTTACTGTTAAAAATCAAGGGAAAAACATAGGCATCATTCATTTAACCAAAATTATTATACTACCATAATTTGGGCAATGAATCATCGTAACTTTATGATGTTGTGCCCTTGTATTAAGACATTTTGGAGCCAGCAGTTTTCATAAATTTTTAAATTTCAAATGTAAATTATTAGAAGTTCAAATTTTTTATTTTTTATGGGTTTGAGGGATATTAGATTTACATAAGTAACTATTTATCATTACAAATCAATCAGAATAGAGCATTTTTAATTTGAGAGATGTTTATTAATATTCTCCTGAGAGAGGTGTTAGTTATTATAGCTTAAAGAATTACCCCCATATTAGTAGCCTTAAAACAACAAACCTTTACTACATCACACAGTTTCTGAGGGTCAGAAACGCAGAAATGGCTGGGTGGCTTTGCTAGGATCTCTGATGAGGTTGCAGTCAGACTGCTGTCCAGAGCCGGAATAATCTCAAAGCTCAACAGCTGCTTCCAAACGTACTCACGGGAGGCTTAAGCTGATCCCTGAGTGTGGGCTTCAGTTTCTCATCACATGAGTCTGTTCATAACATTTCTCACAACATGGCAGCTGCCTTTCTCCAGAGCACGTGATGCAAGGGAAAGGGGGAGTAAGAAAGCATATCCATGATGGAAGTAACCACCTTCTTTTATATCCTAATTTGAGAGACCACATGACTACAATATCCCTCAGAAATTGTTAGCCACCCAGACCAATTCTGGTATAACATGGAGACAACTACTAAAAAAAAAATAAATAAATACTAGGAGGCAGGGATAACCACGGTCACCTTGGAGGCTGGGGACCATGGAAGAAAAACATTTTATACTCACACAGGGAGAGGAAGCCAGGACTTCATTAATTACAGACACAAAAAGACAGACACAAAAAGACAGACACAAATGCACAGAGAGCTTGTAGATTCAGTTCTGCATATCCAGCCATAGGATAAACGTAAGCACAAAAACAGAAACTCATCAGTCAGTATCTCAAGGAGCTGCTATGAATGAAATTCTTAATTGATTGGGGTCATAAGTAGACCAAGAGACAAACAAACAAAAAGACCACCTAATCAGATTCCCAATTATCTCTTACTGAAAGGAGAATAGATCTTCATCATTCATCTAACAAAAAATTACCAAAATGATCAGGAAAAACAACGTTCTTAACCACTACTGCAGACAATAGAAAATAATTTATTGGTCATACATGAACTGATGACAGAAACAAAATCACAAAATCAGGAGGGAGGAAAAAATAAAATATAGAGAAATAGAGAATCACAAAGTTGAAATTGCATTGCAGCTCAGGAGTTACCCGGACCAAGGTTCAGCAGCCTATGAGGGACACTTCACAAGAGACATAGTTGATTGTCTCTCCATCCTATTAGTCCACTTGAGCATCTAAGAGAATATCCTCCCAAAGTGCTGAAATGTAATTTTTAAAAGTTTTTAAGACCTAGCTTATAAAATAGAAAATGAACACATATCACAGATTTATATGACTACACTTTAAAAAGAAATTAAATAAAGGCAAGTTAGAATAAGTTTGCTGCATTGGATTCAGAACTGATTAATGTCCTACAGGGCAATAAAGTATAATATTTGATTTAGCTACTTATTTGCCTAGTCTCTACTATGACTAACAATAGGAAACCCCTCCCGGGCGCGGTGACTCACGCCTGTAATCCCAAAACTTTGGGAGGCGGAGGCAGGCAGATCACCTGAAGTCAGGAGTTCAAGACCAGCCTGGCCAACATGGCGAAACGCCATCTCTACTAAAAATACAAAAATTAGCCAGGCTTGGTGGCATGCACCTATAATCCCAGCTATTCGGAAAGCTGAGACAGGAGGATCGCTTGAACCTGGGAGGCAGAGGTTGCAGTCAGCCAAGATCCCGCCACTGCACTCCAGCCTGGGCAACAGAGTGAGACTCCCATCTCAAAAAAAGAAAACAAACAAAAAAAACCACACACACAAAAAGAAAACCCAAGAAATCTGCCCGATATCACAAGTACAGTCTGAGGTTTGGAAATTGAGTCTAGCTAACAAGCACAAGCCAAACTGAACATATCATGTTCATATGACCATGAACATATCAGGTTATCAGGACCATCATTTAATCAACTCAAATAATTTAATTTAAACAAGAAAATACACAAACCTTATGAATGAATTAAAAGTATAAAAAGCAAGCTAAAACAACAAGAAGAGGATTAAGCAAATAATTTAAAGGTTACTCTAAAAAGCTTATTTAGTTTCAACATAAATAACAATCTCTAAGTTACCTGTTAAGGAAAGAGGATCGGCTACTATATGAAGTTATAAAAAGACTATCATCAAAAATTTTAAGCAAGTGTCCTGTGCATATTTTGTTTCATTACAAGAATGCTTAGAAAGATGTATTTGTTGTAACTAAATTGTGTGAGTATAAAAACTATAAGCTTTCATATAGAACAATTACTGATTCACTATAGAAGTACCCATGGAGAGCTGAGCTCATGGTTGAATTTTGGCAGGAGTGTAAGAAAGGAGATGCAAGAGGTGAGGAAGCTAAAGAAACAATGACAAACATCAATTATAAATGAACTTTTAGAACATATGGTAACTAATGTAGCATTAGATGAAAGTAACACTAAAATGTCATCTGGAGCACAGCAGTATTAAGATACTTCAAGCAAGAAGTTAGAGATAACAAATTCTTATTCCACAAAGCTTTCTTAAAACTCTAACATTCCAGCTAACATTCCTAATGTCGGAGTACTGAACTTATTATGAAAAAAAAAGAGAGAAAAAGATAATATCTGTTACATTTAAAAAGCTGTAAACTATCACCACTTAAATTTAAAGAAAGGGAAATATGTTTTTCATACCATGTAGTGGTAAACTCTCAACTAATGAACAAATAAGTTGAGTTTGAGAAATGGAGCGGCAAACTCAATAATTCTCAAAGATAAAAATAGTAGAATGAGTTTACAAACAACCAGAATCATATTCCCCTATAAGATTGCCAAGAGTTTGTTCCAAGTGCCATAAAAAGCCAACCAGCCAACAGTCAACCAGTGATAAACTATCTAACAGTCAAGCACATAAAAGGGCCTAAGAATTAAGAATTCTGCTCTTAATTTTGGAAGCTAAAGCAGTATATGGAACTGAAGAAGTTGTTCTATGAAAACATAAATTGAATAGACAAGAAGAAAAATTTAATATAGAGAAATAAATGTACTTTAAGCTCAAAATCATGTTTTATCTGATATTCTGGGTTCTTTAATACATAAAAATAATATTTTCAAAGACTATGAGCACATTTTTCCCCCAACTTAACCAGACAAATAATATTTCTACCCCTTTTAGATGAAAGAGTATGTAAAATGAACATAGGCAATATGGTCCAATGAAGAGCACCTCTGATCTACAATCTCATTTTCATATCTGACCTTTATTTAAGTTCCAAATCTCTGTGTTTGCAAATGTATTTGACATCTCCTCTTGAATGTCTCAAAAGCATCATAACCAAACTTTACATCTAAACCTCTTTCAGTATTATCTAAATCAGTCAATTGTACTGCTATGCATTTTATTGTACAAATTAGAAACCAAGAAATCATCTTTGATAATTAACTCCCTCTTCACCACCTGTGTGCTGATCCAGCCACAAAATTGTGTTGCTCTTATGTCTCATAAATCTTTTAAGTTCTTCCATTTCTCCACCTATCACCACCACCCTAGTCCAAACTAACATATAGGGTTACTCTAACAGCTTCCTGACTGGTCTACTAATATTTTGGTGGGTCTCTCCCCTATCCCTTCTAAATTCTGTTACCAGAGTTATTTTTTGAGACACAAATGACCATGTCTGCACCTCTTTTCCGAATGTTATGATTATTTCTTGATGTCCCATTCCTCTGAGGGCATAGTCAAATAGACTACAGATCCTGGAGAGCCTCTTCCTTAACTCCCACACAAGCTTCACCTGCCAAAGACCTACCCCTCACTGTCTGTCTTCCAGACACACTGGTCTTGTTTCATTTCCCAAAGTTGCAATAGCAGCTCCTGAAACAGGGCCTCCCCTCATGCTATCCACTGTGTTTACAATACTCCCTCCTGTATTACCCTCAGAACCCCATGTCACTATCTCTTTTACCAAGGCAACTACTATAATCCCATCAGGTATGAGTTCAAACCTTCAGGAAATCCTTCCTAATTACTTATGCTGTGTTTAGCATGCACGCACGCGCACACACACACACACACACGTACATATATATCTGCTGCACTGTTATCGCAGTTGTTATTTTAGATATTAATGGAGACTGTAAGCTCCCTAAGGAATTAAAAGTTTGTCTTTTCTGTTTGTTTTGTTCACCAGCATATCACCTAAGCCTACTAGTATATAGTAGACGCTCAAGAAATATTGGTTGAATGTATAAATACACGAAGAAAAGGACAACAGGTAAGAAGAGAAGACTTGAGCCCTTGCACCCAAAATCCCAGGCTTTATCTCTTCTGTTCACACTTGCTTTCCAGCAGCCTCTTTCAGCAAATCATTAACTGGAGGCAAATCACTTAAAAATCTCTATAACTTATATACTCTGTGATATAAAAGGTGCTAGATGTTATACTTGATGATTCGCATGGTTCCTTCCAGGTCATATATTCTTTAAGTCTGAGAACTTACTAAAGGGAGCACCAGTCTAGTACTTAGGAAAATTTTTATGCTATTGTTGGTACTGTAAAATGCATGACTTCAGAAAATGTTGGGTGGTAACTAAAGCATAAATGTATACTTACCAAGAGTTTTTCTACAGCAGAATTACAAACACAAACTGTGACTGAATTGCAGATGATTCCATTTACTGAGGATCATGTTATGTGAGGCATATGAAAAGAATTCTGCTGAAATATCACTTCAAAATGTACTATCCCATTAAGCTATATTTTACTTCAATTATACCAACATGTATGACCTTATTTAAATTGCCTTTATCTATATTAAGAAACAATCCTTCTAAAACTGCTAAACAAAAGACAAACTACCTTGGCTAAAATATTTATATATTATGTTGAGAGTAGTCTTACTTAAAGTCAACCTAAACAAAGGATTAAATTTTGTCAAATCAATAATACTTTACCTGACACACATTATCATTAGTCATATTTTTTTCTGGAGCTATTTTAGATATAAAGAATTAAGGGAGAAGGACATATAAAAGCTTTTTTGTTAGTTCTAATTCAATTTAATGTTCAAGATGCAATGTAATGCTACGAAATGTTAGAAATGTACTTTGAGTTTATTGCAGTAGAAATATTGCTTGGTGCGCACTTAATAAGTGACTACCAATACTTACAAATATATACAGTTTATTACCTAAACTCATCTATTCTCCTACAAATGCCAGATCACTAAAGGGGAAATGAATAGACTTTTTCCATTTATTTTTTAATGTTCTCTAAATCCTTGATCTATGAAAAGATATTTCTAAGAGGTTTCTTTAACTCATTGTTCTGGTCCCTGATTTTCCCAATAAGCCTTCAGGATTTTTCACTCTTTTATTCTACTGGAAGGTTTAAGAAACAGCTGAGTCCAGAAGTTTGTGGGGTCAGGGAGTAGCATAGTTTTATTTCTGTTACTTCCCTTTGATTTTGCTAGGATAGATCCTGCCAGTAATGAATTTCTGAGTATACATATATTTTTCTTTTTTAGAAATAAAACTTGAGTTATTTCAAGGAACACGGTGTTATTACTTTCCATTTCAATGATACTTATTTTCTCTGGTTTTCAGTATCTTGTCACAAATTTAACTTTGTTGATTCTTTTTTATAACTTACATTTCATTTTTTCTGTCCACTTTTTTATAGTGATAATTTCATGGTAAATGCAAGCTTATGGCCCTCATAACCTTTTCTACATCAGAAAGTGTTTCAACAAATTCAAATAAGCAAAACTAATATTTCTACAAAGAGTCATTTTCTTATATGAAGTATACCACTAACTTTATCTTGAAGTTTAATCTAATTTCCTGTTCCAGGACAGAAAGGAGAAGTCAGCAGAAGAATGTAAAAATAAGTAAAAAGCTGCAAGATCTCCCTTCATCTATATCAATGCCCTTTTTCAGGTTGTTTTTGGATTTCATGCCATTTAACATAGGACAGAATCCAGAGGGGGTGAGGAAACTACAAATGTAGCAGGCTCCTAATACGCCTATTCCCAACCTTTGGGAATGACCAGTATTGCAGCCAAAGGGTCTCTACACAACCCCAAACTCATTATATCTATGTTTTCTGGAGTTTATCTGGAAGATTGGTTTTGAGTGTGAACCGTCTCTGTGAAGATGGTGTTTGAGAGAGAAAGCAAACCTGACTGTGAGGAAACAGTTTTCTCATTACTGTTGGTTGGCATTGTATTATACTTGACGTATGCAGGCAGTTAATAAACTTTAAAAAATAATAATGAACAGTGCTAAAAAGGACCAGAAGCTTTCTGTGATACTCATTGTCAATTGATTTGAGAGGTATAGAAATGTTATAATTAGGCCTACTGTGGTCTTCCCAGTAATCGCTCTATTTTCTTTTTTATTTTTATTTATTTATTTATTTATTTTGAGACGGAGTCTCGCTCTGTCACCCAGGCTGGAGTGCAGTGGTGCGATCTCAGCTCACTGCAAGCTCTGTCTCCTGGGTTCACGCCATTCTCTTGCCTCAGCCTCCTGAGTAGCTGGGACTATAGGTGCCTGCCACCATGCCCGGCTAATATTTTGTATTTTTTTAGTAGAGATGGGTTTTCACCATGTTAGCCAGGATGGTCTTGATCTCCTGACCCTCGTGATCCGCCCGCCTCGGCCTCCCAAAGTGCTGGGATTACAGGCGTTAGCCACTGCAGCCGGCCAATCGCTCTATTTTCTAAGGATGGTTTCACATCAAATTCTTTTAGACATTTTAAAAATTATTTAATATCTGTGTCTAATCTAAAAGGATGCATAATGACATGAAACACTCACCAACTGATATCTAAGGCCCAGAACCACAGTAAGAAAAGCAATTAGAAAGTAACTTCTGGCAAATATGTGGAAGGAAAGGAGAAGAAAGGAAATTGTGAAAATGTAAATATAAATACAAGAGTAAGACTCCCAAGGTCTGGCTCATTGAAACCAAAATGAAACCATAAAAATATCCAAATGTTATAAATATAATTACTGAAAAGAAGAATTAATCATGCACAATTTGGAATGAGAACAAAATACCAACAGTCTGAAATGAGAAACACTGAGAAAGAGGGGGTTGTAGGGATCCAGAATGAGTCTTAATAGCTGTGTCTTAGTTGTGAGTGTTGTACAGGTCCTAATGAACACTATGGTCAGATATGATAAGATTTACTGAGAACAACTTAAATGAAAAAGAGCTCACAGGATTCTCTGCCTCTGTGATTGTTTTGTAGAGAGGCATGCTTTGATCCTTTTAGCTGACTGCCATGTAGAACATTCCAGTAGGAGGAACTCTGCCTCCACCCTATGGATATTTACAAGTCTGGCTAAGAGCATGTAAAGTTACCTAGTTTTCTGGGTAATAGAGATACTTCTGGCCCAGTAGATAATCTAGAAAAGTTTCAGGAGCTCAGCTAGAGAGTTGGAATACCAGACTGGCCAGTATCACCAAAGATCTCACTGTACTTCTTTGAATAGTCTTAGCTCTGCCAGTCTACTCTGCCAAGCATCTTGGAAAGGACACATGGCCATTAAAGATCAATGTTTGTCTCTCCCTAGCCTACTAATAAGTGCAGATACAGGAGATATTTTTAAATGGTAATATACACATGAATGCTTGGAAAATAATAAAAGATCAATTTTATAGGAAAATATAAATTCCCAAAATAGAGTTCCAATCAAGATGTTATGTTGAGCAAGCATGGGCAAGTTTTCATTTCACTCCAAATACATAAAATTATAGGATAAAATATTTTAAACCATGTGTAAAGTAAGTAACAGTGGTTGAAAATCACAACTAGAAATTATCAGGTGTGAGAAAGAAAGAAAAGACTGATGATAGTCCTGGGATTAGAAACATATCTTAATGTTTAATGCTTCTATGGGAAAGAGGGCTGTGGCCATACATATTACGCACACTAGAAATGGGAAACTAATCTCCCAGTTAAGTACCAGATTACAAAGAAGCAAGCAGTTTTTGGGAATGGGGAAAAGGAAAATCTGCATCCCCTAGCCTAGATTAATATTAGCATATGAGTCAGGACCCCAGGTTCATGAGCAGGCTATACACTCTATGCCAGCCATGAGGATGTGTCTTGCTGATATCCAACTACATGGGGATTAACTGACCCAAGAGTCAAGTAGCTGCATCCTGAAATCCATCACCATGTTTGCACCAAGGCCACACCTCTTAGCTGCTCTTAGTCAATGATTGACTGTGATTAAGATATTGAGGCAGAGCTGTTACTCAGTGACTGAAGACTCTTCTGATATATAATTGGCCCAAAAGACAGGTAATGCCAAAAAAAAGACTAAAGCTATCACCCCAGAACAATATTGTCAATGTGTTATTAATTTAATTACTTTAAAGGTAAATTATACAAATATTTTTATCATTAGAAGACAAAGAATCTACAAAACAAAATTAACAAAATTTTATGACCTGGGAAAAAAGAACTGCTATATTTGAAGGAAATACAAACATATATTCTAGAAATTAAAAATATATCTAGATATATTCTTGAATATATATATAGATAGATACCTCTTGCATACATATGTGAGAGAGAGAGATAGGTTGAACAATAAAGTAGCAGTAGATGAAGAGAGCATTGGTGAATTGGATGATAAGTTTAAAGAAATCATACAAGAGTCAAAACTATGAAAACATATATATACAAAGCTCATTCAAGTTAAGTATAACTGAACATATTTTGGAATTTGCAAACATTAATTTTTAAGCCCCCTAAATATATTGTTTAATTCTCCAAGATACCATCAGATAACCTATAAATAAATCAAAGTTGTATTCATTAAATTTGTCGCAGTTAGAGATAATGTTACCTTAATAGTCTTAATCATATGTCAGAGGGGGAAGAAAAGGGAGAATATTTATAGGATTTAGAGTCTAGGCTTAAGTAATTTAAGGTATCTGTTAAGATGGAGAACTGAAATGAATTGAACAAAATTTGTGCTGTGATAGTTTAGGATTGGTGGGCATAGTGAGATGAGGTTCTTGAAGGAAATATTGATAAGTAAAACTGCTTCATAAGAAAGCTGTTTGCCCCAGTGAGCAGACAATTGTCCCAGATAAATTAATTAGCAGGAATATTCTCAAGCAAATGTTTAAATTCTCATCTTTCTCATACAAAGGACAAACAACCAAGCTTTACTGATACATGTAGTCTCAGTTCTTAGTTCTAATAGCTATGTTATAACTGATACAGGTAGTCATGTTCACATTATGAAACAAAATATAATTGAAACATAAAGAAACCCTGATAAATATACAATAATACTGGGAATTTAAATAGAATCATCTCAGAAACTGATATACTAAGCAAACTAATAGCAAGGCAGTAGAAGATCTAGGCAACATAATTTACCTTGCTAAGTGTATCATATGAATCATAATAAAACTAAGATCAAATTGGAAAGAACTCTTTTCTTTTGGGATTCTCCCCAAATCCTTCATACGATTCTAAAATTTATGAGATGAAGCAAAATAGCAAAGGAAATCAAAGAGAATACATATTCACCCTTCTAGTTTCCCTCAGTCATTCAGTCATGTATTAGGAGTTAATGCTCTAAGAAAATAATCCAGTTTTATTTTAAGACATAGAAGCAGAACAACTGTTTATTAAAAAAAATGGAAGGGTGTTTCAGATAACCTAATGGAAGATTTTAGGGGGAGTAGTGCAGTATAAGATTATCTCAGACGAGAATATACAAAGGCCAGTGTGAAGATGACAAATCTGATATTGAACAGATCATCAGCTTACATTTATGTCAGTGACAAAGTGAAACAGGAAGATGAGGCATTATGAAATTAGGACTCCCAATCACTTCTAAAATGCTGACTATGTGATTTTATTGCTGCAAAGTCAAAACTTTTAATGTGATATTGCAGTCTCCTGGGTGGCTGCTCCTTCTGGCTTTCTGGTATCTACCAAACACTTTGAAATAATATTTTCTCTTTTTGAAATCCAAATCTTCACTAATCTCTCACTCATGAAAACCAAACATGTTTCTAAAAGTATCCTCCAAGAAATCACATCTTGATTTCTCACCAATGCAATGGGCAATTATCAGTTGTATCTGCAAGTGGTTTATGAGGAGTTTTAGTAACTCATTCTTTGATTTTTATTTTTTAATATTCTACAGAATGCTATTCAATGCTAATTTAGGAGAGGAATTCTAGTTACTCCTCCCAACCAAAAATATAGAGAAAAGACATCACAAAGTTCATTTTACTTTCCAGAAATAAAAAGTTTAATCCACAAAAATGTACCTTTCAAAAGATGATATACATGTGGTTATGACTATTTCAAAAGTGAATAATTTGGACTTATTTTCCATTGTACTTTATCTAAATAAAGAGACAACTAAAACAAATAATTAGATTTTAACGCATATATGTGTTTATGAAGTCATGCTTAGAATTTTTACAATTTCTACTCTGAACTTCAATATTGAAATATGAAATATATGGCTCTCAACAGTTTTATAATAAAACTAATTTCTTTTTTCTTTCAATTTTTATCTTAAACCTCAAAAACCACTGTCAAATGCAAGAATAGACACACAGATCAATGGAACACAATAATAGAATGGACAGTCCAGGCATTGACCTACGCAAATATGATCAATTGATTTTTGACAAAGGTACGCAGGCAATTCAGTGGGAAAAGGTGTTTTAAACAAAATGTGCTAGAAAAATTGGATATCAACATACAAATAAATTAACTTCAAATTATACTTTGCAATGTATATAAGATGGCATACACTCATAATTTCAAATGGCGAACATCTCTTAGTTATACCACTAAAGACATGATCCCTCAACATGAAAAGAAAAAGATAAATTGGACTTCACCCACTTCTCTTTACAAGTATATTGTTATGAAAATGAAAAACTATGTCAATGACTGGAAAAAAACACTTGCAGTATATCTGTATATTATAACATATGTAACATATGTATTCTAAATATAGGTACTTTGAGGGATATATATGTATAATATGTACAATATACATGTATATATGTATATATGTGTAATATACATGTATATATGTATAATATACATATATATCCCTCAATGTTTATACATATATATCCCTCAAAGTACCTATATCTAGAATACACAAAGAACTCTTATAATTCAATAAGAAAAAGACAACAACCAAACTTTTTAAGTGGGCAAAGATTTGAACAGGCCCTAACCTCAAAATATATATGAATGTCAAATAAGCATATAAAAGATATTCAACATCATTGTTCATTAGAGAAATAAAAATTAAAATCAAACTGAGATGCCACTATACAACCACTGGAATAGCTACAGTAAAACACACACGGCCGGGCGCGGTGGCTCACGCCTGTAATCCCAGCACTTTGGGAGGCCGAGGCGGGCGGATCACGAGGTCAGGAGATCGAGACCATCCTGGCTAACACGGTGAAACCCCGTCTCTACTAAAAATACAAAAAATTAGCCGGGCGTGGTAGCGGGCGCCTGTAGTCCCAGCTACTCGGGAGGCTGAGGCAGGAGAATGGCGTGAACCCGGGAGGCGGAGCTTGCAGTGAGCCGAGATCGCGCCACTGCACTCCAGCCTGGGCGACAGAGCGAGACTCCGTCTCAAAAAAAAAAAAAAAAAAAAAAAAAACAAACAAAAAAAAAAAAAAACACACACACACACACACACACACACAATTTATACATACCAAGTCTCAGTGAGTATATACAACAACTGTAACACACATACACTGCTAAGTATGTAAAGTGTACAACTATTTGGCAAACAATTTCACAGCTTCTCGCAAGTTCAATATATGATTCAGCCATTCATTAAACCCTGAGGCAATTATTCCAGATTAATGTAAAGACAGGTCCACTTAAGACTTGTGCAGAAATGCCCCTAAAAGCTTTATTTTTAACAGTCCAAACCTGGAAACAACCTAAATATTCGTCACAGATAAATAGATATACAAATAGTGGTATGTCCTTTTATTGAAATCCTACGTAGTAATTAAAAATAATTGATTAAATAATTAAAAGAAACTATTGTGTGTGATACAGTCAACAATATGGATGAATATGAACATAGTTATGCTGAATCAAAACACCAGACAAAGCAAGAGCATGTATTTTATGTCTACTTACAGAAAATTCTGTAAAGTGCAAACCAATCCATAGTGAGTAACAGTGGATGAGTGGTTGCCTGGGGACAAGGGGTGGATCACAAATAAGCATGAGAAAAGCTCTGGGGTTGATGGAAATGTTCATTACCTTGATTTGGCAATAGTTTCTCAGGTATATTCATATGCCAACATTTATCAAGTTGTATGCTTTAAATATCTAC
Source organism: Pan paniscus (assembly GCF_029289425.2). Classification (NCBI taxonomy): domain Eukaryota; kingdom Metazoa; phylum Chordata; class Mammalia; order Primates; family Hominidae; genus Pan; species Pan paniscus. The sequence goes on from NC_073266.2 coordinate 36,913,015, forward strand.
AGTTTAGTACAATAGTGTCTTAACAAAGCTAGAGAAAAAGACAATGCCAAAACTTTGCCCACTGCATTGGCTTTCAGGTCCCTTATCACTTTTCACTTAGCAATATGCTTTTAAATCTTTTCATGGGTTGATACAGTGATTTTTCCCCATTTTTTATTGTGGTTAAATACATGTAACAAAATTTACAAAAATTAACAATTTTTAAGTATACACAGTTCAGTCATCTTAAATACATTCGCAATGCTATGCAATCCTCACCACCATCCATCTCCATAACTCTTTTCATCTTGTAAAACTGAAACTGTACCCATTAAACAATAGCTCCTGATATTCCCCTAGCCCGAGCCCCTGGCAGCCACCATTCTACTCTCTCTCTATGCTGTTGACGGCTCTAAGTATTTCATATAAGTGGAATCATACAGTATTTATGTGTTTGTGACCTGTTTATTTCATTTAGCATAACGTCCTCAAGGCTTATCCATGTTGTAATATATGCCAGAATTTCCTTTCATAAGGCTGAATAATATCCCATTATATATATACCTATTCTATTGAATGTATATACCATATTTTTCTTATCTGTTCATCTGCCAATGAAAATTTGGGTTGCTTCCACATTTTTGCTATTGTGAATAATGCTGCAAGGATGACTATTTAAAAAAATAAAACAAAACAATGAGTAGTTGGTAAGGATGTGAAGAAATTGGAACCATCATGCACCATTAGTGAAAATGTAAAATGACATATAGGTATTTAGAATGGTGGAAAACAGTGTAACAGTTTCACAAAAAAACTTAAAAATATAATTAACATTAATAGCAATTCTACTTCTGGTTGTATACTCAAAAAAATGAAAAACAGGATCTTGAAGAGAAATGTGTACATCCATGTTCATAGCTGATCTCTACAGTTCTTCTTTTCATCTACTCAAGAACAACTTGGCCATTTCCAAGTTTTGGTAATTATGAATAAAGCTTCTAAAATATTCACATGCAGGCTTTTCTGTAGACATAGTTTACAAACCAAAAAATTGGGAAAATTTCAAGAAATGCAGCTGAAGATCTTATGGTAAGAGTAGACTTGGTCTTATAGCAAGCTCCCAAACTGTTTTCCAAAGTTACTGTACTATTTTGCAATACCTCTAGCAATGAATTCCTCTAGCAGCAGAGTTCCTGTTGCTCCACATTCTTGCCAGCATTGGGTGTTGTCATTGTTCTGAGTTTTAGCCATTCTAATAGGTATGTAGTGGTATCTTGTTATAATTTGCAATTCCCTAATATGTGATGTTGGGCTTCTTTTCATATGTGTATTTTCCATATATGTATATTCTTTGATGAAGTATCTGTTCAGATCCTTTGCCCATTTTTAAAAATATAGTTGTTTGCTTTCTTATAGTTGAGTTTTAAGAATTCTTTGTATATTTTATATACCAGTTCTTTATCAGGTATGTTTTTTGCAAACATATTTGTTCAGTCTGTGACTTATTTCTTAACAGTATATTTTGCAGAGCAGAAGTTTTAGTAAACTCTAATATCAATTTGTTCTTTTTTAGATTTTACTTTTTATGTTATATCTAAAAAGTCACTACCAATACACTGTCACCTCGATTTTCTCCTATGTTATTTTCTAAGAATTTTAAATTTGTGTGCTTTACATTTAGGTCTTTTATCCATTTTAAGTCAATTTTTGTGAAAGCAGAAAGTCTGTTTCTCAATTTATTTTTTATATGTGGATTCACTTTATTATTTTTCAAAAGTTATCTTAAAGCGTTACATCAAAAATTCTGGGGGAAAAAAATCTTTGACTCTAATACTAGTCTCCTTTATTAAAGGTATTTTCCATCTACTTGTTGGTAGAGCTTCAATTTTGTTAGTCTTCTGCTAAGCTAAAAAGCCAGCAAGAATTTAATATAAATTCCAGAATAATACTTGATTAACTTGCACAAAGGGCAGTAAAGTGAGGATAAAGATCAGAGAGGAGCAATAAAAAACAAATAGCAAATAGCAGATTTAAACCAAACCACATTAGTAATTATATTAAATACAAATGGACTAACCATTCTAAACAAAAGGCAGAGATTGTGAGTTTGAATTAAAAAAACACAAAAGATTCTACTAGATGCTGTTTATAAGAGATACACTTAAAAATTAAATACCCAAACAGATCGAAAGTAAAATAATTGGGAAAGATACACCATGCAAGTGGTGATTATAAGTTGCTTCATAGTTACAAAAAAAATCTGTTAATACTAAATTAATCAGACTATAAGATAGTTAATTGAGATAATAATGTTCATTTTATAATAATGAAAGTGTAAATTTGTGAAAAACTACATATAAATTCTGCATACACGTGCATATGCTCTTGATAATAAGGATTCAATATATAATATGAAGCAAATTTGACTGAACTGAAAGGGGAAAGAGACAAATCTGCAATTATTTTTAGTGATTTTAACTCTTCTCTCTCAGAAGCTGATGCGACAACTGGACTGAAATATCAGCAAGAAGATTAAAGACATGAGTAACACTATCCACTAACTTGAACAAATTGATATTTGTAAAATAATGTAGGAAGCAATTGCAGAACACGTATTATTTTCAAGTGTATGTAGAACATTCACCAAGAAATATGCAGGCCACAAAATAAGTCTCAATAAATTTTAAAAGCATTGCACTTTTCCAGAATTTGTTCTCCAAACATAACATATTTAAGTTAGATATGCATAATAATGAGATACCTAGAGATTCCTCAAATACATGACATTTATCAACATATTTCTAAATAACCCATGACCCAAAGAAGAAATCACATGGAAAACTAGGAAATATTTCAAACTGAGTAACAATGTAAGTATAATATATATAGGTATCTGGTTACTGCCACTGCATACAAACCACTTCAAAACTAAGTGGCATAAAAATAATCATTTTATTGTACTCATGGATTCTACGGTTCAAGAATTCAGACACATGGGGATGACATGTCTCTTCCACAATGTCTGGTCTTCAGCTGGGAAGACTGGAACAACTGGGGCAACTAATGACTGAGACTAGAATTGTTGGGTGGTATCTTTGGCCCCTAGGCTTAGGATGACCATAGGCTCAGCTCATTGAAGTCACTGAACAGAACATCCACAAATGGCCTCTCCACAAAGCCTGAAATTTCTCATACTATAGAGGCTTCAAGGCAGCCAAACTTTCTTCATGGTCTTCCTGGGCTACAAAAGTGAGTGTCCCCTCTAAATATTGGTAAAGATAAGAACCAAATGAAGCTCTTTGCTGATGGAACAACTGCTGTATAAAACTGTCTGGCTTTTTTTTTAGTAAACATACATATGTACAGCAATATAGATAAACTTCAAAGACATTATATTAAATGAAAGAAGTTAAAGACAAAATAATATATACACACATGATTCCATTTATATGAACAGGCAAAACCAATCTAGTGTAATGGAAGTCAGAAGAGCAGTACCTTATGTTGTGCCTCAAAGACAGCACAGAAGAACTTTCAATATTATTAAGTAAATAGAAATTATTACAGGTGTGATGATAGTATTGTGCTTATGTAGTCAAATCCCTTATGGTTGAAATATGCACGCAGCAAGTGTCATGATATCTATAAGTCACTTTCAAATAGCTCAGCAAAATTTCAAATACTTCCGACAAAGAGAGAAAGAGAGAATGAAAAATGACAGATGCATAAATAAATAAAACGAGATAAAGCAAGCACAGCAAAATGTTACTAATTAGTCAAACTCACTGAAAGTGTATATGAGTTTTCATATACAATTATTTTACCTTTTCTTTTTTCTTTTTTTTTTTTTTTTTGAGACAAGGTCTCACCCTGTCACCCGGGCTGAAGTGCAATGGCGGGACCTCGGCTCACCGCAACCTCTGACTCCCAGGCTCAAGCGATTTTCCTGTCTCAGCCTCCCAAGTAGCTAGGACTACAGGTGCCTGTCACCACGCCCCAGCTAATTTTTGTATTTTTGGTAGAGATGAGGTTTCACCATGTTGGCCAGGCAGATCTTGAACTCCTGACCTCAAATGATCCACCCACCACGGCCTCCCATAGTGCTGAGATTACAGGCATGAGCCACCGCGCCCAGCCTCACCATTTCTTTAGATTTGAAAATTTCAAAAGAAAAAACGGTTGTAAAGTACAATAAGTAAATTCTGAGAGATTTGAAATTTATTAAGTAGAAAACATTTCCCGAGTAACTCTTATGTCAGATTTTTTTTTGATGGCTCAAATATCACTATTGTTTTATTATGTCCAGAAATCTTGCTAATTAATTTTTAAGAGTATTTTCTTTATTTCAAACAAGTTTAAATACTTTTAGAAATAAAAGTTTTAAAATAAATGAGAAAATAAAACTATATAACATCATTTTAAAGTTTTAATCCAAATTATAAGAAAGATAAACTAAACTGAGTAGAAAATCATGAAACTTGTGTTCAGACAGCTACAAATAATCTTAGCGAAATTATTGACACAAAAGTAAAACAAATTTCCCCACAGAATAAAGACAGTAGCTAACAAAGTAGAAAGTCCAGACACAGCTCAGTGGTAGGAGTATATGTTTTTCTCCAACTTGTCTAACTTGAGGAATCTGGGCAGTATTTTCACTCACAAAACCAAGGCTGTCTATGGCAGTTTACTTTATTATCTAAAACGGCATAAAGTGCCAATAATATGGGCAATCTTGGCAGGGCGTGGTGGCTCACACCTGTAATTCCAGCACTTTGGGAGGCTAAGGCAGGCAGATCACGAGGTCTGGAGTTCAAGACCAGCCTGGCCAACATAGTGAAACCCCCTCTTGACTAAAAATACAAAAAATTAGCCAGGTGTGGTGGCGGGTGCCTGTAGTCGCAGCTACTCGGGAGGCTGAGGCAGGAGAATCGCTTGAACCTGGGAGGTGGAGGTTGAAGCGATCCCAGACGGTGCCACTGCACTCCAGCCCCTGTGACAGTGCGAGACTCCATCGCAAAAAACAAACAAACAAAAAAAGGGTAATCTTACATATAAGATGTAGCCAATACATTCTCCATTTAGATAAAAAGTATTTGGAAAAACTTAGGGAACAGTATGCCTCTGTTGCCTCTTGGAAGAATAAATTATCATCACCCTTTATTCATAAAAGCCACCAGAGAAATAGCCACTGTTTCTCATTAAGATTCTCTTACCTTTAGTAGCCAAGTTTTAGAAGTGAATGGTTGTGAGAAAAATGGTACATAGTACAGGAATTCATTATGTACAAAGCTTAAAATTTAACCTGGAAGTAGAAATTATAATTTAGTTTTTTTGCAAATTATCTCATTTCATTAGATTTTTTTACTAGGAGGTGATTTTTGTGTCTTTTTTTTTTTTTTTGTATTGAATTTTCTTCTGATCTCCTATGGCACTGAAAAAGAAAAAGAAGAATCTATTGCCCATAATAAGGTGGATATTTAAAAGCCTCCCAGAAAATTTGAGGTAAAAGACTAGCTTATTTTGAAATAATAAGTAATGCCCACCAGGATAGCAGAAATGTGGTGTTCTTGGTTCTTTTCTGCCCATTCCTCTTCTCTGGGCAAAATATATCAGGCTATAAAGGATAGCATGGAGAAAAAAATAAATTTTAAAAGGAAGAAGAAATACAACAAAGACATAATATACAAATAGAATTAAGTTTGAGAAATATTCCATGCACAAGATAAATTGAGGAAAATAAAATGCGAAACAAATTGAATTCATTTGATGAATTTGCTCCCAGCAAATTGGCAGCATTACAGAAAGCAATAAAAGAACATTTTGAGGTAATGGTTGAATTTAAAGCCCAAACACAGAAACACTGGCAATTTTTTGTTTCACAAATGCACATTTAATAACCAAATAATTATATTATTTCTCCATTAATTCAAATATTCATTTCTACTATATTTTTGTTTCTATGTTACCTATCAATGGAAATTGAGTTCTTTGGTTTTTCTTTTTGAAGATGTAAGATATCTTGTCACACCAAGAAAAACAGAGTAAAACGTTTGGGAGACATCATAAAAGAACTTACATTTTATTTTATTCATCCATAAAGAAAGGAATCTAAATTCAGAATCACCTTTAAAATTCTGTAATCCTACTTTATAGTCAGCTCTAGGCAGAGTGGAGTATGAATAAGATGAACAATGACTTCTGATATGTTTTGGGGGAGAAAAATCAAGCTCACAGAGGAATTGAGGAACAAAGGAACTAATTCTGAATGTCAGAGCCGAGCCAAATTATTATGCCCCATAGTCTTTGATTAGTACCTTTAAGAGTATAGATGTGCATATTGTTTTGGCTTCCTTAGAAAGGTCTTCCTCATTATTATTTGAATATAATTAGAAAATCCAGTAATGAGAAGAGAAAACCTTAATTAAAAATTGCACTTAAGGCATATAAAAGTCTAAATGCCATCTCTGGTTTATTTTGTGTCAATCTATCTGAAATATCAGAATTACGGTATTGTGCCTCTTAAACAGAAGTAATCAACTATTTTCGTTAAAAAAGGGTATTATTAACTGAAAAAGACAATTAGGAACTGAAAGTAATATTAATAGATACACATAATAATGCACCTTATTTCAAATGTAAATTTATGTAGAGCATTTAAACAGTGTTCATTTTTAAAAGACCCTATAATAATGCTCATAATTGTATTGCATTACTTATGTCATTAGAGGAATTCTATTCTGACTCATAAAAGCCAAAACTGTCATAATCTGTCAAAGCACCTTCATATATGAACCATACTGCAAATTTCAGATCAAAAAATTACATTTTAATAGAAACCATACTTATTTATGTATCATATAGAAAATGAGAAAATATCAAAATTGATATATGGCCTGTCTCTTCAAATAAAAGGGCTACAGAAGAAAAGCATATATCCAAAAGTATACTGTCTAGAATTTAAACTTCAAATGGCATTATAAAAATATTGTCCTCAGTTTAATTTTCATCTGAACATCTACCAATCACTTTTTACAGTTTACATCTGAGACAAATTTCAATACACTACTAACGCATAAGCTTTAACATTCTGAATTAAGGTTTGATACACTGCCACCTAGTGATAATTTGAAGAAAATTCAAATGTATTGATGTAGTGCTGAAGGCTCAATCCCGCACTTAACTTGACGGAACATTGGGCAGGAACTTACCACGCACTCATTTATCTGGCCGAAAAGCAAGCTGGTTAAAGGTAATAACAGAAGAGTAGATGGTAGTTCAAATCTCTGCTCCATTTATGTCGTGACCTTGGGAAAGTTATTCTACATCTTTAGCTAAGCCTTGGTTTACAATTCTGGAAAGTGGAAATTATTATATAATTACCTCAAATAATAAATTATTTAAGGTTAAATTACTTTATTTAAATTCATTTAAGAAATGAACGCGATGAGGGTATATTTCTGATCATAGCCCGTGCCATATCACAAACCCTTTTAGTAGTCATACAATTATTTGGCAAAACTTTTTTCTAAGTGCTTGCATGACCAAACTCAATTATAGTTTTCCAAAATACTGCTAAAGGTATTCTTGCTCCTTCAGCAAAAACAAAAAGTAGCTGATTTACCATGGAAGAAGTGATATTTACAGTTGCTGCTTCAAAATGTAAAAACACATGAAAATTCTAAGTTTGGATTTTATTTCTACCATTTAATAGTTCCATAAGCCAATCAAAATACAGTCTTGACTTAAATCCCTACATGTACTTTCTTCTAAGTTAGCAGCTGTGATAATGTCTTATATTCATTTTTATACACCAAATACATATAGTGCCTGCACATAATAGATGTCCAACAAATATTTTTGTAAGATCTGAGCATACTATCAATATACTATGCTTAGTTCAATGGGCATTAAGTTCCTGTTATAATTCAGTAACTGACATAGTCATTATTAAAAAGATGGATGAGAAAACCATTCCAAATTAGTAAAAGAGCCATACAACTAACAAGAATACAAGTGAGAAGTATATGAAAATTACATCAGATTTATAAACAAAGAAACAATTTTTATGTGAGGGGCTTAGAAAAAGTATACAGAAGGAGGCAAAATAACAATGTAAAAAAATAAAGGAAAGCACTCTGTTTCTTTGCTAGACATTTTCCCCCTTGTATTCATTAGCGATTTGTATGGTTCATTTGGCAAAAGTAGGGAAGAAGAAAGTGAATTTGCATAAGCACAATTAATGACTTCTTAAAAATTCAGCAGAATTGCAATTAAATCTGAGTGGATTCCAGTTCCAAAATGTCCTTCTCTTACAGTAAAAAACAGTAAAAAACTACCTGAAAGGTTTTCACCATAAAACTGTGCCTCACTCTTTTACATTTTTAAAGGAATATTTAAATCTTATATGGTTAAGATCAGATACAATTTTTATCAAAGAACAGGGCAACTGCTTTTGTATTACCATGCCTAGCACCATGAAATAAAGAGGCAAAGGCAGCCTGAAAAATCTTCTCTTTTTCTACCATATTTATAAAGAGGCCAGTGCCCCTGAGTCAACAGATCTGGCCATAAATGGATTTTGATAGTAGAGAGAGGACAGTAGACAAGAGACAGATGAGGAAAGAGTCTAAATATGTCAGTGAAATTCTCACCATAGCCAAAAAATATCAAGTGGCTGTCAGAGTACATCTTGATTGATGTTATTAAAACCTAGTTGAATCAATAAAAATTGCTTTCAGGTCACAGTGTGGCTCCCAATTCTACAATTCTACCCTTAGACTTGATGTGCTATAAATTGTATCTAAGTTGAACTTTACTAATTCTTCTTAGATGTTCTGTGATATATAGTGCAAAATTGTTCCTGAAGGAGAAACACCAACAAGCAGCATGATATGCAGCCTTTTCAACAGTGCCTGCTGCAAGGCAAAGGAGAGCAGACAGTAATCCTTCATTTACTCTAGAAAACATTCTTTTGCCAAAAATCAAATTAGTGATTACCCAAATACGGACAATTCAATAGAAGATACATATTAGGAGGTGTCCATTATGTATAAAAATGCACAAAGTTGTTGTAAGAGCTAAGAACATGTAATATGCATATATCATAATTTCTGCTTAACTTGAATGATCAGAGAGAAAATATAATAATATAGAAGGCAATGCAAGGGAACAATATAAGGAAACCAATGAGAAAATAGTGACTTTTCTAGGCATTAACTGAGGACATTTGCAAAAGAGCAACAGACATGACCAATGAGGGGAGATAAGAGTCATGCTTTTCTCATTCACTTGTTTAACACAAATGTATTGTCTACTTCTTGCCAGGTAGGCATTGTTGTGGGCTCCAGAGATATGGTAGGGAGCACAGCCAAGGAGTTTACATTTTGACAAGAATAGATAAAAATGTAAAATGAAAATTATAGAAAGGACAACTTTATGATGTGAGGAGCACTAAGGAAAAAATAAGTAGAGTGAAATGGCCAACCATGGGAGGACTAATAACAATGCAGAATCAAGGAAGCACTCTCCAAGGAGTTGGTGGTTATGTTGAGTTCTGCCCAGTGGATGGCTCCAGTCCCACGACAACCCTGGGGAAGAGTATTTCAACCAGAGGAAGGTGGTCAATAGATGGCCATTCCTGAAGCAGGTCAATGCTTTCCAGAAGCCTGAAGCTGGAGCTGAAGCACACGTGTCATGAGATTGGGTCCAAGAGGCAGAAGCTAGAGCATGTTGAACCTTCAAGGCCATGTTGAGGTATATGGGTTTTATTCTACGTGAAATGAAGAGTTTTAAGAAAGGGGGAAACTGATCACACTATAAAAATTGAAAAAGAATTTTGGAAATGGTTTATGGTGGGCCTGAAACGACAAGTTGAAAGGTTGAGGACTTACTTGTGAACAATGAGCATCTGAGGACAGAACAAGGAGTTTCCACAAGCAGAACTATGGGAAGATGGATATGATACATACATAAAGCAGGAATACCATATCAAATAAACAAAAACAAAGCAAAAACCACGCTTATTTGGTGTATATGCCCCAGTGGCAAATGAGAGGGGGGGTCTTCATTATTTCACCCCAGCCAAAACTACGTGTCTTCTGGAACATTCATCAAATGTCCTTGTGTCCTACTGAAATTCTTCCCTCAACCTAAAGTCCCCATGACTTTAGATCATATATGAGCTTTTGCTCATCCTTTAAGAATGAGTTTAAATGTGACCTTTTCTGTGAAGTCTTTCCTTGTGGTTCAACACTGCTCAGAGCTTACAGAATTTTCTCCCTGCTTCTATAAGCTTTGAATGTATCTCTCTTACATCAATTTCATATTGCATTCTAACGTTGGGTTTACATCTTTTCCCTGTAGATTTTGCTCTTTAAAGATATATGTGGTCATGTTCACTTTAATACCATCAGTGCCTAATGCGGTGCCTCCCTCATAGGAGGACCTCAGAGAATGTCTGTTGGAAGAAAGAGTCTCAACAGATCAAGCATCAGGGGATGAGGTCCAATGACACAGGGAAGGAGCAAACCACTCCCTTCTCACCTAACATGAACCCTACAGAATGCTCTGTGTGTAGCAGACAAATGTCCTCTAACCAGTAATAACGGTATTATTGGTTGAGTTATTGCCATAAGCTAATCATCTGGGAGTGTGTGCAGTTATTATTTTAAGCTTATGGTTAACCATTAGAAGAAAACTGCCTCATAAAATCCTATAGGTGCATGTTACATAACAAATTCTTTGAAACAAATTTGTAAGCATGGTGACATTTTACTTTCCTGTGCTTGTGGAAGATATTCTACAGTACAGACAGTGCTCCAACAATACGTATAAATATTAATTGACATTAGATACTTGACAGAAGTTTATTTCACTTGTTAAATGATAAACAATGGATGATACTCTTTGTGTAAAAAACTGAAGAAAATTATCTTTTTTCCAATGTGAATAGGATTATTTTGGTAGGCAGAATTATAAGATAGCCCAAAATTCTCTCTCCATAAAATATATGCCAACCTTGGAGTGTTCACTCTGAATTTTATCGGTGAGCTCTCCGTTGATCATGTGACATTATATGGCAAAGGTGAAAGGATTCTGCAAATGTAATCAAGTTCCCAGATCAGTTGATGTTGTGTTAATCAAAAGAGAGATTATCTTGATTGGGCTTGACCCAATCAGGTGAGCCCTTTAAAAGAGGGTCTATAGGTCAGAAATGAAAGAAATAGCCAAGATGCTTGCTTCTTGCCCTTGAAAAAAGCAAACTGTAGCTGGCTGAAGATAGGTCACACGGCAGAGAAGAGTACACAATCTTTTGGGGCTGAGGACTTCAGTCCTATACCCACGAGACTAATTTTTTTGATCAAGCAGTGACTGTGGAAGAAGACCTCAAAACTCATGATACTGCACTTCCAGCCCACACTTAGATTGCAATTCTGTGAGACCTTGAGTAAATGACTCAGAACCTGTGCCTAGACTTCTAACTCACAGAAAATGTATGTTGTCTGAAGCAGCTAAGCTTATCATTTATTATGTAGCAGTAGAAAACTAATGCATTTATAGTTTTGAGTAATGCCAGTTTGGAACAGAGTAGCAAAATAGCATTATTGAACTCTGAAACAGGTCCTTTTAGCAACAGCTACAAGAATGCACTTTCTACATATGCAGAGTCGGGAAAGATCATAACAGTGTTGGGAATCTTGCTTTTCAACTCACTTATTTGATAATTGCAGAAACTGAATCTCAGGGAGAGTAAATAATTTGCGTTTGGTTAGCATAGCTATTAGCTGGAGAATAAGCACAGATTTTAGGGGAGAATACCATTATGGATATGGAAGCATAGGCAGCAGGAAAACCAAGTAGAAGGGGACTTAGCATCAGAAAGGAATAGCAATAGAATCTACACACCAAAACTGCTAAAATTCGGAATAGAATTAGCCCCGGAAGAACTTGTGCCAATATTTTAGGGCCTATTTTTGGAAGCACTGGAATATATTCAAGAGGCCAAATGACAGCATCAAACATTGAGGAATAAGACACCGATCTTTTTACCAGAACTGCAATATAAACTGTGAGCTTCGTCATACAACAAAAGACTGATTGCTAGGACTGAAGCACAAATTCAGTGAAAAGTAAGCACTGAATTGAATGACAAACTTTGGATAGGGATTTTTAGGAATCCTCATGCTTAGGACCTGTTTAGCCCCGAAAGAGGGGAGCAGGACTGAACAAATCAGGTAAGAGGTCTTAGCAGTGAGATTAGGAAGCTGCATGACCCAAAGATGGATTGCATATCTCCCTCCCTTCCCCATCCCCAGTGTGTCTTTGGCAAGCGGCAAAATGGCCTGCCTATGAAGGAATCACCCTTATAAACTAATAAATATCTTCGTTTTTTTTCATCCTCCTACATACCTCTGGAATTTTATCTTTCTTTTTATTAAAAAGAAGAGGGGGATCACTTTTGGGCAGAGGGCTCATTCAATGAACATTAATTAGAACACAGCAGGGTTGTCACAGAGTACATAATGTTCTTTGCCCTGGAACACTGGCTGTTTATGACTCACTTCTCTGGGGGGTACTTCCTTTGATCCCACTGGGTAGCAGACTAAAGAGGTCTCTAATTATATTTTGGGCTAAAATTAAACTTTGTTTTAATCTCTAATTTACAAAAGAATTTTTCCTTCACAGGAGGTTTACATAAGAGGTGAGGTTTCCTGGAGCTCTAAATTACCTTTCTCCTGCCCATCACAGAAATGGTTTGCATTTTCAACATACCTTTAATGATTCCAAACAAACCAAGGTTAACAGATACTAAATTCTTGCTTACATTAGTACCTGAGTATATCCTTAGGTGTAACTTGAATATAGCCTAAGTTACATATCCTCACACTTGTTTGGGCATTGCTCTGACCCAAACTCTGACAAAGCATAATTTTTCATGTTCATTACCATGGGGCTGTTGTTGCATGTTTCACAACCTGTACAAGAGAAGTGCTTCAGTTTTGTTTTGTTTTTTTTTTCCTGCCTTCTGTTCTATTCCTACTTGGAAAAGAATGAATATTTAAGCAACATTAAACAAATAAATAAAAGCATGAATGAGGTATTATTACTGGGAACCATACAATTCCATGGGTAGGGATGGTTTTTAGCAGCAAAAAGGCATAGGTGGGTCAACATGCTAAGCACTTTTCATGAGTATTGATGTTCTTTGACCCCTGGCTAATGATTCCCAAGACAATTACTGTATATATTTTACATTGCATGACTTTTCACCAACGGTTTTGGCATAAAACAGCATTATATTTATACACAGGGCATTTTCTAATGGCAATTCAGTGATGATGACAGTTTAATCCTTTTCTCTCTTCTTTTCAGTGTATCAACAACCATTACTTACAGGGCATTTTCTCTAGCAATGATTAGTCTCCAATAGTTTCTCAAAGCAAAAGGGACCTTCACCAGGGTTTCACCCTCTACTCAGGTTTCAAACATCTACAGCAGTTCTTTTTATCACAGGTTTAGAGAGAATTTCATTCAGGAATGACTTTGACAGGATGGGTTCAAAGTCCTAAATAGAGGTCTTATCCTTGTAGTTATAATGGTGCTTCTGCAATTAACATCACTGTTTCCAAACATCAAATCCCCCATCTAATACCCTAGTTCCCATACATGGCTCCCTGACCTGCCTTCCATGATGAAATTCCAGATATGCATCTTCATTTGCTCTGAGAATAAAGTGCCCACATGAGTCGCCTTTCTTTTGAACATTTGTTCTAAAACGATCATATCTTCCCTATAACCTCAGTGTTAGAATTTCATTTCCCCTTTTCATAAACATAAGTTATAAAGATGTAGACCTCTTTGAGACTTCAACACTAGGCAAGACTGAAGCTAGGACTAACTAACCAAATTGTGAATTTGGTTCACAATTCAGTACCACCCCCTGCTTCCTGTCCAACCATATTTATGACAATCAGTCAAAAACTTGGGTCTCAACTAATGAATGGTAATGCAGCAGCAGAAACCTCACATTTTTAACACGGAGTATATCATCATAGTCCAAGTGCCAGGAGAAAAAAATTGGGTAGGTTGTAGGGATTCAGTTGGCCCTCAACTGGATTCTCAAACCCCAGAACATAGATGGAGACTCAGAAGAGAATTGGAATATAAACAAAGAATCAGGGTAGAACCCCAGTTAAATTGACTTGGAACACCCCAGGTAAGATTACAGCTTTGTAGTTACATTCCTAAGAGCCTAGGGAACTAATATGGGGCAAACCAAGAGCCAAGAAAAGGATAATAGAGTAACGCTTGTATTAGGGCATTCTTGCACTGCTATAAGGAAATATCTGAGACTTGGTAATTTATAAAAACAGAGGCTAAATCTGCTCATGGTTCTGCAGGCTGTACAGGAAGCACAGCAATGTCCTCTGCTTCTGGGGAGGCCTCAGGAAGCTTGCACTCACAGCAGAGGGCAAAGCGGGACTTTCACGTCACATGACAAAAGCAGAAGAAAGAGAAGAATGGGTGGGGGGAGGTGCCACGCTTTACAACAACCAGATCTTGTTGAGACTCACTCACTATCAACAGGAGAGCACCAAGCCATGAGAGATCTGCCCCCATAATCCAAATGACTCTCACCAGGCCCCACCTCCAACACTGGGGATTACAATTCAATATGAGATTTGAGTGGGACATCCAAACTATATCAACCCTTCACTTAGCAAAGAGTTGTGATGGACAATGTCCTAATAAAGCATCATATTTCATTTTAATCAACTCAGGCTCTGCAAAGTCAAAATTCAAACCCAATTCGCCTGATCTATAAGGTAATTTTTATTACTCCATACAATCAGCAGATGCAGAAAAGGAAATGGATATATTTATTGCACAAATATTGAATATATAGTTCTACAATTGGAACTCTTTTGAGTAGTAAGGACACAACGATAAGGAAAACAAAGCTTCTGCATAAAAACTGACAGGCTTGTAAGGAAGATAGAAAAGTAAACAAGCAATTACAGTACAATGTGATAACACATGCAAAAGGTGGTATGTGAATCCAGAGGTGAATAATATTTACACAAAAGTTTTAAAAACTGGCCAAGTGTGGTGTTTCAGGCCTGTAATCCCAGCACTTTGGGAGGCCAAGGTGGGTGGATTGCTTGAGCCCAGGAGTTTAAGACCAGCCTAGGCAACATGGCAAAACCTTGTCTCTACAGAAAATATGAAAGTTAGTTGGACATGGTAGCGCACCCTGTAGTCCCAGCTACTTGGGAGGCTGAGGTGGGAGGATGGCTTGAGCACCGGAGGTCGAGGCTGCAGTGAGCCATGAACGTGCCACTGCACTCAGCCTGGGCAACAGAGTGAGACCCTGTCTCAAAAAAAAAAAAAAAAAAGTTTTAAGAAAGAAGGTGACCCACAGTGATTCTTGAAGGATTATTGGGAATTTAAAAAACAATATTGTCATTATTATTTTAAAAGTCATGGTAAACTTATACTAGAGGGAAACTTCCTTATTTTGATAAAG
Organism: Pan paniscus; assembly: GCF_029289425.2. Taxonomy (NCBI): domain Eukaryota; kingdom Metazoa; phylum Chordata; class Mammalia; order Primates; family Hominidae; genus Pan; species Pan paniscus. The sequence continues at coordinate 36,928,520 of NC_073266.2, forward strand.
AATATCTATTCAAAAACTACAGCAAACATCACCTTTTTATGAAACCCAAGAAATTAGGATGATTATTATTGCAATACTCTGCAAGAGTTTTCTAGAGGACATAACAAAATAAAATAAAGCATGACTTTTAATGGAAGAACAAAATGCTACCATTAGGTGACATAATAGTCATCTTAGAAAACTCTTAAAGCAAGTCAGTCAGTAAAATGGCCACAAACACATGATAGGTGATATATTTAAGAGTTTTGGCAAAGATGGATCTGAGAGTCAGGGGAAAGAAAAGAATATGGAAAGAACCCATTTTTTGTTGTGGTGGTTGTTTCTTTTTTCTTTTTTGTTTTTTAATTTCAGAGAGGATGTTCACCTATGGAACGGGTATATTTGAAGTAGGTAGAAGGAAGAGGACGAAGAGAATGAGCCTGATTTTGAATACAATGTTTTCAATATGACTGATGCATTTTAAGGAAGATTCCATTTATGTATTAATAAGGATAAATTACACTATCCTGTAATAATAGCTTCCAAATCTTGGTGGCTTGTACCAAACAAGACTTATTTCTTACTCTCAAAAAATACAACGCAATTTTGAAAAGTAGCCACCTCCCTTATCTTGCAACTATGCTATCCATAAGCAGAGGAAAAATGAACTGGCAGGTAGCATGAGATGTTTTTAAGGACAAAGTCTAGATATATCTTACATCATTTTCACCCACAACCCATCAATCAAAACTCTATCTCATGACCCAAACTAATGGTATGAAAGCCAGGAAAAGTAGTCTTTCCATTTTCCCAGAAAGAGGAAACAGTACAGTAAAGACAGAACAGCTTCTATGCCAAAAGAGGACTGACAGATATATAAGTTTTAAGCTTAGGGATGAGATTTTCATTAAATTTATTTGCTGGGTACTTAATGAAGTTCTACATTAAAACTTTACTTTCTTTATAAGGAAAGTCAGTACAATAAGGTCTGCATTATCTACTTTATGAGGCTATTACAATAAAATTAAATGATTATGTGGAAGAACTAAGCTCTAAAGTAGTACATAAAACAACATAAACATATATTTTAGGTACATTTGGTACCATACTTACTCTAGAAGTATAGGCCTACACAGAAAGGAAGGCAGTTACTCTCTGCTCTTGTTTGATACTTGCTTCCCATGTAGTGTGTTTCCTAAATGAAAGTGTGTGTGTGTGTGTGTGTGTGTGTGTGTGTGTGTGTGTGTGTGTGTGGTAGTTGGTCATCTTTTCACAATTGAGGACAGCAAGGACTACCAGACAACTTCCAATACCTAGGAGTTGTCAAATATTTTGTGTAAAAGGGCAGATCTTATATATTTTAGGCTTTGTGGGCTATAAGGTCACCACAGAAGTCTGTCACAACTACTCAGCTCTGCCACTATAGAGCAAAAACAGCCACTGACCATAGGAATGGACATGATTGTGTTTCAATAAAACTTTATTTACAAATATAGATAGGATGCTGAAGACAACTGATTTGTCCAAAAGAGTTCTTTCTGCATTCGTAAGGATTTAAATATCAGATCGACTTTGATAGTATATATGTGGTACTTGAAGGCATTTTCTTAATCCTGCAACACTCTTATTTTTAGCCCCTAAAATAGTCAATACCTATCATTTTTACTGGATAAGCAAAAAACACCTTCTATTGCTTCAGGATAGGAACTGGGATCCATAAATAAACTTATATAGAAACTAATGGAATGTTTTTAATAGAGAAATAGTCATAGATATGATTACATAGTAAAGACCAAACAGATCTTTGTAATGGAAAACAGATTGAGTATCCATAAAACTTAAACAATGGAGAATGAAAAGCTGGAAATGTCAAGGCCCTAAGTAAGGCTCAGGGAAATCAATTCATTCTCAAAACTATGTGTTTTAGCTGAGAAATCCTTATGTGCTACTAGCCGTCCTTGGATAAGGGAACACAGTAATTATAATAAACCAATAAAGCAACATCATTTGTAATTTTTGATGCTCAAGAGCTAATAAACAGAGTGCTTGTCAATGGTCTAACCCATATTTTCTTTAGCCAGTAAACACCCAACTGTCAAAATATTTATTTACGAAAAGACTGCATATCTACCATATCTGTTATTAATGTTTTTCTTTCCACTTTTATAATTTATACCACACATTTACACAATCCTCTGCTGCTTTGGGAATGATATAGTAGTCTGAAAAATAGTAAATTCTCTTCCAGTTACAGTATGAAAGAACATAAAATTTAGCCTTGACAGACAATTTTTTTAAAAAAGGTATTGCTGCGAGATGCCTTTATTATCTTTACAACAGCTGCTGAAGGAAGGTCTCGGTCCAAAGAGTATGTTACTGGGTTAGAAAAAAAACTCTCTATAGCTGCAATAGTCTGCGCTTCTACTTGCTGGCTAACACAGGTTAACACAATAGAAGCTAATTATTCTGTCGGGTCAGAGGCTATTGACAGTAAAAAGACAGCCTGTGATCAGGGAAGAACCTCTTTTCACCTCTCTACTACCCTGTCCATAGGGTGCTGAGTGATGTGAGCTCACTCTGATCATATTAAGACAATTATATCTGTAATGGCTTCATACCTCATTACTATTATCAATGATAAAAGGATATGTGGAACTGAATCTTTGCATATACTTTCTCATTTTCTCACCTTTGATTATTGCCTTCTTCACACCTGCTTATTGATCTTATGCTAAATCCCTTGACAATTGGAGGTCTGGAATCTCACCTGCTAATTACATTGGCTGTGGCTCAAAAACAGACCCATGCTACTGAAGCACCTGTAAACTTTACTTAATGGACATGTTATGACATTAAAAAGCCCCCCTTTCCCACCTTTATTGATAGCTTTCTTAAAAAATTTAAGTCAGTTTTTCTGTAACCAAGTTTATAAAGACCTTGCATTATTAAATTTAATGTAAACCTATTAGTCTTACATTTACTTATTTAATGTGTTACTGTAAATCTGTTATCTAGAGCTATAAATCCAATTCCTTCATCAAGCATTTACCAATTACCCACTATGTGCAGAGGATTTTAGTAAGAACAATGACAGATACAATGAGATGAGCTGTAAGGAACGAACTTGTGGTTAGAAAGAACTATACAATGAAGTATGAATGACAAGGACTGTAACTGAGCTTTGAAGAAATTCTACAGGAGTATAAAAGAATAAAGAGTAACTAATTACATCAATTATTAATGTTGCAAAACTGAACTTGGGTCTGCCTGCTCAGTGCAGCAAAACTGAACAATAATATCAGGATTTGCAGCAAGATACAGTGAAGCATGGGGAATTAGGAAGTTAACGCTTAAGACTCTGAACTCTCCAATGGCATACATGTTAAGAGTTTTTAAAGGCAGGGAGGTTGGTTATAGGCAATGCATGAAGGCTATACATTAGTTTGCCTAAAAGGCAGGCCATCTTGAAGCAGGGACTTACAGGCCACAGGTGGATACAAAGATTCTCTGATTTGTGATTGGTTAAGAGAGCAAAGCTTTATCTAAAACTTGGGGTCAGCAGAAAGGAATGTTGAGCTCTGGCCTGTGTACATGACTTAGTCCAGGCCCCTCAGGAAGAAATTTAGAAAAAAGAACAGTGGCCAGAGTTCTGACCACAGTTCCCCCTTATCTGAAGTCTACGTGCCAGTGGACAGCGTTTTTCATTTGGTGGGGGTCCAGGTGTTTGAAAAACAACTCAGGGACATATGTTAATATATTATCTTTAGTTTCTATGGGAACCAAACATTTTGTGACTCAAACTTCCTTGGCTATTGTTTTAAGCTATTTCTACCTTCTTCCTTATCAGGTTGCTCATTTTCTTCTCAGGGCTTACTGGGTGACTGGAATTTCCCTTGAAGGAACTCAAAAAGTTTCCTTTATTTTTATGATTGATGGGGTCCACAAGGCCTTTAAGAGGGGTCCCTACTCTGCCTCATTAATCTAGAAAGTAATTAAAAATCAAGATTTGGCAGAATATCCTCCCTAAAAAATGTTCTTGCTATCCTGTCTTATCAGTTGCTATTCTCATCATTATCCACTCAGTGATCCAGATCTGAAACTGGGAATTGCCTTGTATAATGAACAAGTCTAGGACTTACAGTGAGAAGACTTGGACTCACACCATACCTTCCTAAATTACTAGTTGTGTGGCTTAGGGCAAGTTGTTTAATCTTTCTGAATCTCAGTTTCCTCATAAAAATTGGGAGCAATTATTCTTAATTCTCTCACTGGCAAATGGGGAGGATCAAGTAAGATAAAATGAATGAATGTTTATGCATCCACATAACTCTTTATAAATGTGTTTCTTTTTATCTTTTATTCTCCTATTATTTATAACACTTAGAAGATATAGTGATTATTATTTTAATTTAGTAAATTTATAATTGAAGACCTCAAAGAATGGTGATGATTAAAAAGCAGAGTTAAAATCAGCCTCAGAGTCATCTACAAATCGTCAAAGAAAAAGCATGTTTCTTCAAAATGGGAACATCAAGTATGGGAAGAAGAGAAGAGAGATCATAGATTACATCAAGACAGGGCTCAATTACAGGGTGATAGCAAGCACTGGTACTTAGGAAAGCGAGTGTGTGGGCTCCTTCATAGCTTTTTCAGGAATTTCAGCCAGGATGCTGTTTTATAAAACCTCTGACAAGTTACATTAAGAATGCAACCATTGCTTGGAAACTAAATTGTATCAATTGTACCCACAATATTTTTATAGCAAAATTTGTCCCTCTAGCAAATAATTCAATCCAGGATTATACGATAAATTTTGCTTTCCTGTCTTTTGGATCTCCTTTATTCTGGGATCATTTCTCGGCTTTTATCTTTATGATATTGAAATTTTTAAAGAACATGGGCTGTTTACTTAGAGAATGTCCCTTAATTGGAATTTGCTTGATATTTCTCTAGATTTGACTCAGTTTATGCATTTTTAGATAGAAAACTACCTGAGTTGTATATTTTCCTAGTTCATCACATCAGGAGACAGGTAATGTCAGTTTATCCCATTATTTGTGAGGTTAACTCTGGTTAAATTGGTGTATACCATCCATATTCCTGCAATCTTAAGTTATTACTTTTCATTTGGTGATTAAGTAATTTGTTATATTTGAAACTATATAAATATTCTGGTCTTCATCAATGGTTGTTTACTGTTGCATCTATTGATGATTTTTCCCTGAATCAATTATTATTATGATGGTTACAAAACCATAATTTTCTGATTCTTATTACTTTTATTAAATGTTATCCAACTATAGAGAAGACATTTCTCTTATCTCCTATTTACCCATTAATTTAGTCATTCTTGTCAATATGAACTCATAAACTGTTATAAAATTCAATGAATTATAATTTATTATCTAATTCAGTTTAATTTTGTCGACCGTCCTTCATTTGGATGATGGGAACCCTTCCAATATGGCTCCTGTGTCCTTTGGACCTAATTCCTTTGTTTTATATTATTAGCCCTGCCTCAGTTTCTTCAGAATAAGGTATTCTAGCATTCCAAGCTCCTACTATACATTGGCACAGAAAGACAAATGATAGATAGGTAGGCAGATAGACAGATAGATAGACAGAATAGACACACAAATACATAATGGACAGATAGACAGATATAAAGATAGATTAAGGATAAGAACAAAGTTTACAAAATATTAACAATTGATAAATCTGGGTGAAAAGAATGTGGGAGTTCTGTGTACTTTTCTTGAAACTTTTTATCTAATTACATTTTTTCAAGCCAAATTTTTTTTTAAATTAACAAAGCAAACCAACTCATTTTATGCCTAACTAGACTTTCTGAACTAGTAATTTCCCTGTGAGTTACTGACTCCTGGGGAGATGTGGAGATAGTATCCTACTATTAGGAATATGCATGTTTTATAATTTCTTCAGGTGTCTAATCATCTTAATTTTTAGGTTCAACTGGAAAACAACTTTCAGAAATAAAGAACACTCTATAAAGTGTCATTCTATAAGCTATATATGGCCACTTATTTCTCCAGATTACTGTTGTCATAAATCTTCAGGCTAAAGAATGAGAAATTTCAGTGTAAGAATTCTCTCTCTGTTCACATTTTCTTGGTGATCTCGTGTCATACTTTTATGAACTGTACACTGTCAGATCTTAAATTTATATCTCCATTCTAGACTTATTCCCTGAACCGAAGCCTTCTCTTTTTGAATGCTGGTAATACATTTCCTTCAATGTGACTGGCCCAAAATACAACTCCTGACATTCTCATGACTCATAAACTCATTCTTCAAATCTTCCTTCCCTATTTTATTCTCTTCCACAGCATTTAGCTACTTCTTGCCTCCAACTTAATTTGTTTGTATAGTTCCCAATTAGAATAGAAGCTTCACGAAAAGAAAGTTTTGTCTTTTTTCACATTTACTTCCCAATGCCTAGAGTGCTTGCCTGTGTAAAGCACTCAAATATTTGTTGAATAAGTGAGTATGATGGTTCAATATGTTGCTTTAACTCATTCTTTCAAATGAAAATAGATTCTTAAGTCCAAGCAAAAAAAATATTTTAAAGTAGATTTTCTGGAACAAGTATAAAGAGTGAATGAAGATAAGTATAAAGTATTGCCTACATTGGGGACCTTATTGGATCACTATAGGGGTTGTAAGAGAGAGAATTAATAAAAATCATTCAAACAAACTAAGCCTAGATGATTGTAAGTCAGTATTGTGTTGCCACTGATATTAACGTAAATTTTCTTAGGAAGAGGTGGTAGTGTCAGAGAAAGAAGTCATATAAATTGATAATGTAGAAAGTCAATACAATTTAGCCAGCAGAATATTAAGAGATAAACAAAGTCTCTGGAGAAGAAAGAGAAAGAAAGAAAGAGGGAAAGAGGGATGTTTTCTATAAAACTCTTACACGTCCCAAATGTAATACTTCCCAATTCCCTCAAACACATCTTCCCTTCAACACCCCACTTTTCTACACTTATGTTATGGGGAGGGGCTAAGTATAAAGAAAATATTAACAGTATTGACATTTCAAGGAAACATGGTTTAGCACAGTGCATTGGCCATAACTATTACCATGACCCATATTCTCATTAGTATGTATGTGTGCATGTGTGTGTTCTCATATGACCACTGTCTTTATTTTAAATAGAACACATTAATATAAACCTCTATTTTTGGTCCTATTTCCTTCTAGTTCCTGGGAAGTTATAGTGAATAGCACATTAGCTGCCCCATAAAAATTACATTTTAAATAAATTCTGATCATGACTGGCCTTCATGCTTAGCCAAAGAAGTGTTGTTGTGGCTCTCGTATCAAAAATTTGTCAGATATTGAGAGCAACTTGGTTCTTATGATTCTTCTCTGTATTTCTCATTAGAATTTGGCTGAAGAAAACCCTGGCCTGCCTCTTCAATTGTTTCATAACATCTAGACAGTAAATCGAAAAATTGTTGAGTGCTTTACTTATAGCACAATGTAAAAGAAATGTGCGGAGGTTAGTAAATAATAAAAAGAGGCTTACATAGATTTAGCTAAATAAACTTAAGAAAAACGGATTCGGTGTTCAGTATTCTGCAATAATGTCCTGAAAAATTTTTTTTCTTATAAAAATATCATTCACGTATTTTAAAACATAATTTCATGTGAGACTGGAATTGTTCTTTCTAAATGCACTTTGATAAATTTAACAAAATAAAATCAGGAAACAGTGGCATTTGAAGGTCATCTTTAAAAATTAAATTCCAGAATAATAACTCAATAGGAACCCATCAGTGAAGTTCTTGCTCTGTTCTCGCTCTTAGATAGTCCTGTTCCACTTGCTGGTCCTTAAGGCATCAAAAGCAAGACAGAGCCTATCTAGATCCTCAGAATACAAGCAGTGACATATGAATAGAGGGGGATTTTGTAGGCATAGGAGTTATCTACACACACTGACCCACAGAGTTTGACATCTGGGACAATATATCTTATTGGAAGGAAAGGAAATTGGCATTTGTCTTTCCAGAAAATGCTACAATTCCCAATTCCATAGCTGGAGTTGAATAAAGCATTTAAGAGAAAAAAAGAATCAAGGAATAAATGTACACTCTCAAACTTTGCCTAGTATGCTTTCTTCTTAATAGTTCCAAAGTGAAAACAACAAAAATGCTCATTGATAAAAGAAAGTCTAAACAAATTGGGGCATGTTTATACAATGGAATGCTACACAGCAGTCATGAAAAATGAACTACTGACATAAGCTACAACACGAACAAATATAAAAAACATAATATTGAGCAAAATAAGTGAAAAATAACATTACATAGTTTAATTCTCTATTTATATGTATTTAAATAATAGGCCAAACTAATCTATGGTGATAGGTGTGAAAATAGCTAACGCTGTTGACCACAAAGACGAGACAGTGATAAACTTTCTAGGGAGCTAGAATGCTCTGTATCTTATATGAGGGATGATCACACAAATGTTTATTATTGTATAGAATCGTAAAAAGTTATAGACAGTGTGCACTTGTAATTGGTGTATTTTGCTCTTTGTTAATTATAATTCAATGGCACACATACGTACAACATACACATATATACACTCATACGCGCGCACGCGCGCGCACACACACACACACATATATATATAGTGCATAATAACTCATCTTGTAAATGCCCTAACCAACAGGAAAACAGTGAGACATTACTGGAGGCAGAAAAAAAATCAATATTACCTACTTTTTTTTTTTGTAAAAACCTCTTGTGCCCTTCTACCCAGTGGTGTGCTGGTAAGTGGTTAACAATGGTTATATACACACTCACACACTCACAAGTGTATTGTAAGTTTGATTGATAAATTCTGGGTAGCACACAACTTACAAATAATAATAAAATGTGCAATTTTATTTATAGCAAATTCTATATAACCACTTGATTTTACCCAATGTTTTCATTGACTTTTTAAATCTTATTTTTTATTCTTCCACAATGCACTTGCCATTTATAAATAAATACTTCAATATAAGTTCTTTCATTGATCGTTGAACTCTTACACCCATGGCTAACCTGTGGCTGCACATGGTGAATTAACGCTGTTCTACCATGAATACAATTGAGAAGTTTGTTTTCATGAATAAGAAGAAAGTGAAACAACAAAGACACATGTCATAACTCCAAATATTGAAAAAGTATTTCCTCAATTTTTGTGCTATCTCAGTACAACAGCTATAGACACAGCAGACATTTTAACTTTAACCTGCTTTATTAGCACTTCTTTATCACTTTATTGTTTAGACAATACCATCAAATATCATGTAATAACAAAATAAATAATAAAATATAGACAACAAAAAGAGCATAAATTAAAAAATCAAGCACTCATCTGTAGTGCTTGCATTTTCAAAGTTTAAATTTTCTCACCAGGCCAGGGGTGGTGGCTCACGCCTGGAATCTCAGCATTTTGGGAGGCTGAGGCAGGCAGATCGCTGGAGCCCAGGAGTTCAAGACCAGTCTGGGCAACGTGCCAAAATCCTGTTTCTATCAAAAGTACAAAAATTAGGTGGGCATGGTGGCACACACCTGTAGTCCCTCTACTCAAGAGGCTCAGGTGGGAGGATCGCTTGAGTCTGGGAGGTTGAGGCTGCAGTGAGCCATGATTGTGCCACTGCACTCCAGCCTGGGCAACAGAGCAAGAGCCCATCTCGAAGAATAAGTAAATAAAAATAAACCATTTCATCACAGTCAAGTTCAAGCTACGGCTGTGATATACTAAATGTGAAGTTGGGAAGAGATGGGCAGTTGCCACACCATTATGCAGAATTCCCACCACATGGGTACAGTAAATGTAAATAATTTCAAGAACATATAGAGTAGTAAAATGTAGTCAAATAATTAGTGATGAATTACAAGAAATTACTTTATTTATCTCTAACTGTTTATTTAAGAGTAATTTTTAATAATGACTATATTTAGTGACTGGGTCTCAAATTCCTAAAAAATAACAATGAGTTCTTGAAAGCCAGTTTGAGGTGGCTCCAGATCACCACTGTTTCTGTGAATATTCACATTTAGTATACTATATATAGTAAAAATTTCCTCAAAGCAGAGCTTATATCCAACCCCTTCCCCCAATAGCTTCTTTTTTCTGTCTAAGCAACTTGACGTTGTACACCAGCACTTTTTGTGGTAGGACTGATATAAACACACTATCTTCTCTACTCGCCTGCAAGCTCCTTGCAGTCAGCCTTCTGTCCCAGAAAACCCCATGTGTTCGAACAGGACACGGAAGAGTAATGGGCACAAATAGATCACCAATAAATATAGAAATCCACTTCCTCTGACCACATTAATGCTCCACTCTTAACAGATTTGTCCGACCAATACCCAAATTATTAGGCATGCTTATTATGGTTATAAAAGATAGAAATCCAGTTCAGAAGAGCTCAAGCAAAAATGGTAATTTTTGGCCCACATAATCGGAAAGGACACTGGGTGGCTCAACTGAGAATTACAGAAAGAAATGCAGGAAAACCATGAACTCAGAACCAATGTCTCTAGAATTTCCTTGGGTCTTTGCTTGAAAAACATAATCTCTTGCATTGTAAATAGATTTACGGATTCATTCAACAAATATTTATTGAACATCTGCTATATGCTTGGTACAGTGGCTGATGTTAACAGCATTGTGAAAAAGACAGATACAATTTCTATTCTCATAGTCAACCCTCTAGTGATGACAGTATCAATAAATCATTGCAATGCAATGGGAAAAGCATTCTGCAAGGGGAAGTCCAGAGATCTCAGGGACTTACAGAAAGAGCACCAAAATTAGCCTTAAGAAGTAAGAAAAATTTCAGGAGAAATATTGTCCAAGCTAATATCAGAAATATGATTAAGGGTTAGGCAGGTCAATTTCATTAAAGATAAATGTATCTATTGAATCTAATTTTATGTTCTTCATCCTGGGAAAATATTGCTCACATTTTTTTTAGATTTCCCATGAAATTCCAGACAGGAGAGATTTAAGCTTATAAATATGACTAAACCAGCAAAATTTTAGACTCATGTTAGCTGGAAAGGAGTCAAAGAGTTGAATTCACTATTCTGGTCTAAAGAAAGTAAGAAATATTTTGACTTACTTGCCATGAGGAGAAGACAGAATAATAAGCACAGTAAAAAGGTCCAAGCAAGCACTTAATACTTCTTCTCCTCCTGAACATAAAATCAATTCAAAAGAGACTAAGTTAATAATAGTGAAACATAAATTAACAAGTTCACCTTATAAACCATGTTTTTTGGGGAAAACCTGATCAGCATTAAACTACTTTCCAAAAAATAAAATATCATATACTTTTATTTACTAAAACACATTTAAAGGAAGAATATTTCTTAGACTCTTAACATGTGGAGGGGGAAATCTTTTATTTTTTAGGAGCCACATGCATGGATTTTTGCTCTAACAAATTAAGTAATTTATTAATTCTCTTTGCTCAGCATTATCATCTTCTAGGTCCGAAAGGGGTTGAAATGTGAGGGAAAACGATTCTCAGAGAGAGCCTTGGACCTGAATAAGCACCAGTTTATTCACTCCTGCTGAGGAAAGATTAGAAATTTGACAGAGTTTCTTCGTGAGGAGAATGAAAACCCCATACAGAGGATTAACTTGATATAACAGCAGTTTCATCAAACTAAGTATAAAATACTTGTGAGAGAAAAACAAAACCCAACTACAATCTAATAAGCTGAGCAAAGGAGATAGACATTATATACTGAAGCTGTGAAAACTGGCCATATTCTCCCCTAATTAATGCTATTGGATCAAGTTCGAGTACACTCATGACATCATGCTGTCTGCTAAATTTGTGACCGAAAAATTGTGACCAAAAAATTGGCTACTATAGGTCAGGTATGGTGCTTAGCCATCAAAACAATTATGTGAGAAATATTATTATCCTTATTTTTACAATTAGGAAAGCAGTGATACAGAAATAACTTATTCAGTTTTTAAAAACAGTGCTGCAGATAGGGTTCAATTCTATTGAGAAAGTCAAGCCTTTTTTATTTTCTCTACTACTCACACAATAAAAATGGAAGAGATGAATAAACATGCAATAATGTTTTAAATAATAGTTTTCTATGCACTGCCTCTTCCTAAGAGTATTTTCTATGAATTGCCTACAAGTAATCAGTCTAATGGTATTTTGCCAAATGGATGAGAGCTCCTTTCCTAACACTCCTAGGAATTTCTACATTATATGACTCCCCCATCACAGTAAATATGTATAGTTGACATAAATCAATATATAAGACATACATACAGATTACAAGTTAGCTCTATTATAGAAAATGATCATTTCTGGGTCATGTTACATTGATTCAGTTACCTTATCACAATATTAGCTAATATTCTGTTGTCTTAAACTGTTTATGCTGCTATAAAGTAATATCTGAGGCTGAGTAATTTATAAAAAAAAAAGGGTAAAGATTTGGCCCACAGTCCTACAGACTGAACTAGAAGCATGAAGCCAATATCTGCTTCTGATAAGGGCCTCAGGAGAATTCCAACTTTGGTGGAAGGTGAAAGGGAGGGGGCATCACAGAGCGAGAGAGGGAGCAAGAGAGAGAGAAAGACATGCCAGGCTCTTTTTAACAATCAGCTCCCATGGGAACTAATAGCATGAGAACTCACTCATTACCATAAGGATGGCATCAAGACATTCATGACAGATCTGCCCCCATGACCTAAACACTCCTCTTTAGGCCTACAATATTGGGGAGGAAATTTTAACGTGAGATTTGAAGGGTATAAATATCCAAACTATGTCACCTAACCACAGTAATTTCATATGTTAAACACAAGGATGTGCTACTTCTTGTAAGTAGGGCATTTATAGATTTCCAACTAGTGGGAAATTTCATCAGCTGCAGTTGTGTCTTCTTCCATCTACAAACCCAAAAAGGACGCTTATTAATCAGGGTCTATTACAAACCCCTGTCTCAGAAATGCTACCCTCGCTCTAGCAAAACACATGTCATCCAGGAGCTGGCAGAAAAATCCTTTTGGTCCAAGAACCTCCAGAGATTTACTTTCTGCTGACTGCTCAGCCTTGTACCTCAACCCTAGAAACCACATTACAAAAGAAAGCAGTTCATTTTATTCCCCTGAAGTACTCAGGTTCCATTGCTTCAACTGCTCCACGTCATTCCTCTGCCCCATAGTGTCATTTTCATCCCTTTGGGGCTTATTTTGTTTCTCAGCCTGGCTTTTAATGCCTGCCTTCTTGCTCCCCTTCCTATTGATACATTTTTGAAAAAAGGAGGAACAATACAAAGCAGTTTTTTTTCAAACAAACATATCTGCACATATGATAAAACCACACTTTGATAGATGAGCTTAAGAGTAGAATATAGGACAGAAGAAAGATGCCACGAACTTGAAGATAGCATAGGAGAAATTATTCAATCTGAAGAACACAGAGCAAAAGTTTTTTTAAAGAAATGAACAGAGATCGGGCAACCTGTGTGACAATATTCAGTTTTCTAATGTATGTGAAATTTAAGTCCTGGAAATATACAAGAGAAAGCATCATGTAGAAAAAAGTTTTTTTTAAAATAGAGAGACCAAAATTTTTCCCCAAGTTTGAGCAAATATGTAAATTTTTCAGATTCAAGAAACTCAGTGAATTAAAAGGGAAATAAATATTTTTTAAAATTATGCATAGGCCCACAGTAGTAAACTGCTGGAAAACAAAGAGACTTTTTGAAAGTAGCCAAAGAAAAACATGTATGTGTGGAAACAATAATTCAAATGAGCAGTAACTTCCAATCAGAAACTACAGAGGCCAGATATAACAGCAGGAAAGTACACTTAAAGCACAGAAAGAATAAAACAACAAAGGGTAAACTCCAAGTTCTATTCACAGTGAAAACATTATTTAAAAATAAAACAAAAGTAAAATCATTTTAAATAAAGGAATGTTAAGAAAATTTGTGACCAGCAGATCTGGATAAAAGGGAATACTATTACAAGTTCTTCTAGTTAAAGGAAAATTTCTTATAAAATGCATGGAAAATAATAAATTTCTTAAAAATAAACGGTTTTAAACTTGCTTTGTGGGGCTTGAAATATGTATAAATATCATACACATGACAAGAACAGTACAATGTATGGGGCAGTAAATGGATTAATATTTTGCAAGGTTTCCTCATTATATGAGATGAGATTCAATATAAATATAAGCAGAGTATACAAAGGTGTGAGATATATTTTATATCCCTAGTAAAACCACTAAAATTAATGCCCAGGAATATAGTTTAAAATCCAATAGCCAAAAAGTAAGTCTTCTAAAATTTCAAGTTATCCAATAGATGCTAAAAAAAAAAAAAAAAGATTGAGAGAAACAAAAAGCAAAGAGGAAAAAACAAAAAAATAAAATGGTAGACCTAAATCTATCTATGAGATCACTTTAAACATAAAGAAACAGAGAGCTTGAAAGTTAATGGATGAAAAATCATATACCATGCAAATAACAAAGTTAAAAGCAGGGATTATCTAGATTAAAATCATATAAAATAAACTCCAAAACAAAGAGTATTAACAGAGACAAATAAGCATATTTCATAAGGAAAAATGTCAATTTATCAGAAAGACACAAAAATCATAAATGTATTTTCAAGAAAGGAACAGTGAAAGTGTAAGATTTTGCCCTACTGGAAAGGTAGTAGGCTAGCCTGTCACAGTCTGATAGATAACAGCAGAAACCCAAGGCTTTTGGTTCAGACAAATGGAAATGTATTACTCACAGTAGAAACAGTAGACAGAGTGACATCCCATGCCATTTTGCTAAGCCCAGATTCCACAAGGTGATGTGATGAGAGCTAAGTGTTGTCCCTGCAGTGAGGTGAATAACAGGAGAGGAACCCTGAGGTTGGGCATCCCTAATCTCTTATGCCCATTCTTATCACTGTTTCCTGAGTGACATTATCTTTATTTCCATGTAATGTAAGTAAATATGGAATGTGGAGAGGAAGGAGACATCCCTATCATTACTATTCTGGAATATAAACAAATCTACTCTGGGGAGAAAGATGTAGGCATCTATAGCTCTATTCCCTGGAATATGAGGCATCTCTATCTTTCCAATTCTGCCTGATTACATTAACATTTTAGTGAAGATAGCCTGGAACAAGTTGGTTATTAATGCCTAAATTTGCAGAGATGTGAGAGACTCACTGAGAATTGTTTTCCAACAATTCCACTCTTCATTCCTACAGGCTTAGATTCTAGAAAATCTTCCCATGAGTATGCTACACTATTGGCCACTCTGAGTAATCTGACTGACAAAGGCTGGGATTATATTCATTCAAGTTGTTTCATGCATCATTTAATTAAAGCTTCTATAAACAGAATTCCAGACAGCAGAATGTGGCCAACCTATAGTACTGACTCCAGTCAGGCCCTGCAGGGACCCAGTTCTAGACAGCTAAAGAAATTCGAAAAACAATAAGGGTGGCTTTCTCCTTAAATTTCTCTAAAGAACCTTCCACTGGGCCAATGGCATTGATCCATTTATAGCAGGATGCATTACCAATTGTACAAAGTCTGCATTCATCCTCAAAGAGGAAGTTTGGGGCAATTCAATCATCAATAACAGCACTTGCTAATGTGTTGAGGCTGATCTGAATGCCTACCAGGGTCAAGGTGCTGTCACTGATCGCTTCAGTTAAATTCAGAGGCAAATTTCATACCACCTTTCTTAGTCCACTCAGGCTCCTATCATAAAATACCATAAACAGCATGGCTTATAAACAACAGAAATTTATTTCTCACAGTTCTGGATGCTGGGAAGTCCAAGATGAAGGTGCCAGCATATTCAGTGACTGGTGAAGGTCTACTTTCTGGTTCATAGATGGTCATCTTTGCACTGTGCCCTCACATGGCTGAATGGGTGAGAGAGCTCTCTGAGGTCTCCTTTATAAAGCGCACTAAAATACCCTTGTTATTGCCCTTGTACTTAATACCTTTGTATGAGGGCTTCACCTTTATGACTTAATCAATTCCCAAAAGACCCACTTCTGAGTAACATCACATTGGAAATTGGATTTCAATATATAAATTTTTAGGGGGAAACAAACATTCAGTCTGAATCACCATCTTTTCTAATCAAATGACTCCCATTGTAAGTTAAACATATCAAAGGATGTGCAGGAATAATCAGTTCATTATCACTTCAGAAAACGCCCCCACATAATAAAGTATTACCTCATTTGTGGAGATCTATGCACTCATCTGAAGCTACATGACCTACAGCTGTTGTTTCCTTAAATACATGAAGATCTCATGTGGCCACTGTTAAAGTGAAAGTTACTATATTTTCAGGAGAATGACAAGGTTAATGAAAGGCTTCCACACAAAAAGTGCAACCCCAGGTGTGTACATGGTGACCCTGGAAATAAAATGTGGCTAACAATATTTGGGGCTTTCATGTGAGACCTACATTACTTGAGGGCCGTAGATTGATAGTACCTCCCTCACTATCCACAACATGGCCTCTCACATGTGAATTCAAGCACAAAGAGAAAAATCCAAATCAAAAATTAAATTCAAGCATGTGATGTTAGAGAAGAAATGACTGAAGATAAGCAGCATAAACTATTTTGAAAAATATTAAAGTTTTTCTTAAGATGACTAACTAGGAACATTGGATGCCAATTCTCCTCAAAAGAACATCAAAGTTACACATGAATGGTCATGATCCTAATGGAAAGCTGAGGAAAGAGAGTCAGGACCTGTCAGCAGATGCACAGGAAGAAGCTGAAGTGCAGAAAAGGAACACAGCAAGAGTCTGGCAGAGATTGATTCCCTAGGAACTCAGAACCCTGCAAAAAGGGTATGTGGGGGTGCTTATCTGCTCCCCTCACTTCTGCAACAATCTGCTCTTCTCTAAAGTGTTGGGGAGCCCCTTTGCCCTTGCGACCCTGGGCAATGCTGTCAGTGGAGATTTGGGAGACAATCTCTGTCTGTGGAGACAGAGAGCTGGGTGGCCAATTTGTGCAGAGATGTCCCACTTCCCTCAGGCCCAAACCGAGACAGTGGGCATTATTCTGGTTGTGGACCTATTGTGGGCCACTATCCTTCAAGGAACCTCAGCCCTTGAGTCACATCACTAGATCCCCTGCAAACATAGCCTACAACCAATTTTGACTTTGGCAACCGCAGGGAACCAGCAAGTCCCCAGGGAGCTGTGGGATTCCCAGAGGTCAAGCCCTTGGTGCAGGCTCCCTCACCCCAGGTCGGGGGAACACAGCCCTGCAAACGACATCTTGGGACAAAAGTAATGCAGGTGCAGAACCGATTGCTGAATGGGTGGCACCAGCAGCTGGGAATGGATGTGGAGATGGGGTCATCCCTCTCTCCCCTCATCTACTGTTGCCAACACAGCAGAAGCTCTCCCCAGTGGAGGCCGACATATATGCACTTGGATAAAGGCTTTCCAGAGCTTTTGGTGGTGGCTACACCCCTGTTGAAAGTGAGCTTGTACCTCACAGATTAGTTACCATGAAGGGTGAAGCCCATCCCTCCCTACTTACACAGAGTGGTAGTGTCCCAGCAATGGAGGGAAGACAAGCCATAGAGCTGTCTGCTCTGAGCTGGGAAAAGAAGTTCTGTCCTGAGCCCATTTTGGTGGCAGCCTCCAGAGGGGCATTTCCAGTGTCCCCAGCCACAGCCAGGAGCCAAAGGCTAATGTCTAAATGAACTGAAAGTCATGAGCCCTGTGACGGGGTGTAATAGGGAAGTGGATCATGTTACTGCTTTCCCAGGAGAAGAAACTGGTACACTACCCACCCCTTACCCCGAGACCTCAGCACACCCTCACATGATCTCCTCCCACCTACCACATGAGGCCAGGTGTCTCCACTCATTATCAGGCTTCCTGAGGGTGAGCTGGCTTTTAATCTTAAGTGCCACCTACTGGAAGGGAGACTAAACTGCAGCACCAAATAAAAGATCTACTGTCAGAAGGGCATAGTACCAGTGCACACAAGATAAGGTTCCTGAGACCTCTGCACTCTTCGCCCCAGAGGAATTAATGTGTTGGCTTATACATCCAATATATTGCTACAACAAGCAGTATTTGAGAAAACCACCACACAAAATCCATCCGCAACTAAGGAACACATACAGAGCCTTGACCCCAATAAGCACCCAGAAAAAAAGCCAAATGATAATACAAAAAATAGACCATAGTCATACCCTCAGGGGAAGAAAGAATAAAAAATTAAAAAGTCCCTTCCAAATGATAGCGGATTAAGAAATAAAAAGTGATGGCTCCCTCAGGTGAGAAGAATCAGTATAAGGACTCCAGCAGTACAGAAAAGAAAGAAAGAGGCCAGGCGCGGAGGCTCACGCCTGTAATCCCAGCAGTTTGGGAGGCTGAGGTGGGCAGATCACGAGGACAAGAGATGGAGACCATCCTGGCCAACATGGTGAAACCTATCTCTACTAAAAATAAAAAAAATAGCTGGGCGTGGTGGCGGGAGCCTGTAGTCCCAGCTACTCGGGAGACAGAGGCAGGAGAACTACTTGAGCCTGGGAGGCGGAGGTAGCAGTGAGCCGAGAGCGCACCACTGCTCTCCAGCCTGGCGACAGAGCAAGACTCCGGAAAAAAAAAGAAAAAAAAAAAGAAAATGTTTTGACACCTCCAAGAACACACTTGTTCTGTAGCAATGTATCCTAACCAAAATGAAAATTCTGAAAAAAAGCAAGACCCAACCATCTGCTGCCTTCAAAAAACTCAGCTAATGAGTAATGATATCTGCAAGCTCAAATTAGAGAAAGGTATATCATACAAATGGAAAACAAAAAGAGAAAGGGCCTCCATTCTTGTTTCAGGTAAAGTAGACTTTAAAACAAGAACTGTAAAAGAAAAAAAGACAAAGACCATTGTATAACGATACAGCTCAATTCAACAAGAATATTTAACTATCCTAAATATATTCACACCCAACACCAGAGCACCAAGATTTATAAAATAAAAACTAACAGATATAAGAAAAGAGATAGATGGCTATACAATAATAGTTGGGTGACTTCAGCATCCCATTGGCAACACTAGATAAATTATTGAGGCAGAAAACTAACAAAGACATTCTGGACATTAATTGGATTCTTGAGTAAATGGACCCATTAGGCATCTACAGAATATTGTACCCAACAACTAAAGAATATATATTGTTCTCATCTGCACATGGAACAGTATCCGAAACTGACCATATTTTGGTGACAAAACAAATCTCAATAAATTTTAAAAAGTCAAAATAATATCTAGTATTTTCTCAGACCACAGAGTGGAATAAGATTGGAAATAATTTTAATAATACTAAGAAGAACTCTCAAAACTACATAAGTACATGAAAATGAAACAATTTGCTTCTGAATGACTTTTGGGTTAACAAAAAAAATAAAGAAATCAAAAAAATTATTTGAAACAAATAAAAATAGAGAACAACATACCAAAACCTTTGGGACATAAGAGGAAAATGTATAGGGCTAAATATATACATCAAGAATATAAAAGGCTGGTTGCAGTGGTCCATGCCTGTAATCCTAGCACTTTGGGAGACTGAGGCGAGCAGATCACTTGAGCCCAGGAGTTTGAGACCAGCCTGGGCAACATGGCAAAACCCCATCTCTCCAAATAAATCCCCAAGGATTAGTTGGGCATGGTGCCATGTGCCTGTAGTCTCAGCTGGTTGGAAGGCTGAGGTGGGAGAATAGCTTGAGCCCAGGAGGTTGAGGTTGCAGTGAGTCATGATCACACCACTGCCCTCCAGCCTGGGTGACAGAGTGAGACCCTACCTCGGAAAAAAAAAAAAAAAATACATGAATAAAGAAAGATCTCAAATGAATAATCTAATTTCACACCTCATGGAACTAGAAAAATAGGAAGCTAATTCTAGCAGAAGAAAAGAAATGACGAAGATCCCAGCATGATTAAATAAAATTGAGACCAAGTAAATTATACAAAAGGTCAACAAAATGAAAAAGTTGGCTTGTTGAAAGGATAATCAAAATTGATAGACCACTAGCTAGATTAACCAAGAAAAGAGAGAAGATTCAAATAAGTCCAATTAGAAATAATACCACAAAATACAAAACATCATTATAGGCTACTATGAACATCTCTGTGCACAGAAACGAGAAAATCTAGAGGAAATGAATAAATTCCTGGAAACATCCAACTTCCCAAGATTGAACCAAGAAGGAATTTAAATCCTGGTTAGACCAATAATCAGCTGTAATATTTAATCAGTAATAAAAAAGTCTCCCAACCAAAAAAAAGCTTCAGACAAGATGGATTCACAGCTAAACTCTACTGAACATAGAAGAGGTAATACCAATCTTACTGAAAATATTCCAAAAATAGAGGACAAGGAAAACCTCTCTAACTTATTCTACAAAATTGGTGCCATCCTTACACAAAAATCTAGCAAGAACACAACAAAAACAGAAAAATACAGATTAATATCCCTGAAGAAAATAGATGCAAAATTCCTCAACAAAATGCTAGCAAATTGAATCCAGCAGCACATCAAAAAGTTAATTCACCACAATCAAGTATGCTTTATTCCTGAGATGCAAGGTTGGCTCAACATATGAAAATCAATAAATGTGATTCACCAGATAAACAGAATTAAAAATAAAAAGCATATGATCATCTCAATAGATGCAGAAAAAGCATTTGATAAAATCCAACACTCCTTCATGATAAAAACCATCAACAAATGAGATATTGAAGGAATACACCTAAAAATAATAGGAGCCATCTGTGACAAACCTACTGCCAACATCATGTGAATGGGGAACAGTTGAAAGCATTCCCCCTAATAACTGGAACAATATGAGGATGTCCAGTGTCACCACTTCTATTCAACATAAGACTAGAAGTCATGGCTGGAGCAATCAGGCAAGAGAAAGAAATAAAAAGCATTCAAATTGGAAAACGGGAAGTAAAATTATCTCTGGATGCTGATGATATGATTCTATACCTAGAAAACCCTAAAGATTCCTCCAAAAGACTGCTAGCCCTGATTAATAACCTCACTAGCATATAATAATATACAATTGATGCACGAAAATCAGTTGCATTTCCACCAACAATGCAAAACCAAGAACTCAATCCCATTTACAATAACTATAAAAAATAAAATACCTAGCAATACATTTAACCAAGGGGATGTAAGATCTCTACAGGGAGAACTTTACAACACTAATGAAACCAATCATACGTGACACAAACAAATGGAAAAACATCCAATGCTCATGGATAGGAAGGATTAATATTATTAAAACAACCACAATGTGCAAAGCAATGTACAGATTCAATGTAATTTCTATCAAATTACCAACATCAGTTTTTACAGATTTAGAAAAAGAAAACTATGCTAAATTCATATGGACCCAAAAAACAGCCTGAAAAGCCAAAGCAACTGTAAGCACAAAGAACAAATCTGGAGGCATCACATTGTCTGACTTCAAATTATACTACAAGGCTATAATAAATAAAACAGCATGGTACTGGTACAAATATAGATGCATAGACTGATGGAACAGAATAAAAAATCCAGAAATAAAGCCACATACCTACAACAAACTCATCTTCAAGCAAACCCCCCCCAACCAAAAAAAAATGTAAAATATTGGAGAGAGGACACCAAATTCAATAAATGGTGCTGGGAAAACTGGCTACCCACAAGCATAAAAACGGAGCCCTATTTCTCATCATATACAAAACTTAACTCAAGATGGAATAAAGATTTAAATGTAAGGCCTCAAATTATAAAAATCCTAGAAGAAAACCTGTTCTGGACATTGGCCTAGGCAAATAATTTCTGACTAAGACCTCATATGACTAAAACTTCAAAAGTAAAAGCAACAAAAACAAAAATAGACAACTGGGGTTCAATTGACCTAAAGTGCTTCTGCACAGCAAAATAAA
Source organism: Pan paniscus (assembly GCF_029289425.2). Lineage (NCBI taxonomy): Eukaryota > Metazoa > Chordata > Mammalia > Primates > Hominidae > Pan > Pan paniscus. The sequence continues at coordinate 36,950,512 of NC_073266.2, forward strand.
CTGTCAATAAACAGAAAATCTACAAAATGGGAGAAAATATTTGCAAACTATGCATCCAACTAAGGACTAATATCCAGAATCTATAAGGAACTTAAATCATCAAGAAAATAAAAAAACAAATAACCCTCTTAAAATGTCAGCAAAGGACATGAGCAGACACTTCTCTAAAGAAGACATACAAGCAAGCAACAAACATATGAAAAAATTATCTACATCACTAATCATCAGACAAATTCAAATCAAAACCACCATGAGATACCATCTCACACCAGTCAGCATGGCTGATTTTTAAAAGTTAAAAAAATAAGAGATGCTGATGAGGAGATGAATAAAAGGGAATGCTTATACACTATAGGTGGGGATGTATATTAGTTCAATCCCTATGGAAAACCGTGTGGATATTTCTCAAAGAACTAAAAATAGAACTGTCATTAGGCCCAGCAATCCCACCACTGGGTATCTACACAAGAAAAAGAGATTGTCTTATTGAAAAGACACCTACACTCGTATGTTTACTATAGCACTATTTATAATAGCAAAGACATGGAATCAACTTAAGTGTTCATCAGTGGTGGATTGGTTAAAAAAAAATGTGGTATATATACACCATGGAATACTGTCCAGCCATAAAGAAGAATGAATACATATTCTTTGCAGCAACATAAATGGAACTGGAGGCCATTATCCTCAATGAAATAATGCAGAAACAGAAAGTCAAATATTGCATGTTCTCACAAGTAGGAGCCAAACAATGGGTTCACATAAACATAAAGATGGAGATAATAGACAAAGGGGACTGTGAGGAGGTTGGGAGGTGGGTGAAGGTCGAAATACTACCTATTGTGTAACTGAATCTAAAAACAATAATAATAATAAAGTAAAATAAATATTACAGAAGTAAATACAATTATAGATTCCCAAGTAAAAAGAAAATGTGATGTCAATGTGCCAAAATAATTATTTTAAATATTTCAAAATTTTATGTATAATTAAATGAAAAAAGCACCTTAGGTTTAACATTATTATTTGAATCATTGGCATTTGAAACCATAATAAGTTTATGGAAACCTAGAAAATGAGAGGAAAGAAAGCTTGAAGTAGAAATAATTCAATTATTTTTCACACGAGTTAGCATTAAAAGTTAATATTTTAATTTTTATGTAAATTATTACATGAGTATTGATTTGAAATAAAAATTTCCACTGAAATTAGGAAGTTATTAGATATGTGGAATTAATTTTGGAAAATTGTAAGAGTGACTAAGAAAAATTTTTAAATATTTAATGGTGAGATAAAAGATAAAAACAATCTACATTTCCTTCAAATCATGTAGATGATAAAAGTATGCAAAACACAATTTATACTACCAAAAAAAAGTAGAAAGGCATCCAAAATGACTACAAAAGGAAAAAAGAGAACTACAACAAAACGCACTGTCAGATGTCATAATTAACACAATGTTTTGAAAAATAAATCAACACAATAGTTCTTAAATTTAAAGAGTTTTAGCTTGAATTCAGAATAATAATCAAATTGGCATAACAAGCAAAATAGGGTACAATAGAATTATAGAAAAAGAAACACAAAAATTAAGCCTAAATTGGCAACATTAAGACCAGGGCATTGAATTGAAGCAAAGGAAACCTTAGTAGAACAAGAACAGCTATGTTAACATGAATGTGGAAATTTGAAAACATAAGTGAATGGTGTAGAATTGGTAGGGTTTTAATGAATTTTGGATTTTTTTAAATGTCCTGAGAATATTTATTAAAATTGATAATGTAATGGATCACAAAGTGTATTTCAATAACACTCAAGAAATAGTATATTGCTCAAGCTACACTTTCCTAATAAACATATTTTTAAGGTCCCAATTATATTTAATGTCAAATAGGTTCTGTTCGTAGATTAAGAAAGTTTTAAATAATTTATTAAAAGACAAATAATAACATCAGATCAAATCCAGGACTGAGGAATTCATGTCTAAAAATGTTAGAAATATATTAAATAAATAATTTTAGATAATATGAAAATAAGAGAGGTGTTTCTTTTTTAAATGGCTTTACAAACCTATCTTAAATGTAGAGCACACAAATGTACACAAATCAAAAACACTAGTCAGTGAATTTTCACAAAGTGAACAAACTTAGCATCTGCTGAACCAGATGATGAAAGAGAACGTTACCAGCAAGCCAGATGTCCACCTGACACTCCCATAGTTACAACTTATCTTAAAGGGAATAACTATCTCAAATATTCACTTCTACCCATCCTTTTCACTCAACATCATGTTTTTGGTAATCTATGTACATCTATGATGTAACATGTAACAGTGGTAGGTTCATTTTCATTGCTGCATAATATCCTATTACATGAATACATCAAAAATACTTGTAGGTGGTTTGGTTTCAGATTTGGCTATCACAAATAATGCTACTATGAAAAGTTATAAACACACATACATACAAACACGATGCACACATTCTTTAATTCATATATATATAATCACTTAATTATGGGGGAGCATATACCTAGGAGTAGAATTGCTGGTTCAAGAGTATATGAATGCTCAGCTTTAATAATAGCTACCAAGAACTTTCCAAAGTAATTGTACCAACCTTGATTCCTACCTACACAGTGTAAGAATTTTAGTTATTCTACATTCTTGTCCACAACAGGGTTTGTCAGACTTCTTAATTTTTAACTACCTGAGTAAACAGTGTTACCTGACTATGATTTTAATTTGCAATATCGAGTTTGAGCACATTTTCACAGGACTACTGGTCAAATGGATATCCTTTTCATAAAGTGCCTATTTAAGTCCTTTTCACCTGTTTCTATTTAGTTGTCTGCCTTTTTCTTATCATTTGAGGGAATTCTTTTTATATTATTTACATATTTGTTGAGTAAACTTATTGAAAATAAATTATCCAGTCTGAAGGTTGCCTTTTCACTGTCTTATATTTTTTAATTAAAAGAAGTTCCTGATTTTTATATATTCCAATGCATCAATCTTTTCATTTATGGCTAATGCTCTTTAATAATCTTAGCCTATTTAATAAATCTATGCCTATCCCAAGATCATGAAGATATTTACCTGTGGAGTATCCCAGAAAAATTATTTTACCTTACATATTTTGAGCTATGATCTGCTTTTTTCCCTGCATGTTTTCCTGGCATCTTGATGTAGTCAAGAATCTTTTCATTTCTCTGTATAGTTATCCAGTTCTCCCTCTCCTTTGCCACTGCTCCACAGAGCTTTTTGATAAATCAGGTGTTTCTATAAATCATGTATGTTTGAGTATATTTCTTGATTTTATATTCTGTCTAATTGCTCTTTCCTTCTGAACATCCTTGGATCAATAGCACACTGCCTTAATTATTATAACTTTACAATATATATTGATATTAGTGTAAGTCCAATTTTGTTGTTCTTCAAGGTGATCTAGAGTTATCTCTTTGCATTTTTCCTATATATTTTAGAATTAGCTTGAAATTTTCCACCAAAATGTCCCTCTGGGATTTTAATTGTGGTTCTGGGTAAACTATAGATCAAATAAAAGAGACTCATGGCTGGGCGCGGTGGCTCACGCCTGTAATCCCAGAACTTTGGGAGGCAGAGGAGAGTAGATCACGAGGTCAGGAGTTCCAGATCAGCCTGGTGAAGATGGTGAAACCTCATCTCTACTAAAAATACAAAAATTAGCCAGGCATGGTGGTGGGCACCTGTAATCCCAGCTACTCGGGAGACTGAGGCAGATAATCGCTTAAACCAGGGATGCAGAAGTTGCAGTGAGCTGAGATCGTGCCACTGCACTGCAGCCTAGGGGACACAGCGTGATTCCGTCTCAAATAAATAAATAAATTAAATAATAATAAAAGAGACTCATTTGCCAGCCTTAGAATATTGGGTCCTTGAAATGAGAAACATGGTAGAGTCATCATTTATTTAGTTCTTTATTAATTTCTTTCAATAATGTTTTATAGTTTTCTGCACAGGTGTCTTTCATGCCTTTAATTTGATTAAGTCCTAGGTACTTGCTATGTGTTATATTATTGTAAATTGTATCATTTCAAAGTTTCACCTTCTTGTTAATTGATATTTACAGGAATACAGTTAATCTGTATATGTTGACATATCCAGTGATATTTTCCTATGTTCAGCTAGTTTGTACATTATTGGATTTGCTACATTCAAAATCATGTTGTGAGAAAATATTTGTCATTCTTATATTTCCTGCATGTGTCTCTCCCTTATTATTTTGGCTAGGATCTCCAATACAATATTGACTATATGTGGGACTAGTGGGCCTTTTTGTCTTGTTAACAGAGTCAGAGACAAAACTATCAATATTTCTTTATAAAATACAATGTTTGCTGTAAATTTTTGTTGATGCCAAATTACCAAATTAAAAAGGTATTCCTAATCCATTACCAGTTGTGTTAGTCCATTCTCACACTGCTATAAAGAACTACTTATGACTGGGTAATTTATGAAAAAAAAAAAAGAGGTTTAATTGACTTACAGTTCTGTAGTCTGTACAGGAAGCATGGTTGGGGAGGCCATAGAAAACTTACAATCATGACAGAAGGGCAAAAGGGAAGCAAGCATCTTCTTCATATGATGGAGCAGGAGGAAGACAGAACAAAGGGGGAACTGCCACACACTTTCAAACAACCAGATCTCATGAGAACTCCCTCACTATCACAAGAACAGCAAGGGAAAAAATCTGCCCCCATGATCCAATAACCTCCCACCAGGCCCCTTCTCCAACATTTGGAATTACAATTCAACATGAGATTTGGGTGGAGACACACAGCCAAACCATATCATTCCATTCCTGGCTTCTCCCAAATTTCATGTCCTTCTCACATTGTAAAATACAATCATGCTTTCTCAACCATCCCTCAAGTCTTAACTCATTCTAGCATTAACTCACAAGTCCAAGTCCAAAGTCTTATCTGAGACAAGGTAAGTCCCTTCCACCTATAAGCCTGTAAAATCAAAAACAAGTTAGTTACTTCCAAGACACAAAGGGGGTACAAGCATTGGGTAAATATTCCCTTCCAAAAAAAGAGAAATTGGCCAAAACAAAGGTGCTAAAGTCCCCATGCAAGTCCGAAACCCAGCAGGGCAGTCATTAAATCTTAAGTCTCCAAAATAATCTCCTTTGACTCCATGTCTCATATCCAGGCCACACTGATGCAAGGGTTGGGCTCCCAAAGCGTTGGGCAGCTCAGCCCCTTTAGCTCTGTGGGACTCAGCTCCCACGGCTGCTCTCAAGGGCTGGTGTTTAGTGCCTGCAGCTTTTCCAGGTGCATGGTGCAAGCTATTGGTGAATCTACTATTCTGGGGTCTGGAGGATCATGGCCCTCTTCTTACAGCTCTACTAGGCAGTGCCCCAGTGGGAATTCTGTGCGGGGGCTGCAACCCCATATTTCCCTTCCACACTGCCCTAGGAGAGGTTCTCCATGAGGGCTCTGCCCCTGAAGCAGACTTCCGCCTGGACATCAAGGCATTTCTCTACAGCCTCTGAAACCTAGGTGAAGGCTCCCAAGCCTTAACTCTTTCCCTCTGCAATCATAGGCCTAACACCATATGCAAGCCACCAAAGCCTTGGGGCTTTCACTGTCTGAAACAATGGCCTGACCTGTGGCTCCTTTTGGCCACAGCTGGAGCTGGAGATGCTGTAATGCAGGATGCCATGTCCTGAGACTGCACAGAGCAACGGAGCCCCGGGCTGGCCCATGAAACCATTTTTACCCCAGGCCTCTAGGCCTGAGATGATAGGAGCTACTACAAAGGTCTCTGGAATGCCCTGGAGGCATTTTCTCCATTGTCTTGGCTATTAACATTCAGCTCCTCCTTACTTATGCAAATTTCTGCACCTGGTTTGAATTTCTCCTGAGCAAATGGGTTTTTCTTTTCTACCACATGACCAGGCTGCAAATTTCCCAAACTTTTATGTTCTGCTTCCCTTTTAAGTATAAGTTTGAGTTTCAGGCCATTTATTTGTTTATGCAAATGAGCATTGGCTTTTAGAAGCAGCCAAGCTACATCCTGAATGCTTTGCTGCTTACAAATTTCTTCGGACAGATACCCTATATCATTTCTCTCAGGTTCAAAGTTCTACAGATCTCTAGAGCAGGGGCAAAATGCTGCCAGTCTCTTTGCTAAAGCATAGCAAGAGTGACCTTTACCTTTCCCAATAAGTTTGTCATCTCCATATGCCAGTTCCCAATAAGTTCGTCATCTCCATCTGAGACCTCCTCAGCCTAGGAGGTCTAGGCTGTTCATATCTCTATCACCATTTTGGTCATGACCATTCAACAAGTCTCTAGGAAGTTTCCAATTTTTCCACATCTTCCTATCTTCTTCTGAGCCCTCCAAACTGTTCAACCTCTGCCAGTTACTTAGTTCCAAAGTCACTTCCATATTTTCAGATATCTTCACAGCAATGCCCTGCTGCTCAGTACCAATTTTCTGTATTAGTCTGTTCTTGCTTTGCTATAAAGAAAGACCTATAAGGAACGAGGCTGGGTAATTTATGAAGAAAAGAGGTTTAACTGACTCACAATTCCACAGGCTGTACAGGAAGCACAGTTGGGAAGGCTTCAGGAAACTTACAGTCATGGTGGAAGGGCGAAGAGGAAGCAAGTACCTTCTTCCTGGAGAAGGAGGAAGTGCTACACACTTTCAAACAACCAGATCCCATGAGATCTCACTCACTATCAAGAGAACAGCAAGCGGAAATCTGCCCCAATGATCTAATCACCGTCCACCAGGTCCCTGCTTCAACACTGGGAATTACAATTTGACATGAGATTTGGTTGGGGACACAGAGCCAAACCATACACCAGTTAACTAAGAATTAATGGGAGTTGAATTTTACTATTTTTTTCTGCAACAATTGATTGACCAAATGATTTCTCTCCTTTATCACTTAATGAGGTGAACTCCATTGATTTACCTTGAACTACATTAATTGTAGCAAGTCAGAAACTGTTTCCTCTTTTTCTATTCTCTATAAGAGTTTGTGTAAGATTGACACTATTTCTTCCTAAAATTTTTGTAAGAACTCACCAATGAAGCCACCTATGCTTTTGTGAGAATGGTTTTAATTTCAAGTTCAAATTACCTTTGTCAGCAAAGGAATATTTCTAGTTCTGTTTCTTACTGCGCTAGCTGTGGTAAGTTGTTTTTTTTTCCTAGAAAGTTGTCCATTGTTATTCCAACTGACAAATATATTGATCTAAAGTTAATAGTATTGTGTTATAAACATCTGTAAGATTTATAATTATGTAACTATTTTCAATTCTGAAAGCGGTTCCTTTTTTTCTCCTTTTTTCTCATAGAAGTGTTGTAGATATAGTTTCATAGAATTGAAATGTGGCTCCTATCAGGTAGGACTTTGTTTACACTGAAGTTTGGAAAATTCATGTCTGATTTTCCCTTCATGTCTGGTAATGACAATATTTCACTCATCTCAAAGATAGAAACTAAAACCTAATGCTCACAGAGCTCACACTGGCTAATGTGTGTGAGAAAGGAAAAAGCAAACATCCTGGTTTTGGAAAGAGGCTCTGAGAATTATTTTAAATTAATGCTTTAGGGAACTGATGTGGTATTACCTTGCTGTGATGGATACACACAGTTAATAAGAAGATGGGCAAATAAAGCATACTCCATGCCCAAAGACTATAAGGCTCTGGTATATGCAGGATTCTGTGATCTTCAGACCACAAAGAAGTATCATTCAGTAACAGTATTCCTCAAATATAGGATCCTCAAAAAATGTAACATCCTCTTGGGCATGATTGTTCCACCTTCTCTTGTTTTTCTATGGACTCATCATAAGTGGGTGATTAAAATTATTATATCAATTGCAAAGAATTACTTAAGTTTTAACATCACATACAGAGGTTAATTTGAGAGAGGCTAGATTTGGTAGACTTATAACCAGCTTTCAAGCATTAAAGCACAGTATCATGAGTTGTACATGATATAAAGAAAAAAAAATAGTTCCTGTTATTACTGAAAACTTGAATAAAAACAATGCTTGGCTTCAAAAGACAAACAAGATATTAGATGAAATTGAAGCCTGGCAAAGAGAATAAACCTGCCCAGCCAATCTTGAGTGGTAGAGAAAGTGAGAGTGATGTTAGAATTCATTTAAGAAGGACCACAGAATAAAACCTTCTATTGTCTTAAAGAATAAAAGATTACAGGAGCCAAAGTACACATGCATAATTAGAGGTGGGCAGGCACAATCTGAAAAGCAAGTGTGAAAGGTGGAGATGTAAAGGTTCAGATATACTAAGTGAATATGATTCTTTAGAACCAAAGGGAGAATAATGACAAGCAAAGAAAGAGGAAGAAAATATGGTCACATAAGGAATTAAGTTTACAGCAGAGGGTAACTGGGGAGACAGGTTGGGAAAGGCACAAAACATCTTTTTTAAGTGAAGATGGCTGATTATTATCTAATTCAGAACAAATATATAAACCTGACTTGTTGCTTATATGGAATAGCTAAAAGCCTTCTCTTCTCACATATTTATATGATTTCTATGTGGAAGGCAGTGAGTTAATATCACTGAGCTGGTGAATTATACAAAGGCTACTCAGCCATGGATCCTGCAATCAACAACTAAAATTTAATGGTTAAGGTTGAACAAAAGCTTTATTTGAGTGATACTTTTAAGAACTAGTCTCTCACAAGCATGTCTCTCAAATGTTGCTGACTTATTTTTATAAAAATTTTTAATTGATTGATTTGTTTGTTTTAAAATTTTCTCACCTGGGTTATATTCCTAATTGGTGACCCTTAACCTTTCTCCTGGCTGAAAGTCCACCATGCCTAACTCATTAGGAGCCTTTTGTTACAGCTTTGCTACAATTCTAATATACTTGTGGAAAAAATGTATGATCATAAATGGTATATGAGATTTACTGTATAGCTAAAAATCATTGGTAGGACACAGGAAAAAGGGATTCTTTCCCAGTAGAGGAATCAGAAAAGTCTCCATGAGGCATAACTTGTGTCTTTAAGATTGAATAGCTTCAGGGCAATTAAAGACAGAAAGAAGGTGTTCAAAGCACAGAGAACACTTCAGCCAAGAGAAGGACACACACAAAAGCCCTGAAGTGAGAGGAGGCACAGCCAGCCATGAGGGTCTGACAGAGGCCCCTGGACCAGAATACAAACACAGAACTCAGTCCATGATGAGGATGCTGGGATAGGCAGGCATCACACCATGCCTGGCCTCTCAGAATGGTGGAAAACAGCCTCCATGTAGCTTCAAACCAATGAGAAGACACTCCCTGGGTTTTAAGGAAGGCTGGTGGCTTATTCATATTTGTGTTCTGAAAATACCATTTAATGTAAAAATGTAATGTAGAAAACAGGAAGGGATTGAGAGTGAACTACTAGAACTACTAGAAAAAGCAAAGCAAATTACATATGCAATTTAATTATTCAAGATTTATTTGAATATGTACCAAGGCCAAGTCATGTGCTAGGTGTTACCAGAGTTATAAAAGAAGGAATGTATTTACACATACATGTGTGTGTATGTGTGTTTATATTAACATATATGTGGATATACACATATACACATACTTAAATATACTTACACAAAGGAAACAACTTACACAATACTTAAAGGAAATAGCTTACATAAAGGAAATCTTTAAAATGATATGTATATTTGTGAGTGAATAACAAAAAGAGTAGTATAGTTCACAAAGACTATGAGAATATAGTAAAAGGGAGCATCAGAGTGTGCTAAAATATTTGGCCAATGCTTTATCAAAGAGATGGGATTTAAGAGTGAACTTCAAGAGGTTAGCAAATGTTCCAGTTACCTATTGTTGCATAACAAGCCACTCCAGAACAATATCAATCATTTCTTGTACTCATGATTCTGCAATCTGGGCATGGCTCAATAAAGCTGGTTTATCTTCAGCTGGGGAGGGTCCACTAGGCCTGGAAAATCAACCTCCATAATAGCTTAATCACATGGCGGGCAAGTGGCTGTGCACTGTCAGCTGGGGACACAGATGGGATATTGGACAATAGTCTTGTTCCTTTCCTCATGGACCTCCATACTTGGTTTCTTCATCTTCCCCAGAGTATCTTGGCTTCAGAATAGTCCTGTCACATGGTGACTCAGTCATTCAAGAGCAAATATCTGAAGTAGTTAGGTGTCTTAAGGTTAACCCAGAAATTTATGTGGCATTATTTCTGTCATATTCTATCAGTTAAACAGTCACAGAGGCCATTTCTAGTTCAAATGGAAGAAACAAATCCCCACCTCTCAATGGAAGGAGCATCAAAGAATTTGCAGCCATCTCTAATCTACCATAAGAGAATGCACACAGATTAGGTGGATATAGAAACTATTCAAGGTCAGGGCACAGGAGATGATTTCCACAATCAGCAATAATAACTGAGATCCAAGGAGTAATTAATATTTGCCAGACACGGTAAAATATGCTTTGTAGGAATTATACAATTTATTCATTACCACCATCTTATGAGGTAAGAATTAGCATACTCATGTCACAGATGGAGAAACTATAGCTTAGACAGAAGAAGGAACTTGTCCACCATCACAGACCTGATAAGGAGCAGAGCCTGTGTTTGAAATGAGAGTCTGACTTAGAGTTTTAATGATTTAGTCACTATGACATGCTGATTGGTTAAAATCGAACAAAAATTTGAAATCTTTTGTGAGATAGGTAAATATTTTCACCTATTAACTACATACTTAAATTGAAATCACTGCATGTGTCAGCATTTGGGGAAGTAATAAGACTCTCTTATCAATGTAGAATTGCCTCTGACAATTTCATTTTTTGATAGTTAGAAGCTTATTGATTTCAATATACAAGTTCATTGAATTGTAAATAGATGTTTATAACCAGCATTGCCATATCAATAATTCCATTATAAGTTCATAGTTTAACTTCATATTTGAATAAAAACAATGAGTTCTTAAGCTTAACTAAATTAGATTTAATGTTAGTATTCATGTGACTCAAACTCTTTTGAATACAAATTACACATGACACAGACAAAAACATTATCTTTTTACTCTTTATCATTGATTATTTCAACACAAATGTGGTAACTTCAGGATAGTTCTCCAGGTAGCCTTAGACTGGCCCAGCTCTCCCCAATTTCTCACTTGTAGTTCTCAAAAATAACTGTAGAATATTCTAAAAATCCCACATCCTGAGATAAGGAAAAACTGGCTAGAAGAGCTCAGGCTCTGTTCTAGTACCCTCTCCCCATGCCCCACTCCCAGATACAGGATTTCTTTCAATGCTTTAGTCCAGAGTGTCTTATTGCCCCAGGATATAAAACCCGGGGCAGGTTGCTTTTCTGGGTCCTTCAGTTGCAGTGCAAGTGTCACGTGCGCAGAGGAGACTCCATCTGCCGTGGGCAGGTTTCCTGAGCCTTGGACTGGCTGGCAATGAATCCTAGGCTCCTGTGTCCCTTGTTACCTATCTGTAAGGAAACTGCTTCATGCAGCTTGTTATGTGTGTAGGTGTTCTGTCTTAACAAACTCAAACAACTTGGTAACCAGCACACAATACTGGTTTATAGTAACCACTAATTTCCTCAGAAGCAGTAAACTTTTAGAATTTTTCAATTTAATTGTGGTAAGAATAGACATGTAAAAACAAAGTGTAACAATAAAAATATGACTAAAATATAATACATGTATAGTGTTTGAATTGTATATTCTTAACATAAAAATATTGTTAGCTAAATGTGACATGGGAGCTAAAAATGTTTCTAATAGCTATCAACTCACTTTTTTGTTGTCTTTATCATTATGGCTTATCTGAGGGACCCTAAGAAATTTAATCCAAAATAGAAGTATATAATTTTAGACTGAGATTTGTATTCTATTCTATTTATTAATACTAAAGCACCTTCTGATTCACTTCAGAGGATAGTTACATTTTGATGGGAAATTCATATAGCATGATTCTTAACTTCACTCTGTATTTTATCTATTTGGTGATATTAATATTTTGTAATAAAATGGCATTTCTAACACTAAGATAAATCATATTTCCAGCTAATCCTCAGAACACTCATTGGAGCCAGCTTTCTGATAAATACAGGCTTTCAATTTCTAAAAGAAAAGAACAGAGAATTTAAGCCATTGAACAAAGATGGTGACTAATACCTGTTCTGTTCTTAGGGCATCAGATAAACTATTCCAAAGGTGAGGAAATGGAACCTTCAGGATGGTTTAGGAAACAACTCTGGTGGGGCAAATTTGAGTCTCTTTCATTTCCTTCAGTCTGCCTGTGAAACACTCACACAAACTCCAATTTGAGGACATACTGCCAAGCATGACCTAGAATCCTCTGGAAGTAAGGGAAATATAGTTTTGGCTAACAGCCATTTAGTTGATTAACATGTTTATTACGTATAGCCGTTGGCCAAAATAAGCTAATTCTCATGTACCTACCTCATCTTTTTAAAGATCCAACATTCAAACTGATATAAAAGTAAAGCACAGTGGTGTGTGTCTGTAGTCCCAGGGACTGGAAAGGCTGAGGTGTAAGGAAGGATAGCTTAAGCCCAGGATTTTGAGGCTGCAGTGAGCTATGATCACACCACTGCACTACAGCTCCTGTGACAGAACGAGACCCTGTCTTTTTTTTTTTTTTAAACAGAGTTTTCCTCTGTCGCCCAGCCTGGAGTGCAATGGCGCTATCTCCGCTCACTGCAAGCTCCGCCTCCTGGGTTCAAGCGGTTCTCTTGCCTCAACCTCCCGAGTAGCTGGGAAATTTTTGTATTTTTAGTAGAGATGGGGTTTCCCCATGTTGGCCAGGCTGGTCTTGAACTCCTGACCTTAGGTGATCCACCCACCTCAGCCTCCCAAAGTGCTGAGATTACAGGCATGAGCCACAGTGCCCGGTTAAGAGAGAGAGAGAGAGAGAGAAAGAGAGAGAGGAAGAGAAGAGGAGGAGGAGAGGAGAAGAGAAGAGAAATTCCACCATATGAAACCTGTAAGCTCCAATACAAGTAACTCCCACAGATGTGATACTTGTGGGCAGCCATCACTGCAGTGGTCTTGGTACAACTAAAAGCAGCCATAATAAAGACTACAACAAAAAGTAATAACTCAAGTGAGAATAGGGACCTACCCCTAAGTCTTTATGAAGGATTATTGGCGATGGTGTCTATACAGATATGAGTATAGACACAGTGCTGTTGCAGCTTAATATATCATTGGCGTCAGTGGAGCCTTCAGCATCTGCCACACTGGGTTAACTCAATAGGAAAGGAAGGTAATTTAGAAAGCAGTAGAAATCTCTATATTGTTGCTGTGTATTCTCCCTTTCACCCCCCAAAATCACACAGACTATGAAGTCATCTGTGGCTACCTAGATTCTGCCAAATTCTTCTTTAACTCATTTATTGCTAAAGAGGAGCTAATCTAATTGCAACTCAGATGACTTGGAAAGAGAAGCAAGAGTCATTCTGCATCCAGGAGATGGTAAATAAGAAGATCACAAAGGAGAAATTAAGTGATGAGAAAATAAATGTATACTCATGCAAAACAATGCATAAGAACAATGAATTAGCCAGTCTTTTATGGTATACTAGATGGTACACAGGCTTAGAATTTAACATTATTTATTTTTGTAAAAATCATATGATGTCCTGGACTAGGCATGCAGGAGCATTAGCTTCAGTGAGACAAAACAAGTGAAAGAGCTTCTTTCCCAGGAGATGTTTGTGTTGTTGTTGTTTGCTTAAGTCTGTGTTTATCTCAGAGGCTCCAGCGGGAGAGAGGAGAGCAAGCACGAAAGGGAGAATGATACGTGAGGAATTCCTTGCATTTGAGGAAGATGAGGTGGCCAAAGAGACCTGCGCAAAGAGCAGGTTAGTCACCTTGAATCAAAAACTTCTATTCCAGTCAGGCGTGGTGGCTCACGCCTGGAATTCCAGCACTGTGGGAGGCTGAGGCAGGAGGACCGTCTGAGCCCAGGAGGTGAAGGCTGCAGTGAGCCGTGAGTGTGTGATGCACTCCAGAGCCTGGGCAACAGGGAACAGGGTGAGACCTTGACTAAAAAAATAAAAATAATAAAATAAAAAGCAAGCCCTCTACTCCTAGAAAAACTAAAACATAATAGAAACAAGCTTTTCCTATTTTTTTCTTCCTTCTTTTTCCCCCCATATATTGGACTTAAATTTCAAATTCTCTCTACTTTCCTTGATCCCCACAGAGCTTAACACAGCCCCACAGACCCACAGGTAGAAGACTTGCAATGTACACTGAGAAATGAGTAGAGATTTTTGTTTCACGGAAAGTTATCATGTAGGTTTCAATTAAAAAATAATAAGCGGCCGGGCGCGGTAGCTCACGGCTGTAATCCCAGCACTTTGGGAGGCCGAGGCGGGCGGATCATGAGTTCAGGAGATCCAGACCATACTGGCTAACACGGTGAAACCCTGTCTCTACTGAAAATACAAAAAAATTAGCCGGGCGTGGTGGCGGGCGCCTGTAGTCCCAGCTACTCGGGAGGCTGAGGCAGGAGAATGGCGTGAACCTGGGAGGCGGAGCTTGCAGTGAGCCGAGATCGCACCACTGCACTCCAGCCTGGGCGACAAAGCGAGACTCCGTCTCAAAAAAAAAAAAAAATAAGCCTATGTTCCTCATAATCTCATTCCATTATGTCTTACGGTTTCCTTTCATGGAGAAGACATCTTCTGTGGCACCTCTTGGTGTTATGAATTAATGTAATTCACTCTCTGTTAAATATGGTAGCTTCCTTTCAAGTTGAAAATGTCTCTCTAATGGCATATAATTTAGTCTCTCAAAGCCTTTGAAATACCAAAGAGGGGGAAACTGACCCTGTGCCCTGCTATTGAAGAAAATGCACATTATTTGATCAGCCAGAGGAGAGTGCAGCATTTATTTAGTGACCTGTGAACCTCTCTATTATCTGCTTTATTTTAAGGTGGAAAACCCACAGCTTACTTTGGAGTTCTTTATAGCTAGAGTTGGCCTGCCCTAAAGCACTAAAGTTCCTCTGAACTCACTGTCCTTATATGTCAAATGGAATAGACTGCAGGGTTGATTATAAATATGATAATGTATCTGGAATACAGAGAACCATGTAACATGGTGAGCATTTGATAGATTTTTGTGGTTGGCATTATTTCTCTTCTATTAGTTAACTACAATGTTATCAGGGAAATGAAAGAAAGATAATCTTATCTGTATCTCTTTGTTTGTTCTACTCAATAATTTTGTATGTGTGTGTCTGTACATGACACATCCTTCCACCCTACTCTACCACCAGCCTGCACCCCATACGTGTCTCTTGTTAAAAATTAGTATTCAGAGCAAAGTGGACACACTCATTTATCAAGAACCACAGTTCACACTCCAAAATAAATAGAAGAGTAAAGTCTGTAGGGAGAAAGGGAAGAAATGAGGGTTTCAATCCATCTCCCCTGAGCAATAAAATTTCATCTATTAAAAAAAAATATTTACTACACCATGTTGTCAGGAAGATCTAGCTATATTATTTTTCCCATGACATATGCATCAAATCTGGTGAAACTAACATTTTTATATAAAGTAAACATATCAGTAAAGTACACTAAGTATATTGCCATTGGTATTAGTCAAGATCCTTGACCCATTCTTTACCTACTGAAGAAATGTTTTCAAGATAATATTCAACTACTTTCAAGATGTCTGACAAAAATCTATTGAACTAAATTCTCCCAGTTATGTTCATTGAGGTCCTTATCTTAATCTTAGTGCTTTATTATAATTGTATAGCTATAAATCTGACTACAAGTATAGTTTCAGACAGACTATTTCATTTTGGGAAAGCAAATGATAAAATTTATACGATTTTATTTTTAAGTGCTTCTGCTTATAGATTTACAATATATTAGCTTTCCATGAGTTTGTAGAAAACACTTAATTATGTATATAGTTCCCTGAGAAAGTTCGTTGTGATTTTTCGTTCATTTTGGGTAGGTTATATGATTTTTATTTCTCCATGAAATGGACTGGGATCCTCCCACTCAGATGTCCATGATTTATTACTGACTGAAGCAGCTTAGATTGGTAAGTTCACAAGCTGGTTCTCTTTAATATCCTATTGTGCATGCCATATGGGCCTGCTGTTTTCCATGCAATCCAGTTTTTCAAATATTCCCTCACCTATTTTTTTAAAAGATATGCTGCTATTTTAGTAAGCTCTTCATTAACCTCTGATTATTGTTTTTGTGTTTTATTTTCCTTGTTATAAGATATAGAGTAGAAAAATAAAAAGTCTAAATCAATATCCTAGACATTTTCAAGCAGCATCATTAGTTTCATTGATTTATGTTTAGGGACTAGTTTATTTCCTTCCATGAAACTACATCTCTAGAAATACTTTGATAGCATCCATGGAAGTTACCTTCCTACCTTCGTGTTCTAACACAATCAGAAATAACAAATGGTGTTTTCTATTTTCTATGTCTAATGCAAACTACTTTTTGCTTATAGGCTAATGGACACAGTGCTCAGTTCTTGAGTCAAAAGATAATACTCCATGTTCTCACACTCTCATTTGTCATAGTGGCTAGTCTATGTTGCTCACAAGAAAGCTGAATATAGTCTCACAATGCCCCAGCCAAGTTCCATTTCCAGAGCAGTGAATCATTTCTATTCCTTTCACTATTACCTTGAAATATATAATAAATAGAATAGAACAGAATAATATAATACTTCTGAAGCCGTGACCTATATGATACAGTCTGAAATCAGTATCAAATTTAAAGAATTATACCTCCCCAAATACAAGTCTACCCTTTAATTTACATTTCACCAGCAGATGTTTCACAGCCACACATATTAAAAATGGTCTAACTTTTTGATTACCTAATATCCCCACAGTCTGTGGAAGCATCCCATTCTGTTTACAACACTATTCTGTCTCACCATTGTGCACTCTTGGGCTGTACCTTCTTGCCTAATAACACCCTAAAACATCAAACCCTCTCTTCCCCTGCATACCTGCGGCATGTAGATATTCTAGTTCATCTTTAACTCTTATCAATTATTTCAGGAAAATAAAACTGTTCTCTCTACTCTTTGCACCATCAAAAAATAGGTAAAGTCGTGACATCAGCAAGATGGCATAATAGGACTTTTCAGCACTCCTCTCCGTGCAGAAATATCAATTTGAACAGCTATTCATATACAACAATACCTTCACAGAGCTAAGAAACCAGGTAAGAGATTACAGCACCTGGGTATGGCACAGAAATAAGAAAAGGCACACTGAAGAGGGTAGGAAGGACAGTTGCACATTACACACGTCAACCCTTCTCCAACCTTTGCAGCATAGTACAGAGAGAAATACCTACTTTGCAGGAAAGAGGAGGGAAGTGAGCACCCAATTTTGCTCAGACCATAACACTAGGCTCACACCAGTGAAATCCAGAGCCAGTCAGGCCCTCATGGCCCAGGTTCCTGGTTAGCACTTGTAGACTGAGTGACCAGGCCCCTACAATGCCAGGCCAGAACCTGGATAGCTATTTCTCCAAAGAAGACTTAGGGAACATCACACACCCGGGCCTGTTGGGGGGCGGGGGGCAAGGGGAGGGATAACATTAGGACAAATACCTAAGGCATACAGAACTTAAAACCTAGATGACGGGTTGATGGGTGCAGCAAGCCACCATGGCACATGTATACCTATGTAACAAACCTGCATGTTCTGCACGTGTATTCCAGGACTTAAAGTATAATAAAAAAAAAAAAAGAAGACTTAGAAATGGCCAACAGGTATATAACAAAATGCTCAACATCACTAATCATCAGGGAAATGCAAATTAAAACCACAATGAGATGTCACCTCACACATGTTGGAATGGCTATTATCAAATTATCAAAAAGACAAAAGATAACAAGTGTTGATGAGGATGTGAAGAAAAGGGACACCTTGTACACTGTTGGTGGAAATGTAAATTAGTATAGCCATTGTGAAAAACAATACAGAGATTCCTCAAAAGATTAAAAATAGAATCACCACATGATCTCACAATACCACTACTTGGTATCTATTCAAAGTAAAAGAAATCAGTATATCAAAGGGATCCTTGCGCCCTGATGTTTATTGCAGCACTATTCACAATATCCAAGATATTGAATCCACTTAAGTGTCCATCAATGAATAAACAGATAAAGAAAATTTGTTATATACCCACAATGGAATATTCAGCCTTACAACACAGCCTCCCTTTCCTTCCCAGTTCTTACACCCTCTATTATTTACAGGACCTCATTCCTAGCCATTTGTCAGCAAATCCCAATTTATCTGTTTGCTGATAAGATTTAAGATGTTAGGGGAAGGGTGTGGTGGCTCATGCCTGTAATCCCAGCACTTTGGGAGGCCGAGGCAGGCAGATCACGAGGTCAGGAGATCGAGACCATCCTGGCTAAAATGGTGAAACCCCGTCTCTACTAAAAATACAAAAAATTAGCCGGGCGTGGTGGTGGGTGCCTGTAGTCCCAGCTACTCGGGAGGCTGAGGCAGGAGAATGGCGTGAACCCGGGAGGCGGAGCTTGCAGTGAGCCGAGATCGCACCACCGCACTCCAGCCTGGGCGACAGAGCAAGACTCCATTGTAAAAAAAAAAAGAAAAAAAAAAAAGATTTAAGATGTTACCATCCCAACATAATATGAAACTCTTAAAGTTCATGGAGACCCCTTCAGGACCCAAAGATGTTCATTTTTGATGGTGGGATATTAGAGAATATGGAATTTCAAAGCTGGTCTGTTTCACGACCCTCTTTTGATGCATTAGAAAAATTAAGATCCAGAGAGAGGAAGAGGCTTGATCAGATCCACGCAATAAGTCAGTGACTGACCAAGGCCACTACACATGTCAGATCCAAGGGCTCCTTGCCCATTCAGATCATAACTTATAGATGCCCATGCAGTCAGCTTGAAAGTTAACCTTGACCCCAGAGGTCTTTGTGATGCTTGGCAAACATACTGGCTTGCCCTCTAAGCTGAGGGGATAGGAAGCAGGTGTCAGTTTTGTTAATATTGTGAGGGATCCCAAAGGTTATATGAACCAATTCCATAATATAACAACTTTCTGAGAGGAAGTGGTAGGAGAAAGAAAGTGAGGAAGGTTAAAGATACTTGTTCCTAAATTTGTATTTAAAACCAGTGAGTTTCAAATCTGGGCTATGACTCAGAAACACCTGTAACTATATTCACAAACTAGGGTAACTAGGGGAATTACTTTAAGGTGGGTTATAAACATAAAAGCTAAAACTATAAAGTCTCTAGAAGAAAACACAGGACAAAATCTTTGCCATCTGGGGTTGGCAAAGATTTCTTAATAGGATGCAGAAACAGACAGCTCTATAAAAAAAGAGAAAACTTAGACTTAATTGTACTTATCCAAAACACTATTAGGAACGTCAACTGGCAAGCTACAGAGGAGGAGAACATATTTGCAAAACATACATTTGACAAAGGACATATCCAAGATGTACAGTGAACTCATAAAACTCGAAAATATAAAGAACAGTCTAACTGAAACATGAACAAAAGACTTGAGGAGACGTCTCACAAAAGAAGGTTGCCCAGTAAGCACATGACCAGGTGCTCAACATCATTAAATATCAGGAAAATGCAACCAAATTCTCTTATATAATTAGTGGGAGTGTAAGGAAAATAGCACAGCCATTTTGGACAAAGGCTTGGCAGTTTCTTGTTTAACAGCAAACAAATAAATAAAAAACTACCCTAAAATCCAGCAGTTCCACACCTAGGTATTTGTCTAAGAGAAATGAAAACACATGTCCTCAAAAAGACTTGCACAGAAACGTTTGGGTTTTTGTTAGTTTTTTATTAATTGAAAAATAAATGTAAGGAATAGAAGTCTCTCAATTTATTCCATTGACATTTTATCCCATAAATCTAATCTTTTTTTTTTTTTTTGAGACAGAGTCTCTCTCTGTCACCCAGGCTGGAGTGCAGTGGCTCGATCTTGGCTCACTGCAAGCTCCGCCTCCCGGGTTGACACCATTCTCCTGCCCTTAGCCTTCCCAGTAGCTGGGACTACAGGCGCCTGCCACCACACCTGGCTAATTTTGGGTTTTTTGTTTTGTTTTTTTTTTTTAAAAGTCTTAGGGTACATGTGCACAACGTGCAGGTTAGTTACATATGTATACATGTGCCATGCTGGTGTGCTGCACCCATTAACTCGTCATTTAGCATTAGGTATATCTCCTAATGCTATCCCTCCCCGCTCCCCCCACCCCACAACAGTCCCCAGAGTGTGATGTTCCCCTTCCTGTGTCCATGTGTTCTCATTGTTCAATTCCCATCTATGAGTGAGAACATGCGGTTTTTGGTTTTTTGTCCTTGCGATAGTTTACTGAGAATGATGATTTCCAATTTCATCCATGTCCCTACAAAGGACATGAACTCATCATTTTTTATGGCTGCATAGTATTCCACGGTGTATAAGTGCCACATTTTCTTAATCCAGTCTATCATTGTTGGACATTTGGGTTGGTTCCAAGTCTTTGCTATTGTGAATAGTGCCGCAATAAACATACGTGTGCATGTGTCTTTATAGCAGCATGATTTCTAGTCCTTTGGGTATATACCCAGTAATGGGATGGCTGGGTCAAATGATATTTCTAGTTCTAGATCCCTGAGGAATCGCCACACTGACTTCCACAATGGTTGAACTAGTTTACAGTCCCACCAACAGTGTCAAAGTGTTCCTATTTCTCCACATCCTCTCCAGCACCTGTTGTTTCCTGACTTTTTAATGATTGCCATTCTAACTGGTGTGAGATGGTATCTCACTGTGGTTTTGATTTGCATTTCTCTGATGGCCAGTGATGATGAGCATTTTTTCATGCGTTTTTTGGCTGCATAAATGTCTTCTTTTGAGAAGTGTCTGTTCATATCCTTTGCCCACTTTTTGATGGGGTTGTTTGTTTTTTTTTGTAAATTTGTTTGAGTTCATTGTAGATTCTGGATATTAGCCCATTGTCAGATGAGTAGGTTGCAAAAATTTTCTCCCATTTTGTAGGTTGCCTGTTCACTCTGATGGTAGTTTCTTTTGCTGTGCAGAAGCTCTTTAGTTTAATTAGATCCCATTTGTCAATTTTGGCTTTTGTTGCCATTGCTTTTGGTGTTTTAGACATGAAGTCCTTGCCCATGCCTATGTCCTGAATGGTATTGCCTAGGTTTTCTTCTAGGGTTTTCATGGTTTTAGGTCTAACGTTTAAGTCTTTAATCCATCTTGAATTAATTTTTGTATAAGGTGTAAGGAAGGGATCCAGTTTCAGCTTTCTCCATATGGCTAGCCAGTTTTCCCAGCACCATTTATTAAATAGGGAATCCTTTCCCCATTGCTTGTTTTTCTCAGGTTTGTCAAAGATCAGATAGTTGTAGATATGCGGCATTATTTCTGAGGGCTCTGTTCTGTTGCATTGATCTATATCTCTGTTTTGGTACTAGTACCATGCTGTTTTGGTTACTGTAGCCTTGTAGTATAGTTTGAAGTCAGGTAGTGTGATGCCTCCAGCTTTGTTCTTTTGGCTTAGGATTGACTTGGTGATGCGGGCTCTTTTTTGGTTCCATATGAACTTTAAAGTGGTTTTTTCCAATTCTGTGAAGAAAGTCATTGGTAGCTTGATGGGGATGGCATTGAATCTATAAATTACCTTGGGCAGTATGGCCATTTTCACAATATTGATTCTTCCTACCCATGAGTTTTTGTATTTTTAGTAGAGACGGGGTTTGACTGTGTTAGTCAGGATGGTCTCAATCTCCTGACCTCCTAATCCGCCCGTCTCGGCCTCCCAAAGTGCTGGGATTACAGGCGTGAGCCACCGCGCCTGGCCCCATAAATCTAATCTTTTAAAAATTAACTATCAGTGAATACTTTATCACAAGAACTAGCAGATAAAATATGAATTAATGAGTAGCAAATTAATGTTAATATTAATCTAGAAGTAGTTGATCATACTAAGATGCTTATTCTTTTTCTGGACATATGTTTTTATTAATATAATTTAATGTTATATACATATAACACAAATATATAATATAGTTATGCCATCAAATATATAATATAGTGATGCCATCAGATTTGTTTTGCTCCAAAATTAAATATGTCAATAATGAAAATGGATTTGCAGAAATTCTAATTCCACAGTTTATCCCTGAATTTCAGCTCTTGTGTAGGATCAGATTTTTACTGTATTATTTTAATTATATGTACCTAAAATGGAACATGGGACTTAACAGAATACGCAGGAAGAGGTTATCAAAAATCAGAGACAAGACCCTAAACTGAACTCAAGGACTCCTGGCTGTGCTGGGGCTCAACAGATGGCTCTAGGAGCCACTCCAGACCATCAAGATAAGGGTGGAACCAGCCCAGTGAGACACAACCGGCATTAATGATGAGCTCAGGGAGGAAGCCTGTTGATGCCCAGCAAGGTATGCAGAATTAGAAAAGATAAGGTACTGCCGTTGATCACTTCCCAAAGAGTGCAACAGATAACTCAGAAGACCTGAGGCAACACCAAAGGCTACACAGTAGCCATTTAAAATTAAGTAGATGAGTTGCTTTGGCTTCAGTTTATTGGTCAACAAGCTGGGATAATTATATTAATATTTTCTGTGCCAAAAACAAATGGTTGTCATAAAGATGAAATAACCCAATGAATTTGAAATTTTTAATATTTTTTATGAAATTGATAATAATAGGAAGAATAAGAATAAATGGGACTGCCTAACAAAGAAGAGTAATTAAGCTAGAAAGCAAGGAAGAGATTCTGTGTAAAGCTATGAATTATTCTTTATGCATTGAATACCCATGATTTTGTACTTATCTCAAGATTATTTTAGGAATCACTGTCTCTTAGGGTGTATTCTCATGAGCAAGGGTATTTAGAAGTAGGAATATGATATTTTATCTTCACATACAATCTATAGCCCTTGAAAAAATATGTTAAAGGATTTTGTTTCTTTCTAATGAAGAGTAGACTAATGACTCTGAAGTAGGTTTGTGGCATGATGAAAGAGGGAATACAAATCTTTAAGATGAGCAATGTAAAAAACACAAGAGTAAATAATGACTAGTTTTGTGTAAGAAGAAAAAAAGAGAGATTAATAATTTACTTCATTTTGTTTGGTTTAATAAGAAAAATATCAAAACATCACATCAAAGTAGTCGTTTCAAATCCAACTTCACTTCAAGCACTGATAATAATTTATAGGCCAGAGGAAGAGTTATGAACTGCATGGATTATTTAAAAGGCACAATATTTTCTCTTTGCTTTCCTACTCAAAAACAAGGACAGTTTTCAAAGAGAAGAGAGAAAGAGTTGTAGAAAATGCTATAACAAGACAAATTGTAAAACAAAAACAAAACAAGTTCTACTCAGTTATTAAATAAAATTTAAACCAACCAAAAAAATATTTAAAATGACCTAACTCCCCACCCTCCACCACTGGTTTTATAAAATTATATAGCCTACATTTCTTTGACAGTCCATCAAATGAATAAAAATATGCCTCATTTTAGCAGAAGAAAATTCTAAAGCAGTACATAATGGCATTTCACTGCATGAATTAAGTAGGATTATAAAGTCTTTACACTTTAGGAAAAGCCCTTAAACACGTGGGATTCCCCCAGTTAACTGGAAAACTAATCTCAGGGTCTATGCATGAAATCACCTTACTAATCTCAGCTGGCCCTTTCTCATTGTTCCTAGACCAAAAATATTTAAATGTGCCTTGTTTTACAATCAAGTTTTGGCTCTGCTTCTGCTGGGTTATTTGCTCCCAGCTTAGCTGCTGCTGTTCTCTTGCCGCAGTAATAATGCTTGTAAAATTTGTAGAAAGAAAACAGGACCACAATTTATAAGATTTAGTTGATAATTTCTATCTACTAGTAAGGCTGTATGTTGTAGCAGAAAGAGTGAATTTAAATTATGGTTAGACTATTTATTATCTGCATGAACTTGGGAATTTACTTAAATTCTCTGAACTTCATTTCCACATCTGAGAGTTGCTGTAAGAATTAGAAACAGTATGTTCAAATTGTCTTATGTAATGCCTGGTGCATTTTAGGTATAAAATAAATGGTTTCATTATATTTTATTGTATTTCTACAATTAAGTTAAAAACTCACAGTTTGGAACTATTACGTCTAATTAAAATTATGAAATCTTCAAACTTTCTAATAGAGCACACTAAAATATTTTCACATTCATCATCACTATTGCTTCTCACAAAACAACCTACAAGGCAGACAAGATGGGTGTTATTTAATTAACTTATTTATGTTTAGAATTGTTGTTAAAAATTTCAACTTTTATTTTAGATTTAGAGGGCATATGTGCAGCTTTGTTACACGGGTATATTTCATGATACGGAGGTATCGGATATGAATGATACCATCACACATAGAATGAACATAGTACCCAACAGTTAGCGTTTCAACCCTTGCTTCCCTTCCTCCCTTCCCCATCTAGTAGTCCCCAGTGTCTACTGTCACCATCTTTATGTCCAAAAGTACCCAAAGTTTAGCTCCCACTTATAAGTGCGAACATGCAGTATTTGGTTTTCTGTTTCTGAGTTATTTTGCTTAGAATAATGGCCTCCAGCTGCATTCATGTTGCTGCAAAGTACATGATTTAATTCTTTTTAATGGCTGCATAGTATTCCACAGTGTATATATACCACATTTTATTTATCCAATTCATTGTTGATGGATACCTAGGTTAATTCCATGTCTTTGCTATTGTGAATAGTGATGTGATGAACATATAAGTGCATGTCATTTTGATAAAATTATTTATTTTCTTTTGGATATAACCTAGTAATGGGATTGCTGGGTTGACTTATAACTCTATTTTAACTTCTCTGAGAAATCTCTAAACTGCTTTCCATAGTGGCCAAACCAATTTACATTCCCATCCCTTTTCTCTGCAGCCTCCCCAGCATCTGTCCTTTTGTTGACTTTTTAATAATTGCCATTCTGGCTGGTGTGAGATGGTACTGCATTATGGTTTTGATTTGCATTTCTCTGATGACTAATAATGTTGAGCATTTGTTCATGTTTGTTGGTTGCATGTTTGCCTTCTTTTGAGAAGTGTCTGTGTCCTTTGCCTACTTGTTATTGGGTTGTTTGTTGTTTATTTATTTAATTGTTTAAGTCTTTATAAATTCTGCATATTAGACCTATTTGGCTCTTTTTTGGTTCCATATGAATGTTAGAATAGTTTTTTCTAATTCTGTGAAAAATGATGTTGGTAGTCTGATAGGAATACCATTGAATCTGTAGATTGCTTTGGGTAGTATGGTCATTTTAATGATATTGATTCTTCCAATCCATAAGCATGGAATGTTTTTCCTTTTGTTTGTATAATTTATGATTTCTTGTGTTGCTCTTATAAATGGGAATACACTCTTGATTTCGCTCTCAGCTTGAACATTATTGGTGTATAAAAATGCTGTGGATTTTTACATCTTGACTTTGTATCCTGAAACTTTACTGAAGTCATTTATCAGTTCCAGGAATGTTTTGGTAGAGTATTTATCATCATATCATCAGTGAAGAGAGACAGTGTGACTTCCTCTTTTCCTATTTGGATGCCTTATATTTCTTTCTCTTGCCTGATTGCTCTGCATGGATTTCCAGTATTATGTTGAATAGGAGTGGTGAAAGTGAGCATCCTTGTCTTGTTCTAGTTCTCAAGAGGAATGTTCCCAGCTTTTGCCTGTTCAGTGTGATGTTGTTATTTCATTTTAAGAATAAGGAAACGAGGATTCAATGAGTTGTTCAAATAGCTGGTATATAGTGGATCAAGGAAGTAAATCTATATGTATGGCATTGAGCTTACTGTATTATGTTGCTGGGAATAGGAGAAAGCTAAGGGTTTTATGGTCTTCTCCCCTAAAATTGTCCTCATGTTAGTTGATGGCAACTCTGTCCTTTCATGTAGCCAAGGTCAAAACTTTTGGAGTTTTTATTCTTCTCTATCATACTACCTTATCTCACATTATCTCAATCAATAATTTTGGGGGGCTTTTCTTCACAATATATTCAGATTTGTACTAATTCTTACTACCAACACTGGTCATCTTTCTCCTGAATAACTCTCACATTTCTACTACCCTATACCCTCAACCACAGTCAATTATCAACACAGCAGCCAGAATGACTCCTTGATAATATAAGATGATGTAACTCTTCTCTCAAAATCCTCTGATGACTTTCCATTTGCCTCAGAGTAAACAGCAAAGTCTTTATAACAGTCCACAAGACTACATGTCCTGACTCCAGGTAATTATTTGCTCTCCCTCTCATGTTCTCCACTACAGTCCCACACCAATTGAACTTACCCTGAGAGCTCACATGAGGCACTCCTGGGATACACTTTCCCCAAACAGTATCATGGTCAATTTCCTTACCTTCTTCAAGTCTTTGCTAAAATGTCACCCCTCAATGAGGCTTATCCCCGACCTCCCAATTTAACATTAGAAATTATCTCCCAGTACTTCAGATCTTCTTACCCTGATCTATTAATCTTTCTTTCCATCATATCTTTTTTCTTCTAATACTCTGTATAATTTGTTTATTAATTGAGTCCATTACATTCTTGCTCCCCCTGCCATTAAAATTTAGGTTCCATGAAGTTAAGGAATTTTTGCCTAACAAGTGCAAACAGCATAGACAAGTGCCTATCACATAAATATGTGTGGTCTAAATGAATCCTGCCTTCTGCCTGCCATCTCACTTTAGAACAAAACCTTGACCACTTCCTCCCTAAACACACCACATGTACACATATACATGCACATACACATGCACATATACATACAAATGCACATGCACACACACACATGCATATACACATACACATATGCATACACATACACACATGCATACACATACACACATGCACACTCACACACAAATGCACACACACATCCACATGCACATGTTTGATTGCTTTTAACAGATCTACTCTTCCTGGCCAGTACACTATGGCTCAGTGTTTCTCAAAATATTGTCCATGTATCATGAGAATGAAATTTACAAAGGATTGTTGATTAATAGCATAGATCCCGAGCTCTCTCCTAGAAATGCAAAGTTAGAATTTCTGGGGCTGGGTCATATTAGTAGGATCCCTTTGCAGACTAGAATTGAAGAAAATTGGCTAGTCTTTTCTTTTTTCCCCTTTTTCTTTCCTCCGTCTGAGCTGTAGTTTTCCTTGAAAAAAGAAAAAAAATCTGTGAAAACAAACATCCCCTAAAGGGCCAGTAATTGAAACAGGGGAATGTGTTCTCACCTTCTGTAGGCCACTCTGGAAAAGAAAAAGCACTGATATGAGTCAGTGTCAAGATGTTAAAGTTGAAATATTTTGTTTCATGACAGAGGTTAAAAATGCAGCCACGTCACATGGCCTTTTAAAGTAATTTGTTTGCATTTCTCTTGTTTTCTGTCCTACTTGTTTGGAGTAACTCTGTCTCATGGAACAGATAGCGTTATCCGACCTCCTCTATCCCTCCCTATTGTCATAATCACCGAGGAAAACCTACAAGGGGATTTTTAGGCTAGCTCTGCTCTAGACATTGGGAATAAGCCTTCTCTTTGCTTGGCATTGATACTCCTCGCTTCATCTCACTACTATCCTGGTGAGACATGATAATATGATTAGGAGCTTGTCCTGGGTGAAAGGAACCAAAGATTAACTTAGTTTTAGACCAGATGCATACTTGTGGTCTGATCTAGCTTACCTGTTCTGGTGGTGCCATATAGGAAAAGAGGTCTTTAGCTCACACCAATGGAAGAGCTTTAGAGGGTCCAAGAATTCCCTAAAATTATTTGCAAAATGCATTTGTGGTATTCAATATTTTTATAGAAATAAAGTACTAAACTCTCCTTAAATTCTCAAAAGTTTCTGAGCATCAAAGGAGATTAAAAGCCTCTTCCCTTAGGATTCAAGGTTTCATTAGAATTAATGTCCTCATAGAAAATTCTCTTTGTATAAACACATAAGTAAATTATCTGTTTACATTTGCCTTGCAATAGTGTGGTACCAAATATATTTAATTCTAATTCTGATCATTGTTAATATCCATCACTACTCTAAGAAAACATGCATGCTTTTAAACATTTTTTAGGAGGAGGGTCTCTCTATGTTATCCAGACTGGCTTAGAATTCCTAGGCTCAAGGGCTTCTCCTACTTCAGCTTCCAAAGTATCTGGGACTATAGACTTGAGCCACCATGTCCTGCAATGCATACATTTTAACTTGTTCTTTCTGTGACTTACTCCTAAGGTATGAACAACCAGAGAATCCCAATGTCTTTGAACAGGGATTGAGCTATGCCCATATTGAGCAATGCTTTGGTTTGGATCCCAGAATCTATCATCAAATCTTCAAACAGCATCTATCCTAGAAATGGTCTTTTAAACTTAATTCAGTAATGAGAAAACACGAGACATAATTTTTCAAAATCAAAATCTAACTTAAATATATACAACCACACTTCAATTCTTAAAGGAAATTTGAGTATTTTACTTCATATTCGTTTATTGTTAGGACATAAGATTTAAAGTATTCTGGGATTTATATTAGAATTAAAATATTTTCATTTGAACAGGAATTTGCAATTGACTTCATTTTCCTCTTGTTTTAATTTAAAGTCAAATACATTTTCATATTTGAACATTTAGAATAAATCCAATAACAAATTATCATTTTTCTTTTTTGTTTCATTTATTGGGAAATGTTTTTTAAGCTCCTATATTGTTCAAGATATGGTGTGGGTTATTTAGAAATATTAAAAAATGTGAAGATGTATATAATCTCAGTCTGGCACTCCATAGGCTTATAATCTTAAAAGACTGATGAGATGCACACACCTATAGCTACAGAGCAAAGCACTAAAGGGTGTACATATGTTATAGATAGTAAGTCATACGGGAGTTCAGCTGAGACAGTACTCTGTGTTGGGGTGTGTTAAAGAAATGTACCACCAATTATTTACATGAAAGACAAATGTTAGCCTATTATAATCATAGAGTTCAATATTCAATTTTATCATTCAGTATTGATCAGAATCATTTTAAAAATATGGGTAAATTCAAAATATACTTTCAGAATGCATTATGTATACCATAGCAAATAGACGCTAAAGGTTTTCAGTAATGATTCAGTCAATTAATCCACTCATAGAGTTGAAACACCAGCCCTCTGCACAACTGAGAAATCAATGCTGAGAAATGAATGAGGGACGAAGGCCAATAATTTGACATAGATCGGCTCAAATGGTTCAGTGTCCACTCATAAAGAAATAGTTCCAGGAAAAAAGAAGAAAGTTTCAAATGAGTTTAACACAAAGGCAAATACTTACAACTTGTATTTCTTAGTCAGTATCTGCCATGATGACAAAAATTTCAGAGTCCTTGGAGTCTCCTCCAAAATGTTGATCATGAACTTTGGGCATGAGATAGTGGACTGAATAGCTTCTTCATTTATTAGCCCCAAACTATTGAATATTAGATAATTCATCTCTGTCTCTAACTCTTATCTCTGTGTGTGTATGTATACATATATAATATATACTTTTATATAGTGTGTATATATTACATATATATGTTCTCAATTTCTTTGAAAAAGTAAGACATATAACTTTATATTTACCATTTAATAGTCACAGTTTACCTTGAGGTTCCAAAAGGACTATGCTTATTAAGCTTATTCTACCTGAAAGATAAACAGTGTTAAATATTATTTTACTCAATGTAAAATTCAGGTACTCAAATTTCCCCCATGTGTTTATCTGACACAACATTATCTATTAACTTTTTGAGATTAGGAACCATGATAAAATATTGCATATTTCCATGGACAACTGATTAACTACTTTGTTTTTCATTGATGAACACTTTTAGAGAGCAAGATTTTCTGATGTATCCTTTCTTTAGCATGACTAAATTTTACACTGATTCACAGAAAAGAATAGGACACTTTCTTTTGTTGAGAATTGTTTAAGCCCCCAAATCTGAAAGGAATATCAAATATCACACTTTCAACCAAGACTGTAATAGTCATGAGCATTGTGAGTCAGGAGCTCTGGGAAATCCATTATTATGCAAATTACTCAGTCTTCTTCAATTCCATAAAGGTTAATCTCTTGGTTCAGAAATTTAAATTCCATGAGAAGTCTACTGATGAATATTGAATAAAAGTACATCTTATTTTTCTGATAAGTTATTGTAGTTTTTTAGATCTCCGATTTGGGGGGAATAGAACAAACATTTTTATTTGGAAAGTGTGCAACCACATAATAAAATTTTAATCAACTGTAACATAAAAACAGCAAAACATTAAATTCTAAATAAGTAGAAAGTATTCACTTATTCCAGCATAAAAATGTCTTCACCTCAAAACAATTCTAGGGATCAGTAATTCTGTATAGCAACATTCTTGAGAACAATCTATAATCAGTAAAATGTACATTTTAATCTTTATAAATATTTACAAATCTTAAAGTTATCAATTAAATAAGATAACAGTACTTCCAAACATATTTTTTGAATATAGTTATTTTTCTGTCTATATGCTCTGTATCTAAACACTTAGCAATTGTTTCATAACAAGTAAGAAAAGATAACACAACTCATCAGAAAACAAATATTCTGACAATAATGTACTTAGTGGTACTTGACACATTTTAGCCAGCTCTTAAATGCTCTTTCTGAGCATTAAATCAATACAAGAGAGCCAGTCATCAGGCAACCATAATGTTGTCCCTTTAAATGTCCAGCATTCTGTTGGTAAAGAATAATCAACCATTATGCTATTATAACTCTATCTATACTATATGGTGTTTGCTAAACATTTTAAGGGAAGTTTCAAAAGACTCACTGTTGCTGGTTCTCAGTAATGGAAATATAATGCTCCCCAGTCAGCCTTTCTGGCCACCCTCCTTCCCTGGCTTCCAGTGCCTGACCCATCTTCTT
The DNA here is from genome assembly GCF_029289425.2 of Pan paniscus. Taxonomy (NCBI): domain Eukaryota; kingdom Metazoa; phylum Chordata; class Mammalia; order Primates; family Hominidae; genus Pan; species Pan paniscus. The sequence continues at coordinate 36,981,593 of NC_073266.2, forward strand.
ATCGTGCTCATACTGATCTCTTCAGTAGCATTGATTAGAACCTATAGGAATCCTAAGTTCCTTTATTCCATGGAGTGAAGTCCTTTACCCACTATCACATAATGAATTATTGATGTTAAAAGCACACGGAATAAAATATTCTATTTTATGAACTAATAACAAAATTCCAGAACATTTTTTTTAGTGTCCTTCAGAACCTCTTGATCCTATAAGACTTTACCTCAGTTTTATTGAGAGCTTATAACTTGCCAGGAAATGAGTTAGGGGTGTATAGTCATTTAATCCTCATCAGAAACTTTTAAGATAAGAGACAATATTGATGTAACTGAAGGTTAAGAAAGCTAAGTACCTTGCCCAAAGTCACTAGCAAATCAGAGGTGCAATTTGAACACAAGCAGTGTGACATCAGAGCCTATGAATTTAAGTACCTATACTATATTCCTTCTCATAGGTAGAAGGAAAGATTCTGTGACTTATAAATTGGTTAGTACTGCACACGATAGCCCTGGCAGTAGATTAACAGTGTTCACTGGTATTTAGAATGCATTTTAGTAATTTCTATGTTCTGTGAAGCCCTATGGTTTAATTTCTTGGTGGACTATATGAAGTCCACCTCTCTGTGGGACCATCTATCTGCCCTACTCTACCCTACCTGTCTCAAGGCTGGGCCATGAAAAGATGTGATGAATGAAAGATGAGCAGAAGTGATATGTGTCACTTCTAGACAGAGGCTTTAAGAGTCTGTGGGTGCTGTGCATGGTGCATGCTCAATTCAATCTTTGCAACAGCAACATACATGACGCCACATGTGGCTTCTCTGTCCAACTGGCTCCCAGAGTCAGGTCAAGAGCAGTGACACAGAGCCGAGGCTGCAGCTAACCCACAATGGGTGGGAAATAAGTTTTATTTGTTTTAAGCTACTAAGATGTATTGATTATTACCTAGCTTATCCTGGTTAATTTTTTACCATATTTTTTTTTACCCTAGACCCTGTCTTTCACAGAACACCTATTAATATCTAATGAGATACTAGTTTAACACAGAAGACGGCTGGAGAAACTCTTCCCCCATACAATATTATCGAAAGATGAAAACAGAATTATTTTGGAGACAATGAGAAAGCCTTGCTCTTGTCACAGCGTGACTAAAGGCTAAGGGAAAAAATGCTTAAAACTGACAGTTCTTTTTATTATGTTCTCCCCAGCAACAACTTCACAAAAGTACTTGTGCCTGATACAGCTGTCCCCCAAGATTCTGTTTCACTCAAATCTATTAATTAGTTCATTCAATAATTATTTTCTAAATGCTTGCTAGGTGCTGCTGGTCGGTATCAGGTGCCTACCCCCAACCCAACATATGGCTGTGTCCTTAAAGTGCCCAGTGATGATGTAGAAAACTCTGACTTCCCAATCTGACTGATAGAAGGTTTGAATATGTTATTAATCTTGTTGTAAAAATCTCATGATGTTTTTGAGATGTCAGTTTGGCTAGGATAGAGTTCCCAGTTAGTCAATGGAATATTTGTCTGAGTGGGTGTGCTGTGAAGGGATGTTGCAGATGTAGGAGTCCCTAGTCAGTTGACTCTAAGCAAGGGAGATTATCTGGATCTCCTCTGGATGGGCCTAACTTAATCAGTTGGAAGTCTTGAAAAGCTGAGGTTTCCCTAACAGAAAAAATTCCACTGTGGCTTTTGTCCGTTGGCCAAATGTTACATGTTGTTCTGCAACTTCTTTCAATCAAAATAATATTTTGTGAAAATGCATGCATATTGATATAGATAATTTTAGTTTAATTTTATCCTTTTGATGATCTCCCATTATATGCACATATCACAAATAATTTACTCTCCCGTGTACAGACATTTATGTTTTTTCAATAATATCGCCTTCACATAAAAAGCTGCCATTCTTATGCATATCTCCACATGAGCTATCTCTATCTATTCCATTCTTATGCATATCGCCACACAAACATGTGCAAGAGATGCTTTAAAGTACACATCTAGCGGTAGAAACAGAGTACCACGTGGTGAAAGTTTCTGCAGCTTTACCAGCTATCACCAGGACACTCTACAAGATTATTCACAAGTTTTAAGTACCACCAGCAGCGTACAAGTGGTACCCTTATTCCAGACCCTCAACCACACAGCATTTTCAGGCCTTGTCATCTTGTTCAAGTTGATGGGCCTGAAATAAAATCTCATTTTCATTTTCTTTCTTTCCAATGGAGTTGAACATCTTATTTTTATTAGATATTTGGTTTTCTTCTTCTGCCAACTACTTGCTCATTTCCTTTCTATGCTTATCTATTGAGTATTTTGTACTTTTCTTACTGATTTTAAAAATTCTTAATATATTCTGAATAATTTATTTTCAATTATGATAACTTGATATATTTGCTTCTGAATCTCAACATTTTTTCTACGTGTTAAAAGTAATATTTTTGTAGACATTTCTAATTTTAATGTATTCAAAATTATCACTGGAATTTTTTACAGTTTGCTGCTTGATGCCTACTCAGCCTGGTCCTCTAGGTTCCCACCAGTGCTGTGATCCCTACATGTCATTTCAATTTCAACACATGTCTGTTGGTTACAATTGGCCAGAGACATTCTCTGCTGCTTTCAAACTAACTGATGTAACCTTAAAATCATATTATGACTTTATCTAAATGGAAACTAAATTTTAGGCAGAAAGATCAATGCACAATAACACAAAATGTCTTGTTCCCTGAGCAAATTTCTTATCACCTCTTGAAAATTTGAGATCAGATAGTAGACATAACACATGGGTGAGGCTCACAGTGTATTTATACTTCTGTTTTATATAAGCTCATACACAACCATAAAAGACATCCATGTGCATACAGAGTATTTGAAAAAAAATCAATTTAGATTGTTAAATGTAGTGTGGAGAGGTTTTCATGTTGCTTCCCATTAACATGGAACTTTCTGCAAGTTTCTGTGCATCCCTGCCTTTTGTAAAGTTGACTTTAACTAAGGAAACCAAGTATGATTAAAAGAGAATAGGATAGAGGGAGGAGCCAAGATGGCCGAATAGGAACAGATCCGGTCTACAGCTCCCAGCCTGAGCGATGCAGAAGACGGAGATTTCTGCATTTCCATCTGAGGTACGGGATTCATCTCACTAGGGTGTGCCAGACAGTGGGGGCAGGTCAGTGGGTGCGCACACCGTGTGCGAGCTGAAGCAGGGCGAGGCATTGCCTCACTTGGGAAGCGCAAGGGATCAGGGAGTGCCCTTTCCGAGTCAAAGAAAGGGGTGATGGACGGCACCTGGAAAATCGGGTCACTCCCACCCGAATACTGCGGTTTTCCGACAGGCTTAAAAAACAGCGCACCACGAGATTGTATCCTGCACCTGGCTTAGAGGGTCCTACGCCCACGGAGTCTCGCTGATTGCTAGCACAGCAGTCTGAGATCAAACTGCAAGGCGGCAGCCAGGCTTGGGGAGGGGCACCCGCCATTGCCCAGGCTTGATTAGGTAAACAAAGCAGCCGGGAAGCTCCAACTCGGCAGAGCCCACCACAGTTCAAGGAGGCCTGCCTGCCTCTGTAGGCTCCACCTCTGGGGGCAGGGCACAGACAAACAAAAAGACAGCAGTAACCTCTGCAGACTTAAATGTCCCTGTCTGACAGCTTTGAAGAGAGCAGTGGTTCTCCCAGCACGCAGCTGGAGATCTGAGAACGGGCAGACTGCCTCCTCAAGTGGGTCCCTGACCCCTGACCCCTGAGCAGCCTAACTGGGAGGCACCCCCCAAGCAGGGGCACACTGACACCTCACAAAGGTCAGTGTGAATAACAGGCAGGGTATTCAAACAGACCTACAGCTGAGGGTCGTCTCTGTTTGTTAGAAGGAAAACTAACAAACAGAAAGGACATCCACACCAAAAACCCATCTGTACATCACCATCATCAAAGACCAAAAGTAGATAAAACCACAAAGATGGGGAAAAAACAGAACAGAAAAACTGGAAACTCTAAAAAGCAGAGCGCCTCTCCTCCTCCAAAGGAACGCAGTTCCTCACCAGCAATGGAACAAAGCTGGATGGAGAATGACTTTGACGAGCTGAGAGAAGAAGGCTTCAGACGATCAAATTACTCTGAGCTACGGGAGGACATTCAAACCAAAAGCAAAGAAGTTGAAAACTTTGAAAAAAATTTAGAAGAATATATAACTAGAATAACCAATACAGAGAAGTGCTTAAAGGAGCTGATGGAGCTGAAAACCAAGGCTTGAGAACTACGTGAAGAATGCAGAAGCCTCAGGAGCCGATGCGATCAACTGGAAAAAAGGGTATCGGCGATGGAAGATGAAATGAATGAAATGAAGCGAGAAGGGAAGTTTAGAGAAAAAAGAATAAAAAGAAATGAGCAAAGCCTCCAAGAAATATGGGACTATGTGAAAAGACCAAATCTACGTCTGATTGGTGTACCTGAAAGTGATGGGGAGAATGGAACCAAGTTGGAAAACACTCTGCAGGATATTATCCAGGAGAACTTCCCCAATCTAGCAAGGCAGGCCAACGTTCAGATTCAGGAAATACAGAGAACGCCACAAAGATACTCCTCGAGAAGAGCAACTCCAAGACACATAATTGTCAGATTCACCAAAGTTGAAATGAAGGAAAAAATGTTAAGGGCAGCCAGAGAGAAAGGTCGGGTTACCCTCAAAGGAAAGTCCATCAGACTAACAGCGGATCTCTCAGCAGAAACCCTACAAGCCAGAAGAGAGTGGGGGCCAATATTCAACATTCTTAAAGACAAGAATTTTCAACACAGAATTTCATATCCAGCCAAACTAACCTTCATAAGTGAAGGAGAAATAAAATACTTTACAGACAAGCAAATGCTGAGAGATTTTGTCACCACCAGGCCTGCCCTAAAAGAGCTCCTGAAGGAAGCCCTAAACATGGAAAGGAACAACCAGTACCAGCCGCTGCAAAATCATGCCAAAATGTAAAGACCATCGAGACTAGGAAGAAACTGCATCAACTAACGAGCAAAATCACCAGCTAACATCATAATGACAGGATCAAATTCACACATAACAATATTAACTTTAAACGTAAATAGACTAAATGCTCCAATTAAAAGACACAGACTGGCAAATTGGATAAAGAGTCAAGATCCATCAGTGTGCTGTATTCAGGAAACCCATCTCACGTGCAGAGACACACATAGGCTCAAAATAAAAGGATGGAGGAAGATCTACCAAGCAAATGGAAAACAAAAAAAGGCAGGGGTTGCAATACTAGTCTCTGATAAAACAGACTTTAAACCAACAAAGATCAAAAGAGACAAAGAAGGCCATTACATAATGGTAAAGGGATCAATTCAACAAGAAGAGCTAACTATCCTAAATATATATGCACCCAATACAGGAGCACCAAGATTCATAAAGCAAGTCCTGAGTGACCTACAAAGAGACTTAGACTCCCACACATTAATAATGGGAGACTTTAACACCCCACTGTCAACATTAGACAGATCAACGAGATAGAAAGTCTACAAGGATACCCAGGAATTGAACTCAGCTCTGCACCAAGCGGACCTAATAGACATCTACAGAACTCTCCACCCCAAATCAACAGAATATACATTTTTTTCAGCACCACACCACACCTATTCCAAAATTGACCACATACTTGGAAGTAAAGCTCTCCTCAGCAAATGTAAAAGAACAGAAATTGTAACAAACTATCTCTCAGACCACAGTGCAATCAAACTAGAACTCAGGATTAAGAATCTCACTCAAAACCGCTCAACTACATGGAAACTGAACAACCTGCTCCTGAATGACTACTGGGTATATAACGAAATGAAGGCAGAAATAAAGATGTTCTTTGAAACCAACGAGAACAAAGACACAACATACCAGAATCTCTGGGACACATTCAAAGCAGTGTGTAGAGGGAAATTTATAGCACTAAATGCCCACAAGAGAAAGCAGGAAAGGTCCAAAATTGACACCCTAACATCACAATTAAAAGAACTAGAAAAGCAAGAGCAAACACATTCAAAAGCTAGCAGAAGGCAAGAAATAACTAAAATCAGAGCAGAACTGAAGGAAATAGAGACACAAAAAACCCTTCAAAAAATTAATGAATCCAGGAGCTGGTTTTTTGAAAGGATCAACAAAATTGATAGACCGCTAGCAAGACTAATAAAGAAAAAAAGAGAGAAGAATCAAATAGGTGCAATAAAAAATGATAAAGGGGATATCACCACCGATCCCACAGAAATACAAACTACCGTCAGAGAATACTACAAACACCTCTACGCAAATAAACTAGAAAATCTAGAAGAAATGGATAAATTCCTCGACACATACACTCTCCCAAGACTAAACCAGGAAGAAGTTGAATCTCTGAATAGACCAATAACAGGATCTGAAATTGTGGCAATAATCAATAGCTTACCAACCAAAAAGAGTCGGACCAGATGGATTCACAGCTGAATTCTACCAGAGGTACAAGGAGGAACTGTTACCATTCCTTCTGAAACTATTCCAATCAATAGAAAAAGAGAGAATCCTCTCTAACTCATTTTATGAGGCCAGCATCATTCTGATACCAAAGCCAGGCAGAGACACAACTAAAAAAGAGAATTTTAGACCAATATCCTTGATGAACATTGATGCAAAAATCCTCAATAAAATACTGGCAAAACGAATCCAGCAGCACATCAAAAAGCTTATCCACCATGATCAAGTGGGCTTCAACCCTGGGATGCAAGGCTGGTTCAATATATGCAAATCAATAAATGTAATCCAGCATATAAACAGAGCCAAAGACAAAAACCACATGATTATCTCAATAGATGCAGAAAAAGCCTTTGACAAAATTCAACAACCCTTCATGCTAAAAACTCTCAATAAATTAGGTATTGATGGGGCATATTTCAAAATAATAAGAGCTATCTATGACAAACCCACAGCCAATATCATACTGAATGGGCAAAAACTGGAAGCATTCCCTTTGAAAACTGGCACAAGACAGGGATGCCCTCTCTCACCACTCCTATTCAACATAGTGTTGGAAGTTCTGGCCAGGGCAATTAGGCAGGAGAAGGAAATAAAGGGTATTCAATTAGGAAAGGAGGAAGTCAAATTGTCCCTGTTTGCAGACGACATGATTGTATATCTAGAAAACCCAACTGTCTCAGCCCAAAATCTCCTTAAGCTGATAAGCAACTTCAGCAAAGTCTCAGAATACAAAATCAATGTACAAAAATCACAAGCATTCTTATACACCAGCAACAGACAAATAGAGAGCCAAATCATGAGTGAACTCCCATTCACAATTGCTTCACAGAGAATAAAATACCTAGGAATCCAACTTACAAGGGATGTGAAGGACCTCTTCAAGGAGAACTACAAACCACTGCTCAAGGAAATAAAAGAGGATACAAACAAATGGAAGAACATTCCATGCTCATGGGTAGGAAGAATCAATATCGTGAAAATGGCCATACTGCCCAAGGTAATTTACAGATTCAATGCCATCCCCATCAAGCTACCAATGACTTTCTTCACACAATTGGAAAAAACTACTTTAAAGTTCATATGGAACCAAAAAAGAGCCCACATTGCCAAGTCAATCCTAAGCCAAAAGAACAAAGCTGGAGGCATCACACTACCTGACTTCAAACTATACTACAAGGCTACAGTAACCAAAACAGCATGGTACTGGTACCAAAACAGAGATATAGATCAATGCAACAGAACAGAGCCCTCAGAAATAATGCCGCATATCTACAACTATCTGATCTTTGACAAACCTGAGAAAAACAAGCAATGGGGAAAGGATTCCCTGTTTAATAAATGGTGCTGGGAAAACTGGCTAGCCATATGGAGAAAGCTGAAACTGGATCCCTTCCTTACACCTTATACAAAAATCAATTCAAGATGGATTAAAGACTTAAACGTTAGACCTAAAACCATAAAAACCCTAGAAGAAAACCTAGGCAATACCATTCAGGACATAGGCATGGGCAAGGACTTCATGTCTAAAACACCCAAAGCAATGGCAACAAAAGCCAAAATTGACAAATGGGATCTAATTAAACTAAAGAGCTTCTGCACAGCAAAAGAAACTACCATCAGAGTGAACAGGCAACCTACAACATGGGAGAAAATTTTCGCAACCTACTCATCTGACAAAGGGCTAATATCCAGAATCTACAATGAACTCAAACAAATTTACAAGAAAAAAACAAACAACCCCATCAAAAAGTGGGCGAAGGACATGAACAGACACTTCTCAAAAGAAGACATTTATGCAGCCAAAAAACACATGAAAAAATGTTCATCATCACTGGCATCACTGGCCATCAGAGAAATGCAAATCAAAACAACAATGAAATACCATCTCACACCAGTTAGAATGGCAATCATTAAAAAGTCAGGAAACAACAGGTGCTGGAGAGGATGTGGAGAAATAGGAACACTTTGACACTGTTGGTGGGACTGTAAACTAGTTCAACCATTGTGGAAGTCAGTGTGGCGATTCCTCAGGGATCTAGAACTGGAAATACCATTTGACCCAGCCATCCCATTACTGGGTATATACCCAAAAGACTATAAATCATGCTGCTATAAAGACACATGCACACGTATGTTTATTGCGGCATTATTCACAATAGCAAAGACTTGGAACCAACCCAAATGTCCAACAATGATAGACTGGATTAAGAAAATGTGGCACATATACACCATGGAATATTATGCAGCCATAAAAAATGATGAGTTCATGTCCTTTGTAGGGACATGGATGAAATTGGAAAACATCATTCTCAGTAAACTATCGCAAGAACAAAAAACCAAATACCGCATATTCTCACTCATAGGTGGGAATTGAACAATGAGATCACATGGACGCAGGAAGGGGAATATCACACTCTGGGGACTGTTGTGGGGTGGGGGGAGGGGGGAGGGGATAGCATTGGGAGATATACCTAATGCTAGATGACGAGTTAGTGGGTGCAGTGCACCAGCATGGCACATGTATACATATGTAACTAACCTGCACAATGTGCACATGTACCCTAAAACTTAAATAGAAGAGAGAATAGAATATAATAAAAAATTCCAGTTATGATTTTCAAGTCATCCTCAAAATTAGACAAACTAAAATCACTTGCAAAATGATTAGAATAAACATAGGAATGTAAAAATCTCAGAGGCTCATGAGAACTAGGATGTTTCATATCCACTAGGATTTGCCCTTAGTCATCCAGCATTAAAAATAATGGCTATTCTTGGAATCTCTCAAAGGTCAAGAGATGAAACCAAAACATTTTTCTGAGACAGCTAGAAAACACTAAGGAGGTATGACCCATCAATTTAAAGTTCCATCTTACTGAAAAGTTCATCAGGAAAATTACAGAAAAATTAGACAAGATATTTAAATAGTTGTGCTCACAATCTTGAGATATATATATATATATACACACACATATATATTCATATATAAAACCTTGAGATATATATATATATTTCTAAGTGATACTGAAGATTTTCTTTTTTCCTGTCCCAATATCAATCAGTGCTATAACTAATTCCATGAAACTGAATTTCTGTGATCTCAACTTCAAGACATGTATTTAGCATCTATACACCGATCAATGAATATATTAGTCATGTGTGTGAGTGTGTGTGTGTATGTGTGTGTGTGTGTTTGTGTATGAAAATATATGTTTAGCCATGACCCAAATTCAGGATACAATATAATATAACAAGAAATCCCAAGATATACGATTACCATTTGGCCTTTTCACTCAGTCCTTTTGGAGACTTATTTCTTCTGATCCATGTGCCAAAAAGTTCCGATAAAATTAATGATTTGAAGAAGGAAGTTTAGAAGCAGAGAAGTAGAAACCAACCAAACCATGGCCTAAGGCTTAGTTTGCCAAAGCTCAAGCTGAGATGTAGTCTTGGGCATGTTATTACTAGCACAATTGCCTCTTTCTTTGCCTAGTGGCCTTATTGTACTTGTTTGGATTTACAATTGAAAGGAACCCTAAATGCCAAGCTAGAATTCAAGAGGAATAACTGTTAAATTAAAGACAAATTTGAGTGAGTTAGGAAAAACATGTGAATCTTCATTAAGCAGATTTTGGGAGTCATTGACATCTACTGCTGTTTAATGGCTGGGGAGGGAGCAGTAACTTCCACACCTTCCACACCTGGATCATGAGTTGCCTAAATTATCGAAGGCCTCCTTTGTTCACTCATTCATTCTCTGAGCAAACAGGCATTTTACCTCTACTGTATGGTAGCTCTGACATACAGTAGAAAGAGATACAGCACAGACTATACCCTCAAAGAGCAATACAGTTTAGTGAAGAGCATCAACAAGCAGTAAGAACACTCTGGCAGAAGAGGGACAACCATTCCAAGGAAAGGTTTGAAGAAGAGGGAAAAGTAGAAGTTATTAAGCAAGAGAAGGTGTGAGTGGGGAGGAGACCCGCAGAGTCAAAAGAAGAAGGAGCAAGAGGCATAAAAGCAGGGAAGCTGAAGAAAGCGTGGAACATTTGGAGAAAGCAAGTGGTTCAGTGTGGCTGGAGCTCAGGCTCTGCAGGTGGGAATATTCAAAGACGAAATGTAGCCAGGATCCAGGAGTCAGAGAAGGAAAGTCCAGAGTCTAGGGTAAATGTCGACACAGAAGTTTATCATCACAATAAAGAGATGAGATGGAAGCAGAGCCAGAAATTATGGAACTCAAAGAAGGTCTTGTCTTTAATTTTGAATTACTTTCTTCCCTTAAGGTGAAGGAAGAATAATCTGAGCTTGAAATAAAGACTTAGAATATAGACCACCGCCTGCAACCTTCTCACTCAAAATTAGAAGACATTATTGGATAGTTTCAAGGGAAGTTATTAACTTGAGAAAAACCCAGAAATAAGGTAAGGCCAATGATAGGGTTTGAATCTGTGTCCCCACCCAAATTTCATGTCGAAATGTAATCCCCAATGCTGGAGGTGGGGGCTGGTGGGAAGTGATTGGATCATGGGGGTGGTTTCCAATGCTTTAGCACCATTCCCCTAGTGCTGGTCTTGTGATAGAGTTTTCGCAAGTTCTGGTTGTTTACAAGTATGTAGCAACGTTCCCCTCTCTTTCTTCCTCCTTCTCCAGCCATGGAAGATGTGCCTGCTTCCCCTTCACCTTCCACCACGATTGAAAATTTCCTGAGACCTCCTCAGAAGCCGAGCAGGTGCCAGCTTCATGCTTCCTTTACAGCCTGTGGAAGCATGAGCCAATTAAACCTCTTCTATTTATAAATTACCCAGTCTCATGTATTTCTTTATAGCAATATAAAAACAGACTAATACAGCCAAGATACAGCATTTTGTGTGGAATTTCATAATTAAAGAGAATTTTTTTTTCTTTGTTCCTGCTTTTGGCATAGTCGGACTCTAGAGGGCATAGTGGAAAGAGATGAAACAAAATTGGAAGGAATGAGTCATGAAAGGAAAAATACAGAGTGACAGAGGAAAGATAAGAAAAGGCTTGCCAGAGTGACAGTTTCCAGAGATGACAGCAGAGATGTTCTGTTCTCGCTAGCCCCATCATTTAGAGTGACGTTCTCTACACATTACATGGGGATTGTAAGAATCTGGCTGGACCCCTGACAGTCAGGGCAGGCATTCCATAGAGTGACCTCTGATAATTGACAACATCCATGGGGTAGAGCCATTTCTTTATATGTGAGGGTCATGAGGTACCATATATTCCAGGGATCAAGGATCAACATCAACTTTCATTATCACTGAAAACTCACCAACCTTCCTTGGATTCATTTGTACTTTCCTATAACACCTTTCCTAAGTGGCTTCTAATCTAATTTGGATAAAACACCATTGGTGTTTTTAATACTTATTTGGTTGCCTGGATGTGTTTTGTTTGTGTATGTCTGAAGTAACTAATCCAAAAGGAAGAGTCTTTCTCTTGTTGCTCTCATTTGGTTTTCATTTTCTTGATAGTGTTCCTTTGCATAAAGAATGATCACCTTACCGAAAAATGTCATCTTAATCTCACAAGTGGTAGGAATTCTGTAAAAATACTCAATAATAGATCATACCTAATGGATGGTACCTAATGTTCTTTCATAGACAGTGTATTTGCTGTTTATAAACAGTAAAAAAGAAAGAACAATATTAACAAAGATGAAAAATAGCCCTCTCACAAATCCCCCAAATCATTTTATCTGTAATTAATCTGTAGTGAGAACAGGCAGTTGACATAAAGTGAAAAAGATCGTCCTGACAAGACCTCTTAGTTCAGTAAGAGTCTTTTAATTAAAATGAGGGATTTCTGAGTATGTGTTGTTTCCAAGCAGTGGGAAATTATGTTAGCATGCAACATTATTGAGGAATCTAAAAGCAGACAGGAAAGAAATAGGAGAAACTGACAAATGTAAGGTCCCTGGTTGCACTCACTCTCATTGTAAATGTTGTATCTTCCCACAGTGTATATTGCAGCAAATTTTCAATCTCACTGGAAAAAGCAAAGCCATTGAAACTTTTTAAACCATTTTACACCAGTTTTGAGTGCTCATATTTTACGGTCTTCAAAAATAGTACATATATTAGATTGTTGGTATAGATATATTAAATAGATTTTTCATTTTTATTTTATAGTCCACACTTCAGAATAGTCTTACCCCCAGTGGAATTTTGGGGCTGCATATTTGGCAAAATAGGTATTGGTGCCTCATTATAGGAAACACACTTCTAACAGAGTTAGTTACATACATAATTAAGAAAAGAAAGATCTGTTCATTATTTCCTTCCTTAGAGTGGAGGACATAAGGCTTTGCAATCAAATAAAGCTGTACTGGGACAGCAGAAAGTGAAATATTTTCACAATAACCAGGATAGTAAATATTTGCCTTTTTTTTTTTTTAAGAAAAGAGAAAGCACCCATCTTCGTTGGCAGCATAGCGTAGTGAAAGTGATATGTGTCATTTGCCCTCTTACTTACAGGAAGTCTGTCACTCTATCTTTAATACCAGGACAGGCAGTGACAACTCAGTCTTTCTGTCTTGGCATAACTGCATGCCCCAGAAAGCTTCCATAATTTCAACTGCTCTTTTCAAATGATTCCAGAACAAATTTGGGTTTTGAGAGGTGACTGTTAGAGTAAGGGAAGGGAGGAACATGACTGACCAGAGGCCAGCACTCGCCTCCACCACAAAACAGCCAGCTCAGCCAAGATTGGCTCAGAGCCAGGAGGAACTCCCTATTTCGGGCAAAAAGTGAGAGATCCTCAGCAATCCACATTCCCCCACAGACTCCTGGAATCCTAGTCATGGGAGAGCCCCTCAGCACTCCTGGGCCCTGAGACTAACATTGGGAGCTGCCTGGAGTCCACGTGATGGCACTGTTGCAAGTTACCATCAAGTTGGTGCTGGGTCCCATGTATTCCACAGGACACAAGCAGCTGCATCACCACACCATTATGGGAGCCCAACTCCTACCAGACAACATGGTATCCTAGGGCCCAGCAGCTCCTGAATCCCAACATCCTTGAAGCCCAGCTGACATCCCCCCATGTCCACCTAGAAGGCTGCAGCATTGTGAGGCCAGCTGGACCCAGCAGTGAGCCTAGGTGCCTAGCACTCTAGTGTGCCACACAGTATGCTGCATCCCTGGGGAATAGGCAGTGTGGCATACCAGAGAAGCTTTCTTCAAAAGAAAGGGAGCCAAAGTTTGTGCTCCTCAGAGCCTGAGAGCTGCCTGACAGGACTGCTGTCTTTAACAGCAATTCCTCCCCGCCCAGCAGCAGCAGGGATGCCACATACTCATACGTGCCTTCAGTGGGACTGAGGATCAGCCTGCCAGTGCACCATCCTGGGGTCTGAGAACAGGCCTGTCCTACCCATTGCCACTATCAGCCCATGCCTTTAAGGGCCTGAGGACATTCCTGACCTGCTTACAACCATCATTCATGGTGCCTGAGCTCACTGTCTGGGGGCCCAGAGATTGACATGCTCCACCCACAACTAGTGGTACCTATAGTCCAGGGGCCTGAGGAGATACCCTCCCTGACCGCCACTGCCAGAGCCCTTGCACACTTTTTGACAGCCTGTAGTTGGGCATGGTCTGCCTGCCACTGCTGTCAGTGCACACTATTCAGGAGCATGGGGACCAACCCACCCTGCCTACCATCAGCAGTGCATGCACATACCATCCAGGGGCATAGCGACAAGCCTACCTTGCCCACTGCTGGTGCCTACATGTGCTTCCCAGCAGCCCAAAGACTGGCCTGCCCCAGACTGCCACCACTTTGCTGGTGCCCACCCCTACACACCACTCGGGAGCCTGGGGAACAGCCTGCTATCACCACTGCTGGTGTCTGCATATGCTACTCAAGGGTCTGAGGGTTCAGCTGCCACCACTACTGCCACCACCAATGCCATGCATGCTGCAAGGATCCGAAAGACCTGCCTGCCTAGCCCTCTGCTGATACCACATCACCTGAGCATGCTGCCAGGAGGCCTGAGGACTGACTCACTCAGATCCACCACTGCTGGTGCCCGTGTCCACTGCACAGGAGCCCAAGGACCAGCATGCCCTGACTGCTGCTGCCACCACTGGTGCCTGAGGACCAGCCCACCTTTCATTTCCATCCCCAACAAAGCCTTGCTACAGTCTCTACTAACAACTGAAGTTAAGGCTGTAAGGAATGAACAGACACTACTGACATTGATTACAGCCAGAGAAATCACATAAAGACTACACTCCCACACCCACCAAAAATCAAAGGCAAAGCACCCTACCCAACCAACACTATAAATACATCTATTAAATAAGGAAATTTTTAAAACTCTGTGATACAAGAGAACACAGAAAAACAATAGAAAGAAATCAGAAATAAAAGTCATGATTTGAATGAGAAATTTAACAAAGAGGTAAATATAATTTTCAAAGAACCAAACAGGAATCCCAGAACTTAAGAATTCAAAAAATAAATTTAAAGAATACAATCATGAGCTTCAACAAGAGACTAGATCAAGCAGAAGAAAGAATTTCTGAACTTGAAGACAGGTCTTTTCAAATAACCCATTTAGAGAAAGAAAACTAAATAAAGGAAGAAAGCTTATGTGACATATAGAACACCATAAAACAACTATATATATATATTTTTTAAATTGGGAGTTTCAGATGCAGAAGAAATGGACAAAGGCATAGAAAACCCATTTAATGAAATAATAACTGAAAACTTCTCAAGTCATGCAAGAGATGTAGAAACACAGATACAATAAGCTTAAAGACCCCAGATAGATTCAATCTAAAGAGGTCTTCTCCAAGGCATATTGCACTCAAACTATCAAAAGCCAAAGACAAAGAGCAAATTCTAAAAACATCAAAAGTATCAAATCACATACAAAGGAATCCCTATCAGAATAACGGGTATTTCTAAGCAGAAACCTTATAAGCCACAAGAAAATAGAATGATACATTTAAAATGTAGAAAGAAAAAAAACAGCCAGCCAATATACCTTACCCAACAAAGCTATCTTCAAAAAATGAAGGAGAAATAAAGTCTTTTCCAAATAAGCAAAAACAGGAAATTCATCACCACGAGACAAGCCCTATAAAAATTCTTAGGGGAGTTCTACATCTGGAAGTAAAAGGAAGATATGTACCCTCATGAAAATACACAAAATATAAAGCTCACTTGGTAGACCAAATACAAAAATGAGAAAGAGACTGAAATCAAATGTTAACACTATACCAGATCACCAAATCATAGTGGTAAACAATAAAAGGGGAAGAAAGGAACAAAGGATATGAAAAACCAGAAAACACAAACAAAATGCTGGGAGTAACTCCTCACCTATCAGTAACAATCTGGAATGTAAATAGCTGAAATTTCCCAATTAAAAGATGCAGACTGCCTGAATGGATTTTTTTTTTAAAGACAAATATTTGCTGCCTAAAAGAAACTTACTTTGGGCCGGGCATGGTGGCTCACGCTTGTAATCCTGGCACTTTGGGAGGCCGAGGCAGGCAGATCACAAGGTCAGGAGATAGAGACCATCCTGGCTAACACGGTGAAACCCCGTCTCTACTAAAAATACAAAAAATTAGCAGGGGATGGTGGCAGGCGCCTGTAGTCCCAGCTACTCGGGAGGCTGACGCAGGAGAATGACGTAAAACCGGGAGGCGGAGCTTGCAATGAGCCGAGCGCCACGGCACTCCAGCCTGGGCGGAAGAGCGAGACTCCGTCTCAAAAAAAAAAAAAAAGAAACTTACTTTGCCGGTAAAGACGCACACAGACTGAAAGTGAAGAGATAGGAAAAGATATTCCACATCAACAGGAACCAAAAGTGTGCAGGAGTAGTTAAACTTAGATAAAATAAACATTAAGTCAAAAGACATAAAAAGAGACAAGGAAGATTATTACATAATGATAAAGAGATCAATTTAGCACGAGGATGTAAGAAATTTGCATATATATATATTTATAGTCAGGGTTCTCTCGAGGGACAGGACTAATAGGATTGATGTATATATAAAGGGGAGTTTATGAAGGAGTATTGACTCACACGATCACAACGTGAACTCCCACAATAGGCCATCTGCAAGCCGAGGAGCAAGGCAGCCAGTCCGAGTCCCAAAACCTCAAAAGTAGGGAAGCTGGCCGGGCACGGTGGCTCATGCCTGTAATCCCAGCACTTTGGGAGGCCAAGGCGGGTGGATCACGAGGTCAGGAGTTCAAGACCAGTCTGGCCAAGATGGTGAAACCCCGTCTCTACTAAAAACTACGAAAATTAGCTGGGTGGGGTGGTGCACACCTGTAATCCCATCTACTCGGGAGGCTGAGGAAGGAGAATCGCTTGAACCCAGGAGGTGGAGGTTGCAGTGAGCAGAGATGGTGCCATTGTACTCCAGCCTGGGCAACAGAGTAAGACTCCGTCTCAAAAAATAAATAAATAAATAAAGTAGGGAAGCCGACAGTGCAGTTTTCAGTCTGTGGCCAAAAGCCCAAGAGGCCCTGGCAAACCACTGGTGTAGGTCCAAGAGTCCAAAAGCCAAAGAACTTCGAGTTCAATGCTCAAGGGCAGGAAGCATCCAGCACGGGAGAAAGATGGAGGCTGGAGGACTCAGCCAGTCTAGTCCTTCCATGTTCCTCTGCCTGCTTTTATCCCAGCAGGTGATTAGATGGTGCCCACCCAGATTGAGGGCAGTTTTTCCTCTCCCAGTCCACTGACTCAAATGTTAATCTCCTCACAGACACACCCAGAAACAATACTTTGCATGCTTCAATCCAATCAAGTTGACGCTCAGTATTAACCATCATATACAGGTTTGAGCATTATACCAACATCTGAGCATTATACCAACATCTGAATACTTACCTCTTTAGGTTCTAATTCTATAATCTTAAATGAAAGCTCCAGAGAGTCCTGTTGATTAATATTTTGTCTGACCTGGCATAAATTCCAGGTTTTGAAAGATGATAAATTATGAAAATTAAATTATGCCTAGAGACAGTTTTGTCCATAACATCACAAACTCCAAAAATTAACTGCACAGGGAGTAACAGGAAACACCAAATACAGTTTACTGGATGTGAAGCCATCCAAAATTATTTTGGTTTTCAGAAATGTAATTGCTGCAAGAAGTAGCTTGAAATATAAATTGGAATTCATTTTTTGTTTTCCTATTACTGTCATGGGAGGGAGGGATAAGGAGGGGTGAGAAGGGGTGACTGAAGGTTCTTGAAAATAATTCTCATATTTGACTTCTCAGGTTAATTTCTTCTTATTGTTTATGTCTTGTTGAAGTGTAAAACTTTTAATTCTGAAGCTAGAGGGCCACAAGAAATACACGTTTACCAAGTCCATAGCAAAAGAAAATAGTATCCCATGATGATCTCTTTGTCTTTCAATATTTAACTGCTGGTGAATTGTGGAGTAAGCAACCTGTCACATACATTAGTCCTGTGAGCTATGGACCATTAGACTAGAGCAGTACTTGATGTAGCTTTATCTTCTAAGATGGTTGTTAATTTCTTTAAAGTAGTTTTGGGACTTGAAAATCTTTGGCACAGTTTGGGGAGCAGAAATAAATTTGTTGCCTTTCTGTGTATTACTGAAAATTGCTCAGGGTGGTACAAATTTTCATTTTATCAGGCCATATTACAGTCTGAATTATGTCCTTTTAACAATGAACTACCACATACTTATGAAAATAACTTCGTAAATATTAATAAAGCCTTTCCCCTCAGGCTAGCCTATGGGTGTTGCTATGAATAAACAGAAGTGGACTGACTGGAATGCTACCCTATTAGGAATTATCAATGTTGAGAAATGACCTCTTAAATTTTGGTTTGGAGGTCTCTGCTAAGACTCTACCTTATTTTTTATTATAATGTGGTTTTCCTGTATACCATATTCTAAATTATTTATTAATTGGAGTGGAGCCTAACCACAGTATCATTAATAATTAATTCTTCTTTTGGATCTGTGTGCATTCATGTGATTAAATGCCTGTACTTTAGCTTATGGAACCCACAATCTGCTATTTTGCATTGATTAGAAGAAATGCACAAATAGCAAGCACCCATTATGGAATTCCCAAAGGATATTCTCAGTAACCTTCTCCTGAGTGTTTCTAACCTCTGATGCACCATTATGTGAAAAGGGAAAATCAAAGTCTTCTACCCACAGTTTGTTGCATTTGAAACAGCGCATTTGTGGGTAGGTAGAGCTTTGTGCCTGCTTCTTCACCATTGTTCTTTTAATACTTATTTTTCCTCAAGAGCAAAGAGATGGGTGAATAGGATGGATAAGCTACATGAAGTGTCCTCAGCAATATGTAGGAAAATGAAATAACATTTAAAAAGATATGCTTTATACAGAATTTTCAGCTTTACCAAACATAACTGATTTCATCTTGATAAGCTAGATCCTTGTTTTAGGAAAAAAAAACACTCCTCCCAGCCCAGACCTCAGACGCTTAACATAACAAAGGTTTACTTTTTACTGTGGGTTCACACCCCATGCAGTTTGGCAGAAGGCACTGTTTCACACTCCCTTTCAGAAATCAAGCCTGGCAGAGAGCTCTCCTCCTATTACTTGTTGGTCTGGAATAAAAGGCATGTTTGGTCTGCACACCAGGGAGAGAGAGGCTGCAGACCACACCTGGGCTTTTCATGATCTCAGAGTGAGACATTCAATGATAAATTGAGTCATGGAGGTGATACATTGCTCCCACTCAGAGTTCACTGGCCATGACCAGTCACATGAGTGGGAATTCGGGGAAATATAGAAATTTGGGGGAGCATTACTGTCTATGGCCCTGTCTATCCTTCTAGTCACCAAATATCCTTTTGTTATTTTCTCCCAATATATGGCTCACATTTAATAGCTTCCCAAAGGAGGACCCAAAAAAATTCCATCCAGTCACAAACTCAACTTCAAGTCCAGGGTCCCTGGGTGATGTGCAGTCATCTCTATGTTAAACCCAAATGTGACTCCAGCAGCTCTAGGTCCAGAAACCTGTAGACTAAAAGGACCTGATACTGCCCTCTCTAATGAAAAAACAAAAGAGAAAAATAGGGACTGACAGTAGTGACTTATTTGTATCAATTCCCAAATTCCACTGAACAGATGTTATGAAGGACACTCTCTTTGGTGGAAACGGATCTTGATTCCTTAATTCTGACTCTCCTTGGCCACACTGATTTCAGGCATTGAGGAGTATAACCTTCTTCCAGGCTATGCAACTTTCTGAGCTCAATCCCTTCCAATAGAACATTAGTACCCTGTCATAAGCCTCATTATTATCAATATTCACTTCCCCTCCTTGCAAGAGGATTGTATGTCCCACTCTATGTTAATCTCTGAGTGTTATATGATTTTTTCCAAAAAGCAAAATCATATAAGCAATGGAATGTATTATGTCTAGGGTAGCACGTGTTCTCCATGATGTCTTTGCCCTCTGCCATGCTAATTTGCAATGTCAGATAGGACCTAGAGAAAAGGAAACGTGGAGCAGAGCCACAGCCAACCTGTGATGGCCATGGCCCTGTGGTGCAAAGAAGAAATGAGCTTTGCCGGCTGTAAGCTACTGACATTTCACAGTTGTTGTTGCTGCAGCATGAACTAATAAGTCCATTCAAAGGCCACATCTCTTTTAGTCTAGTGGCTTTTTTGGCAATATAACTGTTTCAGAAACTTTATAGAGCTTCTTAAATAGTCTATGCAAGTTAGTCTGATGTGCTAATAAATGTATCTAACATTCTCTTTGAGGCATGATTCTCATCTATGAAATGTGGGTTTGCTTTCTTACTCTTACAACTCTCACTCTCTCTAAACTTAATATATATATTATATATTTATATATAATAAAATACATTATATATAACATAATAATATATTTTATATATATATATATATGTTGCTCCTATCCTTAGTTTAGTTTTGCCCTTAAGCATTTAAATTACTTGAAAGGTTGTACTGAGTATTTTTCTCAAAAAGGCTTTCTTAAGCCTGTTACTGCCAGGTATCAAAGCAGTTGACTCTTCTAACTCAAAGGACTAACTGTCCTCATTCCCTTTTATTAAGCTGCAAATTGACAATTTCTTTACTGAAATTATCTGTTTCTTGCAACACCTTGTAAATACAACTAAGTAGAAATAAAAATACTATAAGTGCTCCATTTTTCAACCTCTTCCCATAGATACGCTACATGATCTACTTTGCAAATTATCACAGGCTCCAGTTTCACAAAATATTTTAGCCCTGCAAAAAGAGATTGCTAATGTAAATCTAAAAACACTTCTAAAATTTAAAAGTTTACTTAAAAACTAGGTTGTTATCTTTTTAGCTGGATAACCACTTCCTCAGTGGCCACTAAACCATTGCCATATACTTTAGTGTTTTGGTTTGTCTGTTACAGGAGCATATCTCTCCTGGTACCAGTTTCTGTATCAGTAAGGAAAGGTTAGGTTACACTGGGGCAATCAATAATTTCCAAATCCCTGTGGCTTCACATACCAAAGATGTATTGGTCAGTCTCAGTACATGTTCCCGGGAGATGGTCACAGCTTCTGCTCTAGACAGCCCAGTGGAGGGCCCACTATCTGGCATTTGTACTAGTTGGCCTGGCAGCAAGCCTTTACAAAACCTCATCCTGGAAATGACACATGGCTTTGCTCTGGCCAATGTATTGACCAGAACTGGTCTCCAGGACCCCACCCAACTTTTGTAAAAGTACTAGAAAAATGTAGAGAAGTAAATGAAATCTTTGGGGGATATTGCTATCTCTACAAAAATTATGTAATATACCATTCAAATTAAAAAGAAGGAAGCGACTGTAAATATGAACAAAATGACAGGAAAAAGAAAAAATTTATAATAATATCCAGGCACAGTAATTATGGAATAAATCAGATTTCTGGCATGCCTGTTTGTATGACAGCAAAAAAAAAAAAAAAAAAAAAAAAAAAAACCACAATCATTTCTGACTTATTCAGAAAATGACTGTCTAATTTGTATTTTTTTATCTCTTCCTTGCTTATCTTTCCCCCTCTGGTAATTACTATTCCTTAATACAAGATGAAAAACCCAAACTAGGATATTTTATATCTTACAGTTGCTATGGCAAAAGGTATTAACAAATAACAGTAACGTGTATTATCTGTACAACTTGCAATCTTAATCAATTGTGTGGCCATATAATGTATTGCTCAAAGCAGAACATTTTGAGAGTGAAAATGGGTGATATTAAATATACAGAGAGATAACTCAAACAATTTTATTTTTCAAAATGTAAAGATGTGTAAAATAGTTGCGCAAAGATTAAGAAACTTATTTGAGGTTGTAAAATTAAAAAGCAGGAGAAACATGCTTAAATTTGAGCTGCCTAATTCCCATATCTCAACTCTTACTCACTGTGCTGTCTCAATTACCTCCTCCCTTCTCACTAGAGAGTCATTAATAATAAATTTCTCAAACTGGGATAAATACATAAAGAACTTCAGAGAACATAGGAAGCTTTGTGTCATATTTACTTGTGATGATTCCACATTAATCAGGAAAGAGCAAGGGAACCGTTGGGAAATATTAAATAAAAAGAGCCCAGTTCTGCCATAATTTTTGCTTAAATGTGGAGGGAGGTGAAATTGGTTGAGAGGTCATGGCAAAGTCTTAAGGGACTCCAGAAGACTGGCTCAGTACTTTGAATAATAATGTATTAATGTATATTATTATTATACTTATTTGAACAATAATGTATATTAAAATTATTCAGAAAATAATAAAATGGGTAATATCCAGTTCAGTGTAAATGACTAGTATTTACTCAGATATAGAGCACATTTTCCTTTCTTTCTCTGTATCCTTCAAAAGTCATAAGAATATCTGCACATAATCATATATATGGTGTTAAATTACTCCACGGAAGTTGCTAGATAGCATAACCTGATGGAAGAAACAGAAAACGTAATAGAAGTGAAATCAGTAGAGAAGTTAACAGAACTTAGAAGCAATGATGCATTTCATTTTCACAGTATGCCCTATGGTTTTTCATTTTATTTTGTTTTGAGCATTGTAGCTTTTAAGACCATGAAACTATTTGTTAATTTCCATGCCCACTGCCAATCAAAGTTCATGGATATATTTTGCAGGAATATGTAGCACCCGTCAAGCATAGTGTAAGTAGTGATTAAAGGGGCAGATAAAGAAACAAGGTAAAGAGAATGAATGAATGAATGATACAAGGTTTAAAATAGATAATTTTGTCCCACGACAGCCTCTACTCCTCAAGGATATGCACTGAAAACTAGACAGGCCATTCTCTCTTTTCTACTCCATATGTGATGTTGGCCCCAAAGACTAATACAGTTTCACAGTGGGCAAGGAAGTTACACTCATATAAAGTGGTTATTGAGCATTTTATGACATCCCAAAACATTTTCAAAAATAACATTTGCCTGTAAAATTGACAGTCTCCACTCACCTTTACCAAAGTTTCCCTTAGAAAGTCCCTTATTGATTAGGTATGGATTAGGATAGCCTTAGTTGATAATTAACAAGGCCATTTGCAGGTTGCCCAGTCTGGCTTAAATTTAAATTTAATTTTTGGATTGATATTGGACCTTTGATGTCCCTTAGGGAGATAGTATTTCTTGTGTTAGCCAATTTATATACTTTTTGCTTTGGAAAATTGTTTTAAATGACCCATAAACTGCCAGAAATCAATTTAGATTTTGCTATAGTGTTTCAACCAGACAATGAACACAATTCAATTAATCCTTAATAGTAAGTTCTCTGAATATACCTTAGTTATTTTTTATTGCACGTGGGATGATTATTCATGATTGTTTGTGGCACTACCAGCAAAAGGAAAATTGACCATATTCAGAGATAAACTACATGTAATTATGTAATTACACTTGACATAAATTTAAGGATATTGAATGTACCAGGAAATCTGTAATCTGGAAGTTTTATTGTCTAATTCAAAGATCTAGCCAATAAGCTGTGTAGATTTTTCTTTTAAGTAGCTAACCACAAATGAGCTAATGACTGATGGTTTTATGATTGCAATATCAGTGTACATATGACCAAAAATTGCTAATGGATTTAGTTTATATATCTATTTGAGAGAAACAGATGCTCTGGATCTTAGAGAACAGTTAGCCTCTGTTATTTCTTTGCTTTGAGAATAATTTAGAGCCCTAGTCTTCTAGCAGGATTCTTAATAGGTCTGGAGTCCCAGAAATGCTGAACGGGGACCTGAACCCTCATTAAGCATATCCAGACACAGCTCAGCAATTGCTGGTCTTTACAATCCCAACTGGTCAGTGGCCCTGAGGCCCTAACTCTTCTGCTGGTCTCCTCACTCATTCCCAAGGCTGTAGGTACCCGGTAAAATATTAGCACAGCTTCCCTGTCCCCACTCCTCACCATTACCCTCCTTATTGAAACTTGTCTTTTCAGCTTCTGTCATCAGACTAGTCCCAAGTTTCCTGGCCTCCAAATTCAATGTATTTATAAGATGCTGCCCAAAATAGTATTCCCATGGCATAGCTCCTGAGAAGAAAGTATCACATCCTAGGCTCCACCTAGGATTTTGGAATGCCTCACTCTGACCCTACCTTCTGTGCCCAGAAGTAAGCATTGGATTCCTTACAAAAGGTAAACCCAGGAAATAGGGTTTACCAATAATTGAAACACAGCCAGCAACAAGGCAAAAGTATTTAACAATAAGTAGTCAAAAGAGACACGGAGACATAATTGAGCATCTCCCTCATGAGAACCAGTGTGTTCTGAACTAAGATCCTTCAACATCTAAACATTCCCAAAGTGTTAGTTCTGCTTCCAAATGCTAGCCAAAGGGAGAGAAAGCTAGTGTTATGTAATAGTGATACAGGGTTATTACTGTAAATTATCTTTTTTTTAGAAAAAAAAAATTCTCACTCTGTCACCCAGGCTGGACTGTAGTTGTATGATCTCAGCTTACTGCAATCTCCACCTACAGAGTTCAATCAATTCTCCTGCCTCAGCCTCCCGAGTAGCTGGGATTACAAGTGCTTGTGACCATGCCTGGCTAATTTTTGTATTTTTAGTAGAGACAGAGTTTCGCCATATTGGCCATGCTGGTCTTGAACTCCTAGTCTCAAGTGATCCACCCACTTCAGCCTCCCAAAATGCTAGGATTACAGGCATGAGCTACTGTGCCTGGCCTGTAAATCATCTTTTATGGTTCGAAGGAGACGGTCATTTTCTGTCATGATCCTGTGGCTAGTCAAGATCACTGCAGAGCTGCAGTGATGCCTCACATTTTTGTTTCAAGTTTATAATTCTGAATGTATTTAGCCCATGCTTCCATAGGTTGGCCACCCCACCAAGATGGCAAAAGCAGGAGAAACTTGCATCCTCAGCCAAATAATGTTCAGCCACCTGATGCAGCCCTCCATGTGAACTCCGGTGCCCTTCTCTTACTCAGGTTTATCAGCAAAGGGTCTCACATCCCTTGGGAGAAATTCTCCTCCTCAGGGACCTCAAAGCTTTTTCCAGTATGTGAACTTCTGTCTGAAGTATCTCATTAACCTAGTTGGATCGGGGAAGTTCTAGCAGCATTTAACCTCAGAAAGGCAGGTATAATTTCTGCAAAATCAAGATCCCTGGGGTATAACAGCTCAAAAACCTTCCTATGGTAAATATATTGAGACTATTTTATAAGACTGTGCCCTATTAAAAAGTCACACATGCAAAACACCTCATAAAAGTGAATGGATAGGATACAGATTGCAAAATGCAGTAAACATCTAGTTGGTCTATCAGATTTTCTTCCGATCTGCACCCATTTTTTCATAGGTATTCAATCCAGCTCTCTCGATTATTGTTAGTTTCCAGTATATGCAAAATACCACCTCAACTACATTTACATTATATTTTATATTTTTATAGCCATGTTGCATTTCTTATTTTGAATTCTATATAACAACTGAATATTTTAAATCAGAGAATATAATATGTCCTTGTATATTTTTAAAACATGACCATAAATACAGTTTGCAAAAATATTTATTGAAGTAACAATATTCTTTATGATGTGTTTGAATTGTTTTACCCTATCACAATTTAAACATAAGTTGAGGAACAAATATGACCTCTAGGTGGCGTCTAACAATTATTGAAATCAAAAGTTTCCTACAATGCTCTGAAGGTTTGAGAGCCAATTCCTGCCTGGGCTACCATTATCTCAGCACTTCCTGTAGCTGACACATTTTTAAGGAGGTTCACAACCCTAACAGCCCCACAATCTCCCAGTACTAGTATGCCCTGTGGTGAAAGTTAATGGCAAACAGTAACAACCCAATTCTGGAAGGACTGCTAATGGCCCAGAGTCTTCAGTACTGAAGGTTTGAGTCACTCTACCAGGTACAAAACCAAGACCTGCTGAGGTCCTTGCTGAGGGTAAAGGAAATATGGAATAGATAGTGAAAGAAGGTAGTTATAAATACAGCTATGACCACATGACCCATCGCAGAAATAGACTGTAATTATTATAATATATCCTTATTATGAATATGTTTGCATATACGTATTTGTACATAGAAAGTGTTCTTGTTTTCTTCTCTCTTATTTCTTTGTCATGTAACATGAGATAAATTAACTTTATACCACAGTATTTTAAGCATTGTGAACTTTTCATCATAGTATATAAGTAACAGAATATCAAGGAGAAAAGTAAACATTACTGAAGGATTTTGCATCCTCTTCTGGGGAAAGGGTAAGTGCATTTCCAGTTGTGTATAGGATAGTAGTATCAAGTTTGGCAGAAATGATACTTTGTTTTTGTCTTTATTTGGATATTAAGTATGGTTTATAAAAATGTGTATAGGTATCAAGTTGACAAGCAGTGGACTCTGATGATTAATTTATTGTTCAACTTGGCAAGGTTGTAGTCCCCAGTTACCTGGTAAAACACTAGTCTAGATGTGGTTGTGAAGGTATTTTATATATGTAATTGACATTTAAATTGGTTGACTCTAAGCAAGCAGATTACTCTCCATAATATGGGCAGGCATCATCTAATCAGTTGCAAGTCTTGAGTAAAGACTGAGGTTCCCCAAAGAAAAAGGAATTCTTCCTCGAGACTGCAATGTAGAAACTCTGCTGGTTGGCCCTAACAATTTTGAACTCAAGATTGCAACATCAACTGTTATCTGAATTTTCACCCTGCCTGTCTGCCTTATAGCTTTTAGACTTGCCAGGAACCATAATTATTAAGTGAGTCAATTCCTTAAGTAACTAAATTTCTCTCTCTCTATCTGGAGAACTCTGGCTAATACACATACCTTTGTTTCTCTTCAATTTGTTTCTTTATGCTTGCAGCTTAATAAATCATTTAAGCCAAACAAAATCAATGAAGAAAGTATTGATTTGAAGCTTTTGCTCTTAACTTACTATCCAATACAATAAAAATTTAATAAATCATATTGAAACATTTCTAACTTACAAAGCCAAAAGTTACACAAAGTGTAAAGAATTCAACAGTGACTTTTTGAAGTAAACTAGCAAAGCGTAATACAACCTTTTCTCCTCCACACAGACTAGACCCACCCTTGGAAACAGAACACACCTAATTTCCAACTGCTCTGGATGAAAATATTGTGAATTAAAATTCTATGTTTTTTTATTTCAAAATGGCTGGCTATGGACATTGGATGCCAGGTCTCCTCAGAAAGAAGATCAGAATTACCAGCAAATACACAAGTTCCAAATGGAAAACTGAGAAAAGAGAGCCAGGACCTGTCAGAGTGTCCATGGTAAGAAGCCAGGGTACAGAAAAGGAAAGCAGCAAGAGTCTGGCAAAGATCAGCCCCCAAGGAACTCAGAGCCCTCTGGGAAAAGTAGGTGGAAGTGCATCTCTGCTCCCCTCACCCCTGTGACGATCTGCTGACTACCAAAATCTGGAAACCCTCTGCCCTTGTGACCCAGGGCAATTCTATCAGTGGTGATTTGGAGACTACCCAAGAACAGAGAACTGGGTGGCCACCTCATGCAGGTGTGCCCGCACTTCCCTCAGACCCAAACTGAGACAGCAGCCACCATACTGGTTGTGGGCCACTGCTTTGCCCTGAAATTCTCTGCCCATGTGTCAGCACACCACCAGGTTCCCCATAAACATACCCCACAGACCTACTCTGACTTTAACAAGTAAAGGAAATGGATCCCTGAGGAGGTGTTGGGACCCCAGTAAGTATAACTCTTGGCATGGGTCATCTCTAAGGGAGGGGGGAGCACAGCCAGCCAAAAACTCCTTGGGACAAAGGAAATATGGGTGCCGCGGCAATCACTGAAGGAGGCAGCACTAATGCCTGGGAAGAAACATGTAGAGGGGGTCATCTTCTGCTCACCCATCCACTATTGTGAACACAGCAGTGTTTCTTTGGAGGAAGCATATTTGCAATTTTTGCAATGGCCCCACCTATACTGAAAGTGAGCCCAGACACTTGACTGTACACAAAAGCTGGATGGCAAATACCTCTCCCTAAACAGAGTGGCAGCATCCCAGCAATAGAGAATGGACAAGCTGCAGAATTGCCTGCTCCGAACTGGGAAAGAGGCTATGCCCTAAGTGCCCATTTTGGTGGTAGCCATGAGAAGACTGTATCTCTGGCCCACAGCCACACTGAAGCCAGGAACCAAAGGACAAAGTGTTTATGAACTGAAGGTCATGAGCCCTGTGACAAGGGCACGATAGGGGAGCAGATCAGTTTCTGCCAGCTCAGGATGAGGAGCTGTGCATCACCTCCCACTCCTTCCTTCAAGATCTTGGTGCATCCTAACATGATCTCTTCCCTCTACCCGCTCTCAGAACAAGTTCTTTCACAGCTCATCAGCCTGCCTGAGGGCAAGCCTGCTCTTACTTTTAAGGGCTACTACTTAATTGCAGCCTGAAGTGCACCATCAAACAAAACAAAACAAAAATTGCTGCCAGAAGGGCTTAGCGCTGGTCCCGGAGACAAGCTTCATGAGACCTCCACACCCTCAGCCTTGCAGGGGATAGTGTGTCAGCTCGAAGACTTAATACATCGCTGCAACAAGCAGCGACTAAGAAAGCTGCAGATGCTATACACAACCATGGAACCCATAAAGAGCCTTGGCTCCCTAAACGCACACAGAAACAAAACAAAATGATCATACACATATATCACAGTCATACACTCAAGGGAAATATAAAAACACTAAAAAGTCCTATCCAAATGATAGCGAATTCAAAAAATTACAAGTGGCACGTCTCTAAGATGAGAAGGAATCACTACCAGAAATCTGGCAGTACAAAAAGCCAGAGTGTCTTGACACCTCTAAAGGATGGCACAGCTCTGCAGCATTGGATACTAACCAAGCTGAAAATTCTGAAATGACAGATGAAGAATTCAAAATACAGGTTTCAAGGAAACTAAATGAGATCAAAGAGAAAGTTGGAATCCAATACAAATAAACCATAAAAACGGTTCAGGACATGAAACACAAGATAGCTATTTTAAGAAAAAACCATATAGAACTTCTGGAACTGAAAAATTTGCTAAAAGAATTTTTAAAATAACCTTAAGACCAGACATTTGAATTAACCCAATCAGACAAAAATAAAGGAAAAAGGATTTTTAAACCGAACAAGGCCTTTAAGAATATGGGATTATATAAGAACAACAAAATCTCCAGCTTATTGGCATTCCTGAGAGAGAAGAAGAAAAAGTAAGCAACTTGTAAAACGTATTAAGAGGAACAATTCAGGAAAATCTCC
Organism: Pan paniscus; assembly: GCF_029289425.2. Classification (NCBI taxonomy): domain Eukaryota; kingdom Metazoa; phylum Chordata; class Mammalia; order Primates; family Hominidae; genus Pan; species Pan paniscus. Next base: position 37,010,888 of record NC_073266.2, read on the forward strand.
CTAATCATGCTAGAGAAGTCAACATTCTGATACAAAAAAATTGAGAACACATGCAAGATACTATACAAATGACCGTCCCCAAGGAATATAGTCATCAGATTAACCAAAGTCAATGCAAAAGAAAAAAATCTTCAAGGCAGTTAGAAAAAAGGGCCAAATTACCTAGAAGGGAAATCCCATCAGACTGACAGCGGACTTCTCAGTGGAAACCTTACAATCAACAGGTGATAGAGGCCTATTTTTAGCCATTCTGAAGAAAAAAAATCTGCCAGCCAAAAATGTTATATCCTATCACACTAAGCTTCATAAAAGAAAAATAAAGTCTTTCCCAGACAAGTAAACACCAAAAGAATTCTTCAACAGAGCAGTCATAGAAGAAATGCTCAAAAAAGTTCTGAACATGTAAACAAAAGAATGATACTTACTACCATAAAAGCACACATAAGTACAAAGTTCACAGAATCTATGAAGTAATTAGACAATTGAGACTAGAAAGCAACTCGCTAATGACACTAAGACGGGAACAAAACCTCACATACTAATATTAACCTTGAAAGTAAACACCCTAAATACTTCACTTAAAAGACATAGAGTGGCAAATTGACTAAAAAAAAGTAAGACCCAACTTTCTGATGCCTTCAAAGACTCATCTGATGCCTAATTACACCCACAGGCTCAAAGTAGAGGGATGGAGAAAGATCCATTATGCAATAGAAAACACAAAAGAGCAGGGGTAACTATTCTTGTATCAGATAAAACAGTCTTTAAACTACCAATAGTTAAAAAAAAGAAAAGGGCAAAGAAGCCAGGCCCACTGGCTCGCATCTGTAATCCCAGCACTTTGGGAGGGAGGCTGAGGTGGGCAGATCACCTGAGGTCAGGAGTTTGAGACCAGCCTGGCCAACATGGTGAAAACCCATCTCTACTAAAAATACAAAAATTAGCCCGGCATGGTGGCAGATGCTTCTAATCCCAGCTACTTTGGAGGCTGATGCAGGAGAATAGCCTGAACCCAGGAGGCAGAGGTTGCAGTGAGCTGAGATCGCACCATTGCACTCCAGCCTGGACAACAGAGTGAGACTCCATCTCAAAAAAAAAAAAAAAAAAGACAAAGAAGGCTATTATAAAAATTAGAGAACCCAGACTCATAAATACCACTAGACCTAACAAAAGGGATAGACAGCCATTTGAGAGTGGGGGACTTCAACACTCCACTGAAAGAACTAGACAAATAATTGAGGGAGAAAACTAACAAAAAAATTCTGGACTTCAATTGAACCTAATATACATTTACGGAATACTTCACCCAACAACCACAGAATATACACTTTTTCTCATCTATATGTGGAAAATTCTCTAAAATTGATCACATGCTTAGTCATGAAACAAGTCTCAATATAATCAAAATAACCAAAATCATATCAAGCATTGCCTCAGACCACAGTGAAGTGAAATTAGAAATCAATACCAAAAGGAACTCCCCAAACCACATAAGCACATGGAAACGAAACAACTTGCTCCTGAATGACTTTTGGGTAAACAATGAAATTAAGGCAGAAATCAAATAAGTTATTTGGAAACAAAGATAGAAAGCTCCCAAATCAACAGCCTAATGTCTCACCTAAAAGAACTAAAAAAACCCAAACCAAACCCAAAGCTAGCAGAAGAAAAGAAATGACAAAGATCACAGCAGAACTAAATGACACTGAGGCCAAAAAGACCCATACAACTTTTCATTTTGTTGATTATACAATCAAATTATTGATTATTATATCAATAATTTATATAATTTATTTGGATAATAACAAATTATTATAAAAATAATCAGCAAAATGAAAAGTTGGTTCTTTGTGTCCAGGTGCAATAGTTCATACCTGTAATCCCAGGACTTTGGGAGGCCAAGGTTGAAAGATCACTTCAGCCCAGGAGTTCAACACCAGCCTGAGCAACATGGTGAAACCCCATCTCTATTTTTTTTAAGTTGCTTTTTTGAAAGAATAAACAAAACTGATAGACCACTAGCTAGATTAACCAAGAAAAAAAGAGAGGCAATTCAAATAAGCACAATCAGAAATGACAAAAGTGGCATTACAACTGATATCGCAGAAGTATGAAAGATTCTCATGAACTACTATGAACATCTCTATGCACACAAACTAGAAAACTAGAGGAAATGGATAAATTCCTGGAAACATACAACCTCCCCAGAGTGAGCCAGGAAGAAATGAAAATCCCGAACAGACTGATAATGAGTTATGAAATTGAATTCATAATAAAAAATCTACCAAACAAAAAAACCCAGGGCCAGACTGATTCACAGCCAAATTCTACAAGACATACAAAGAAGAGATGCTACCAATCTTACTGAAATTATTCAGAAAATCTAGGAAAACATGTTCCTCCCTAATTCACTCAACAAAACCTGTATCATCCTGATACCAAAATATGGCAAAGACAAGAAGAAGAAAGAAAACTGCAGGCCAATATCCTTGATGAATATAGTTGCAAAAAATATATAAAAATATTAAAAGATAATTCATCATGAACAATTGGGTTTTATTCCTGGGATGTGAGGATCAACACATGCAAATCAATAAATGTGATTCACCACATAAACAAACTAAAAAGAAAACCATATGCTTATCTCAATAGATGCAGAAAAATCATTCAATACAATGCAACATCTCTTCATGATAAAAACCTTCAACAAACTAGTCATTGGAAGAACATACCTAAAAATAATAAGAGTCATGTATGGCAAAACCACAGCCAACATCACGATGATGGGCAAAAGTTGAAAGCATTCCCCTGAGAATTAGAACAAGACAAGGATGTCCAGTCACCACTTCCATTTATCATAGTACTGGAAGTCAAAGCTACAGTAATTAGCCAACAGAAATAAAAGTCATCCAAATAGGAAGAAAGGAAGTCAAATCATTTGTTTGCTCATGACATGATTCTATACCTAGAAAACCCTAAAAATTTCTCCAAAAGACTCCTAGATCTGATACAAGACTTCAATAAAGTTTCAGTATATAAAATCAATGTACAAATATCAGTAGCATTTCTAAACACTAGTAATATTCACACTGATAACCCAATCAAGAACTCTATTTCATTTACAATGGCCACAAAAAGGTAAATCGCAGGTGCAACAAACAAATGGAAAAACATTTCATCCTCATGGATTGAAAGAATCAATATCATGAAAATGACCATACTGCCCAGAGCAATTTATAGATTCCGTGTAATTCCTATCAAATTCCCAGTCTCATTTTTCACAAGATTAGACAAACAATCCCAAAATTCATTTAGAACCAAAAAAGAGCCTGAATAGTCAAAGCAATCCTAAGCAAAAATAACAAAGCTTTAGGCATCACATTATCTCACTTCAAACAATACTACAAGGCTTTGGTAACCAAAACAACATGGTACTGATACAAAAATAGACAGATCAATGGAACAGAATAGAGAACCCAGAAATAAAGCCACACATCTACAACGAAGTTAACTTAAACAAAGTTGACAAAAGTAAACAATGGGAAAAGAATACTTTATTCCATAAATGATGCTGGGAAAACTGGCTATTCATAGGGAGAAGAATAAAACTGGACCACTGCTTCTCGACATATAAAAAATTAACTCAAGATGGATTAAAGGCTTCAATGTAATACCTGAAGCTATAAAATTCCTAAAAAGAAAACCTACAAAAAACTCTTCTAGACTTTGGCTTAGGCATAGAATTTATGACTAAGACCTTAAAAGCAAATGCAACAAAAACAAAAATAGACAAATGGAACTTAATTAAACTAAAAAGCTTCTACACAGCAAAAATGTTTTAAAAATCAACAGAGTAAACAGATAACATATAGAATGGGAGAGAATATTTGCAATATGCATTCAACAAAGGACTAATATCCAGAATTTATAAGGAATTTAACTCAACAAATAAAAAAACCATTAAACCGTGGGCAAAGGAGATGAACAGACACTTTTCAAAAGAAGACACACACACAGCCAACAAATGTGAAAAAATGCTCACCATCACTAATCATCACAGAAATGCAAATCAAAACTACAATGAGATACCATCTCATACCAGTCAGCCAGGCTGTTATTAAAAAGTCAAAAAAAAAACAAACCAAAAAACAACAACAACAGATGCTGATGAGGATGTGGAGAAAAGGAAGCGCTTATACGCTGTTGGTAGGATTGTAAATTAGTTCAACCCCTATGGAAAACAGTATGGAGATTTGTTAGAGTACTAAAAATAGAACTACCATTCCACCCAGCAATCTCACTACTGGGTATCTACCAAAATGGAAAGAGATAGTTTTATCAAAACAAACAAACAAAAAAACCCACGTGTATTCATATGTTTATTAAATCACTATTCACAATAGCAAAGTCATGGAATCAACCTAAATATCCATCAACAGTGGATTGGATAAAGAAAATATGGTTAATATACACTGTGGAATACTATGCAGCCATAAAAAAGAATAAATCATGTCCTTTAAGCAGCAACATGAACAAAGCTGGAGGCCATTATCCTAAGTGAAATAACACAGAAACAGAAAATCAAATACTACATGTTCTCACTTATAAGTGGGAGCTAAACAGTCAGTACACATGGACATAAAGATGGAAACAATAGACATTGAGGACTCCAAAAGAGGGGAAGGAGAAATGGGGTAAGGGTTGAAAAACTACCTATTGGGTACAATGTTCACTACTTGGGGTATGGGTTTGCTAGAGGTCCAAACCTCATTATTACACAATATATCCATATAACAAACATACACATGTACCCCCTGAACCTGTAATAATATAAAAATAAATAAATAATTTATTAGTTATAAAATAAAAAATTTCTACATTAAAAATACATTGATTGCACAACTCAGTTCAAATGCTTACAAAAGGTATACTATACTCAGGAAAGGTCCTTGCTCTAGAAGAAATTATAAACACAAATCTTTTCACCTAAGTTTTTCTCTGTTACAATGAATTAATATTCTCTGCCGTCAGGTATCTTAAGCATAAGCCCCATAGGCAGTTATCAATTATCCAGGAGCCTGGGGAAAGGACATAAGGCAGCGCTATGACTATAGGAATAACAGACATTGGCCTCCCTCATTCCTACCCTCGAGTTCTAGCTCCAGCTCCCCTAATAACAGTGCAAGTGATAGATTAAGCTTGGAGGGCAAGAGTCTTTAGGGCTTTGTAAGATATTATAGCTCTTAAAGTATACATTGAAATTCTTTGAGGGCAAAGGATTTGAGTCACCTAGCTGACCCCTATCGTACTTTTTATATAATAAATTCTGATAATATCCATGAATAGAGGTCCAGTTTTGTGAAGCCACTCTCACACTCTCATTCTGAGAAGTAATAATATTTACTTCCATTTACTTTTGTGAACACTATATATATTACTTTAACATAATTCTGCAAAAAGATTTGCTTAGCAAAACTTTTAAAGCACTACATATATATTCCAGAAAATGATCTTGTCCTTCCTGTGTCCATGTGTTCTCATTGTTCAATTCCCACCTATGAGTGAGAACATGTGGTGTTTGTTTTTTTTGTCCTTGCGAGCACATATACCCTAAAACTTGAAGTATAATTAAAAAAATAAAAATTAAAAATAAAAAACTTAAAAAAAGATCTTGTCAAAAAAAGGGAAAGAAGAACTCTTAGAATAAAGTCTAAAGACACATTGCTTTCTGCATTCAATAACTTGTATGAACAGAAAAATTAAAAAAAGAGACAATAACTACCTTCTCACTCATACTATATTTTAAAGAAAATAAAAAAAAGAAGGGGCACTACTTCCACAATACAATCTACAGCTATAATTAAAACTCCATCACTTCTGAATTTTTCTAAATTTTGTGGTTAAAGTCCTTTCCTCCATGGTTGAAATTACTTTCTTAAGTTTCATTATGCAGCTTGCTTGCTCAAAACTTTTCTTAAACTTTTCATTTTCTGCCACTACCCTTTTCTCATTCTTAAAATCTTACCTGCAATCCTTCTTTAATCATATGAATTCTTGTAGAATAACTAATGTATAGGGGAATGTAAGAGGAAAAGTGGGCGTGCGAAGAGTCCCAAGCAGGCTGGAAACTATGACACTATGTAATGTATGAAAGATTAAGGTCCAAGCACTTCAAGAGGCTAAAGTAGGGGGAATACTTGAGGCGCGCAGTTTGAGACCAACATGGTGAGACCCTGTCTCTACAATAAACACATAAAAAATAAATAAGAATTAGCCAGGTGTTGTGGCATGCACTTGTAGTCTCAACCATTCAGGAGGCTAAAGTGGGAGGATTGCTTGAGCCCAGGGGTCCAAGGTTACAGTGAGCTATGATCATGGCACTGCACTCCAGGCTGGATGACAGAGCAAGACCCTGTCCCTAAAAAAAAAAAAAAAAAAAAAACCCATAAAATACTTAAAAAATTTGAAAACAAAAAGACAAGAAATAGTAAAAGAAGAGGCCAAGTGACTGCCAAGGTGAACAGCACCTGGAAACTCACCTTCACCACTGAGATCTCAATTGCTTGTTGAGAAACTCGGTGGTATCAGTTCACCCAGGGATAGTTAAATTTCAGTGATGTCTACCCAATTCACGAAATGAAATTGGCAGGGAGCCAGCTATTGGATAAAGTGCCAAAATGATTACCTCACTGGGGATCCAGCTGACTGGAATAAAAGGCTAAATCAAGCCAGGTTCAGCTAACACGTAATAGTAGTGTTGAATGAATAAGCAACAAAGCATACTGGGTCATGGAGACAAGTCAAGGTAAACAGCACGGTTGAAGTCAAGAGTGGGTATACAATGCAAGTGCCAAGCATGAAATGAAATCAGATCCCATTGGATTAAGGAACTTTCCAGGAAGGGTAAAACCAAAAGGGGCACTTACAGGCTCCTCTGTGAAGTTAGTTAAATAGCACATGGCTTTAGCACAGTGATTTTGAAGTTTAAAAACACTTTGCCTATGACTGTAACTTGTCTACCTCAAGCAGCCATATTCACTGCTAACATGTGCCTGTCTTAGTTTCCTATTGATGCTGTAACAAATTATCACAAGTTTGTGGCATAAAATAGCACAAGTTTGTTGTCTCATAGACTGCAGTTAGAAGTTTGGTTTGGGTCACAGGTTTCTCTGCTTCAGGTCTCATAGGCTGAAGCCTATGGGCTCTGGGAAGAACCGCATCCAAGCTCATCCAGGTTGTTGATAGAATCCCATTCTTTACTGTTGCAGGACTCAGGTCTCCGTTCCCTTGCTGACTGACAGCTAGGGGCCTCCACAGCTTTAAGAGGCCTCTTTCTATTTCTCACACATGGCCCCTGCATCTCAGGACTTCCCTTTCTTCCACATCTATCTTCTGCTTCGTCTTCCACACTATCTCTGACTCCAGCCAGAAAATGTTCTGTGGTTTAAGGACTCATGGGTTTAGATTAGGCCCAACCAAATAACAAGGACTTCTCTCTATTTTGAGGTCCTTAACCTTAATTACACGTAGTAAAGTCCCTTTGCCTTTTAAGGTACTGTATTCCCATATCCTCCGTGGCTTCAGTGGCCGCCACTCCCTCTGCCACCATCTCCAGGGAAGGAAAGGCTCTGCCATTTGGGAAGGTGGTTTCTATGTCACTGGACATAAGTTCTGAGAGTCAATTTGAGAACTCATTCCTGAACGTGCTTTGCTCCCTCTCCCCTGCCCACCGCACCTTACATTTAATAAATATGGCTGTAATTTTCTTAGGGTGTGGATATTAGGGGGGCATTATTCTCCCTACCACATACTCATACTTTATTATTAGTTTCCTGGCCAGATTGCCCATTTTGTAACATTTACTGTTGCATATGCCTGAGAAGCTCACAGTTACCCTGTTTCTTAGGAAATATTAAGACTAGAGGTTTGCTGAGCAAAAATCCATGGTCAGAATACACACAGGTCTTGAGGCATATTATCAGTGAGTTTTGGTAGTGTGATGAAATAAGCTTGTTTCTTGAGATTATTCCTATGAAGGTTACTAAATACTACTGTAACCCTGTCATTGCCACCATGTGCATTTGTGCAGGTTGTCCCTGCATAAGCATGCTCAGTGGAGGGACTGGAATCTGGCCAGCATTCCACCTAGGGCTCTATGTCCTGCCATCACTCAGAGAAAGCAGTGCCGACAGGTTCCCTCCAGCCCTGGAACTTTCTCTGCTCAATAGTGTTGAATGACAGTCTGACACATTCTTATTCTCCAACTTTCTCTTTGCTCAGCCTTGAGATGCCCATGTCTCTTCTCTTTCCTCTTGTCATTCAATTACTGTCTTTCTCATTTCACCAAGAAGCTGTAAAATATATCAATTCCCCACAGTAGAGCATTTTGTTTTCACTGGTTACATTCTAGGTTGGCTTTTTCCTGATACCATCTAAGTAGTCACTGTGACTGTAACAGTAATATTTCTTCACACCGCATTTTAGGGTAGACTCTTTCTGGGAATATATCTTCAAGAGAGTTCATTTTTTCCGTCCTGTGAGAATTCCTATAAAGCTCAATCAAAGAGCGGGGCTATTCTTGGTCAAAATACCTTACCCATTTCCTTTCTGGACTTTTTAAAAACTGTCACAGTCCAGCTTAGTCTTTAAAGCTGTATATTGCTAGTAAATGTAATTTTAGTTCTCCAATGTTTATTCGTATGATCTCGGCAGCCGTGGGTAAGTTCACCTCATATTAACTAAACATTAGGAGAGGTCATTTATAAATGCAGAGTATAAATAAAATTAGTAATTCCTTTTTCAGCATTGGCCATTTTATTTTTGTCTTACTGTCAAAAATGTTCGATTTTTTTGGTAAAATTTTTAAAGATTAATCATAGATCAGCAAGACTGGGGGAAAAGGGTTGGCACAATTCTTTTTAGTAATTTTGAAATCTAGAACCTTGAGACTTTGACTAGAGTAAAATTTCATACCTTCACTACTCTCCACACCTGAGCTGCTCTTCCTACACAAAATGTAGCTTTCGCCACCTGCATGTTTGTGTCATTCTTGCAATCTAAAATGCACAGCCACCACCACTTTTCCTTACCTTGTCAATTTTTCACCTCTTTACTATTGCAATTGAAAACATTTTTCAAAATCTGGCTGCAATTCCATTCTCTCTCTGAAGCTTTCCTCACTCACTCCACCCAAAAGTGGGCTCTCACTCCTCTGTACTCCTTTTACTCCTTGGTTCTTTCACTTTTATAGTGTTGATTATAGACAAAATTGTATCTTTTTTTTCTGAGCATATTGTATGTGGGTTTCTCCAGATAACGGATAGAAATACCTGCGGTAGTTTTTCATGACTACATGAAAGATTTAAGAGACTCATCGACAGATCTATGTGAGGTTGTCAGTGGCAGATTTCAGGGTGACTACATGGAAAATTGACTTTAGGTTACAAGTTCTTTAAGGCCTAGAATTAAATCTTGTTTATCATTTTTCTGTACAATGGTCAGGATATTGTCATTTACTTGGTGGGTGTGCAACAAACATTTGCAAGGGATTAATAATACAGAATATTTTAAATTTATTTTGAAACACATTTTCAGAGGGGAGAGATTAACGTACTCACAATATATTACTATTAATAGAACAAAATTATAATTGTGTTCAATGTCCTTAAATGATAGCAGTAATGCCCTACTATTAGTATTACTAGTAGTTACAGTGAGAGCAAATCCTTATACAGTGCAGGCAATGTGCAAGGCACTGTTCCCAATTAATATGTATTAATATTAATATATTAAAATATGTTATATATTAACATTAATATATAATGTATTTTATATATTAATTCATTCAAACCTCATATAAATCCTAGGAAGGTGTTATATTTGTTATCCTAATTTTAATAAGATAAAACTAAAAAAAGAGACATTAGGTACCTTGCTAGAGGTCAAGCAGCTAGCAAATGACAGAGCTAGTTAGTATTTGAACCAGTCTGTTTCCAGATACTATGCTCTTAAAAACTAGACTATATACTAAGTGGAAATACTTTTTTGATGTGTGGAATATTTTTAGGATTCAGGAACCATGGACTGGATCTACATTTAACAATGAGTTTTGGTGTTGAAAGTAAATTCTGAGTAGCTGAGAGCTTTACATACCCAAGAGGTCCTGTGGTCTGATACTTTTGGGAAAGCCTACACTAAATAAATACTTTTCTCATACACCCTGTGATGAAGGGAATACAAGTTGAGAAACATTGATATGGACTAATGCAGTTGCTCCCTAAACTGGCTGCCCTCATTTATCTCCTATGATAAATAGTATTTGAAGCAGATAGTCTGTTTCCAGATACTATGTAATCTGGAAATTCACATGCAATATGCTCAGAAAAAAATATGATACAATTACTTCCATTATTAATACTATAAAAGTGAAAGAACCAAGGAGTAAAAGGAGTCCAGGTGAGTGAGAGCTCACTTTTAGGTGGAGTCAGTGAGGAAAGCTTCAGCGAGGGAATGGAATTTCCAGATTCCACTTCAAATACTATTAAAGTGCGCGTGCATGCACACGTGCACACACACACACACACATTTCAGTCCCAGCTAAGAACTGCTGCATTTGAACCCTGGGGATTGGGTGGTCAATCAATAGGTCCAATTATAGCAATAGATTTCAGAGCTATACTGGTAGAATTCTAAAGATTAGGAAAAATTTAGGTGTTAATATAAGTTCTTCACTACATTCTGCATGCAGCTTTTATAGTAAAAAGAAAGAAAAATAATAACGTAATTTCACATCGATAACCATTAATTTCAGTTATTTCAAAATTCAACTACTTTTTATGCTTATTACGTTATTATACTGTGGGTATTTCTAATCAGGGACCTAAAACAGTAAGTACAATTGAAATCATTTAGAAGAAAACTGAGCAAAAGGCAATACTATATAAAATAAGACCAATACTTGTATTAGTGTTAGTTTTATATACTATACAGCACATTTATTAATTGCTAGCGCTATATATTTGTTATATGTCTAATTCCTATAAGAACGTATTGGAATGCAACTTTCATTTCAGTCAGTCTGCTCTCTCTTTGGGTTTTAGAAATAGCAAGCATGAAAGAAAGTGGTACATTGCACATATCTATATTTTAAGGAATTTTTTCTTCTAAAAAGCACATAATACTTTGTAAGCATCAGAAATGCCACATTAAAATGAACTAGCAATCTTTTTGTTTTAAGGAAATGGAAAAGTTTATTAGCAAAAGCAATCAAAATGCTATTATTGCCCTACTTTTGTGTCTACTTTGCTTATACGCTTGTGGTTGGATCTCATTTCTCCAGACAGTGAATATAAGCCTTTTCAGTGTTTTTCCATTGCTTCACAAAAGATTCATGAGAATATTTTATCAATATTATTGGCAAACCCATACATGTATATATCTATATATACAGACTTTAATCTGGATCAGTAAATGATTGATTTCAGTCTTGAATCCTGAGGCATTAAAACAAACAAGAAAAAATGTGATAATCCAATTTAATATGGAAAAGGACTAATATGCTTCATTAAATGCACTCTTTATAAAAACCTAATTTTAAAAGAGATATTCTCCTGGGGTAGTTTTTCACAACTTTTGGACACATTCTCTCATTCATATTGCCTGTAAGTTTCACTCTCTTTGATGGAAAGTTTATTCAAATAAAGGTATAACCCGTGTGTGTGTGTGTGTGTGTGTGTGTGTGTTAAACTTTCAGCATTGTTAATTGCACATTATGTTTTCATGTTCTGCTCCTTCACAGGTGTGTGTGTGTGTGTGTGTTTGTGTATTAATCTTTCAGAATTGTTAATTGAGCATCATGTTCTGCTCTCTCACAGGTGTGTGTGTGCGTGTGTGTGTATGTGTGTGTGTATGCATACACACATAGAAGTGCCTTTAATCATTTTTGTAATTGTCACAAAAAGAGGGGAAAGAAACTTCAGAAGATCCATCGACATTCAGTGGCTGGAAAAACTGCAGTAATTCAGATTTTACTGTTAAATCAAAAGTTTGCTTTAGATTTGAGGGCAGCTTTTATGGTGCTTTTTCTTTGTCTAAAGAAAAAGTATAAAGAAACTTTCAAGCCAGTTGTGCAATAAAGCCATTGAGAACTACCGGAACTTATACATAAAGCCTACCATCTGACAAAGTCTCTGCCAATAGTGAGTCATTGTCTCAAAAGTGTGTCTCATGCCAAGAGGACATAACAGAGAAAAACAGTTATTCAACATGACAGAAAGCATGTCTTGTTTATTTCCACCACCTCTCAAGTGTTCTATAGTACCCCCCACACAGTATGTGATTAACACATTGTTGTCTAATTTGATGGCAACTCCAACCACTCAGTTGCTCATTGTAGAAACTTCGATTAACTAAACTCCTCTCTCATATCTTTTCACATTCAATCAGTAAACTGGTGTCATCAGTTTTAGCTCCTAATTAGTGCTAAGCTAACTCTCCCATCTTATGTTTGCTCTGCCATTTCCTTTGTTCATGCCAAACAGTTTATGTTGTGGACTCATTGGCAGTCTACACTCCAAGTCTCTCCAATTCATCTCCTTCACTGACAAATGATTTCTTCACCTAAACTACAGAAAGGATGATACAAAATCCTGCTTTGAACTTTCAATAAGCCTCATAGACTACAGGATTAAGCCCCAATCTTGTTATACTATACAAGGTCCTCCTTTGCCCAACTCTAGCAGCCTCATCGCCCCCTATTCTGTATCACCCAGATTATACTCAGATCAAACCAGACTTTGCACGTGCTCCCAGAAGCACCATGACCTTTGACTGCTCAGAACCATTGTAATGTTTCCTCTGGTTGAAATGATCCTTCTTCAGTCCTGGTCCATGTCCTGGAAATAACATTTATTCTTTCGATTGAAATGTTTTTATTTTTTAATCGTAGAAATAAGATTATAAATCATCTAGAGATCAAAGTTTGTAAAATATGAACAGGAATATTGTGTTTTTTAGAAACCAGTTCTCCTCCAGAAGTCTTTGTTTTCTTTTACTTCATAAAAAACAACAAATACACATGCAGGTAAAACTATCAAAAATACAGTTTTATTCACGTGTTTATTTTTATGTATTTATTCATTTTTGTGTCCACTTTCTTTGGCCAGACAGTTGCATTAACATGATTTATAAAAATATATAACTGAACTTATTTAATGTCACTGATTCTAAAAAACACATATCATTCCAAAGCATATAACAAAACATTATTCTAAAGCAAATAAAGCAATCTGCATGACTAGATGAACAGACGGAGAAGGATTAATTTCTTTTCCTTGGGTTATCATTCAAAAGGACGTCTTTTTTAATTAAATAGTTTGACACAATCAGATATTTCACAATAAATGGCAGTTTTGTACACTGCAGCTAACAGCCTTCTTTCTCAGAAATATGCCAGAGAAAGCAAACAACATTGGAACACTGGGTATATGGAGGAGTGTGTTGGAGGTAAGAAAATTTTAGGAAGAAGACCACGGAGGACCTTAAATATCCTGCTGGAGAGCTTAAAATATATTCTCTAGGTGCCATCAAATGCTTTTGAGTGATGTATTTAGAGTTTCATAAAGAGCTTATTGAATCTTGGACATGGAAAAGAATGGTTTGAATTGGGTAGAGCTGGTAGAAGAAAAACCCAAAATTAGAAGGACACTGAAATATATCAATATTAACAACAATGATAAAGGTTGTTACTGGACCATAATTAAAATGGAATTGAATCTAAGCCACTGCCTTTGGGCAGGATGGCTTAATAGAAATATAGAAAAAGCAAATAATGATCAGTCCAGGAGACCACGAAAAATGGAAAGAATACAGTCATTTGGGTCAATTATAGTGGCCTCTCCAGCCCAGTTGTTACCATTAAGTAGGACTGTGGTTTATAGTCATGGTTCACTCCTCCCAGAGCTGTGTGCATCAGTGGGACCTGGAGTCTGATATCCTCCATCTTTTAGGCTCTGTCTCAATGAAATATTTACATTTTATTTGTAGTACAGTGGCTGTCACATGAATCTTCAATTCAAAGCATTATCCTTTGTGATGCAGCTTTTATTCACTTTCAAGGCACTTAGATAAAGTCATTGCTGTTGATTGCATGACTTGAATGTGGAGGTAAATAGTAAATTTGTACCATCCTAACCATTATTCAGGAAAGAACTAATTGGACTCACTGACTCAGATTCTGTAAATCTTTTTGCCACAATAACTACATTAGCACAGATAGCTTAACATAGCTTAATACCACAATATAGGGCATCTACTAGCTTTTTCACTACAAAAGGAACTTTGGCTTGAGCTTCAAATTTACATAAAATTTGTTGCCTTTTTTAATATGGAAAAACACAGTCACCATCTAGTTGACAAAAATTATTTACATCACATTTGTAAAATATATAAAAATGAAACATGTTGAGATTATCAAAGTAGTAAAAAACGATAGAAAATTATGTCTTCAATGTTCATCTTTGTTTTAAAGGACTATTGTACTATAACTTAAGTATGGATAGTCATCTTGTGGTCATGTCTAGGTTTCACATTTTCTATATCTATTCATCCATTGATAGGCAATTAGGTTGATTCCATATTTTGGCCACTGTGAGTAGCGCAGCAATAAACATGGGAGTGCAGCCATCTCTTCAATATACCGATTTTCATTCTTTTGGATATATACCCAGCAGGAGGATTGTAGGTTCATATGGTAATTCTATTTTTAGTTTTTGGAGGAAGCTCTATATTGTTTTCCACAGTGGCTGCATTAATTTACATCCTCATCAACAGTGTACGAGTGTTCCCCTTTCTTTATATCCTCACTAGCATCTGTTATTTTCTGTCTTTTGGATAATAGCCATTTTAACTAGGGTGAGATAATATTGCATTGTGTTTTTTATTTGCATTTCCATGACAATTAGTGAATATTATGCACTTGAATATGTGAATATAGTGTACATAATAACATTGGTAGCACATTCAATTATAATGTTTATTATTTCATATTATGTTGTAAGTGTATACTCAAGTTGATTTAATTGCTAAACACTATCCATGCACAAATAGAGTAAACACATTTTATTCAAAGTCCATGGAATGATTTAAAATTTTGATCTTGTTGATAGGGTTTGGCTCTGTGTTCCCACCCAAATCTTATCTCAAATTGTAATCCCCATAATCCCCAGGTGTCAAGGCCAGGACCTGGTGGGAGGTGATTACATCATTGGGGTGGTTCCCCCATGCCGTTCTCACGATTGTGAGTGAGTTATCACAAGATCTGATGGTTTTATAGGTGTTTGAGAGTTCCTCCTACACACTCTCTCTCTTGCCTGCTGCCATGTAAAATGTGGCTGCTTCTCTTCTGCCATGATTGTAAGTTTCCTGAAGCCTTCCCAGACATGTGGAACTATGAGTCAATTAAATCTCTTTTCTTTATAAATTACCCAGTCTTGGGTAGTATCTTTATAGCAGTGTGAAAACGAACCAATACACTTGTAATCCCCCCAAAAAACTTTCATTAAATCCACCCAAGTAGAAAGTTTCTATGAAGAACCTGCAATAAAACAGAAAATAAAAAAGGACAAAATTTCAATCAATAAAACTGCAATCAATTAATTGTTAAACTTATATAGTAATTATTGGATGATGTGCATAGTCAAAACTTCAATGATATGATATTTAAAAAATGCTAACAACGTGATGTACAGCAAAACTGTACTTATGGTCATTTTTTCCTGTCATAAATTCTTGAGTTATTTGAAAAATAAAAATCAGTGCAAATAAGTTTTGTAAGCCTAAGGAAATTGTGCAAATTCTAATGAGTGAATTAGAAAACATTTTTTTAAAAGAAGAGTAGAACTAATATACAGGAGCTAGTTCTTTGAGGAAAAATAAAAAATAAGTATAGGTCTAATAAATAAAACAGAAACATTTAATGGGCAAAATTACAAATGAGAAGAGTTTAACAGATTTCAAATTTTTAATTAGAATAAAATATTGTTTATAATGCTATACTAAAGAACTTAAAAATTCCAAATGGATGTTTCTGTGATTGATTCAACGGGGAGTAGAAAACCTGAATAGCTTAATAATAATGGACAAAGAAACTTAAAACCTCTCCATGTGTCCAACACTTTTTTCTAAAATATGCTTAGGGGCCAAATGACTTACAGATACGTTCTTTCAAATTTTGAAGAAGTTTCTAGTTTCCATAGCGTTTAAATTCTTTCAAAGCATATAAAAAGATAGAATGCTTCACAAATCATTTTACAGAGATTGTACAATTGAGACAGTAAATCTTGATGAAGATCTCATAGCACTTGATCTTGGCCATAAAATTAAATGTAAATTAAATTACAAAATTAAACCTGCAAAACAACCTCCTGTTATAAGTACAAAACTGGAATACTAACAAAAGAATGGGATTTGAGGAAAGGGGTTTGTTAGAAGAAGGATATGATACTGATTAATACGGGAAACCAAAGTGGAAAAATGGCCATACTTAATTACAAATTTTAAAGAAGAGAAGTAAGACAGACACTTTCTTTCATGGAAATAGACATACCCTGGCAAAAGAAGTTAACCTGGGGTTGAATCTGGGCTTCACCAAAGAGATTTTCATCATTTGGCAAGTCTCTTAACATGTCTTTCTCTCATTTCATCTTTCAAAGGAGAATAATAAACACCTCAAATGTGCCACGTGTAAATTGAATCATATAAAAGATATAAAGCTTTTTATATGACCCAGTGTATAGTAAGTGCTTGTAAGTGTTAGCAACTTTTATAATTAATGTAAGTAGCATTAATCTCAGGAATCAAATTGATATAACATTGGCACAAGAATCAAAAGATCAGTCATGAATCAGGAAGCTAAGAAATATGAATTATTTGAAATTATTTCATTTATTACGGGCACATTAGCAGAAATTATTAAAGAAAAATGAGGATTATTTAAAAACAGCTCTGTGGTAATGCTTAGCTGATTGTCCCATCATCAATTATTGAATAGTTTGTCTTCATGGAATACAAGTC
Source organism: Pan paniscus (assembly GCF_029289425.2). Classification (NCBI taxonomy): domain Eukaryota; kingdom Metazoa; phylum Chordata; class Mammalia; order Primates; family Hominidae; genus Pan; species Pan paniscus. Next base: position 37,027,958 of record NC_073266.2, read on the forward strand.
TCACAGTGCAGGCATGATTCAGGGCAAGCTAAACATTTCTAACTTTTCTAATTTTTCTTATCCAATTTCTTAACATAACACTAGTGTCAGGTTTAACAATTTGGCACAATGACTCACAGAACTCAGAAGAGCACTTTACTTACTATTACCACTTTATTATAAAGGATATAACTCAGAAACACCAAACAGGGTCTCTTAATAAAATATTTTATTTTATTCTGTCTGCACAATTTGTATTTTTTTATTTTTGCCATTAATATTTTGTTCGAAAAAATAAAATAAATTTATTTTATTTTACTTATTATTATTATACTTTAAGTTTTAGGGTACATGTGCACAATGTGCAGGTTAGTTACATACGTATACATGTGCCATGCTGGTGCGCTGCACCCACTAACTTGTCATCTAGCGTTAGGTATATCTCCCAAAGCAATCCCTCCCCCCTCCCCCTACCCCACAACAGTCCCCAGAGTGTGATGTTCCCCTTCCTGTGTCCATGTGATCTCATTGTTCAATTCCCACCTATGAGTGAGAATATACGGTGTTTGGTTTTTTGTTCTTGGCGATAGTTTACTGAGAATGATGATTTCCAATTTCATCCATGTCCCTACAAAGGACATGAACTCATCATTTTTATAAATAATAAACTTTCACTAGATATTGTCCTCAATAGATATTTTGAAATGAGTTTTCAGTAGAATAAAATTCATTATACGCTAAATATTTTTGTATTTAATTAAGTGTATGTATTCTTAAGAAGAGGTCTGTAACTTTTAGCTGATTCTCATAAAGGTTAAGACTGATGAAAGAGTAAAACCACATTTCTATAATTTTGATGCGAAGATCTTTAGAAAGATTTCTCGGCCAGGCGCGGTGGCTCACTCCTGTAATCCCAAGCCCTTTGGCAGGCTGAGGCGGGCGGATCACCTGAGGTCGGGATTTCGAGACCAGTCTGACCAATATGGAGAAACCCCGTCTCTACTAAAACACAAACAAACAAACAAAAAACTACAAAATTAGCCAGGCTTGGTGGTAGTACTAAGTGGTACTTACTAAGGAGGTACTTACTAAGTGGTACTTACTAAGGAGGTACTTACTAAGTGGTACTTACTAAGGTGGTACTTACTAAGTGGTACTTACTAAGGTGGTAGCTACTAAGGAGGCTGAGGCAGGAGAATCGCTTGAGCCCAGGAGGCGGAGGTTGTGGTGATTGGAGATCGCACCATTACACGAAACTCTTCCCCCCCCCCAAAAAAAGATTTCTCTAACAAATAGAAAACAGTAAAAAAACAAACAAACAAACAAAAAACAAAAACCAAAATTCAAGTTAGAAAATTATCAACATTTTATTCACTATCATATGCATATTTAAAGAATCACTATCATATGCATATTTAAATATGAATTTGATGAAACTTCCATTTTCTGAGTCTTCTCCAGAAGTTCCTTAATCACAACTGATAATACAGATAATATATTTCAATTGTGCTTTTTCTAAACCACATGGCTTTCTGATTGTCAAGCTTTCCTTTTATTTAAAAATATCTAGATGTTTGCCAGTATCTTAAATCTACATGTTTAATATCTTATAAAGAATTGATAGTATCGGGAGTGTTTTGGAGTTCAAACCCTTCGTCATTAATCCTCACAACTACAATGTCCAAAAAATATGCATGACAATGTATATGAAAAGTTCTGGCTAATTCTCCTTAAACGTTGCTGTCACGCCACTCGGTTTTATTTCTTCCAGCAGTGCTGCTTTAATCCAGTATTTTACTTAAACTAAATCAAATTTTTGGCAGTGGACGTTTTTTAATCCTTTTTAAATTGGTTCTAAAAAGATTGAATTTCACTGGTACATCAATGAAATAAAAAATCATTTTTATTAAAATAACCTTCGGTATACTCTGAAACATCTGATATGAATTTCATGAGCAGTTGTCTTATTATTCAGTTGAGAATGTGGTTACAATCACCAGATTTTGTAACATTGAGATCGTTATTGTTCCATTGATTGACTTCTGAATTTTCATACATTTGTAGGACTCAATTGTGAACTATAAAATAGACTTACTTAGCTCGATCTCTGATTTCTAACAGCATCAGAAAACTCATAGATGTGTAATTATAGATGTAATAAATTTATCATGCGCTCTACACTGAGAATATCATTTTCTAAGTTATAAAAATATATTTAATAATGAATTTCACATGTATTCCCTATCCTTCAACCTGTTTCAGTGAGCTGTAATTTTTTAATTCAGTTTTATTACAAATTCACCATTCTAAAATTTGAATGACTTCAATACATATCACATTTTCTTAATTTTCTACCACCAGAAGCACCTTCTCTATCACAGAATTTTCATTTATCATGTAACTTTTTTCTTGTCAGAAAAATTAGCACCACTGTTACAGTAGGTAGGTAGGCAGTCAGAAATGAGCAGGGAAGGAGAAGCCCCCCTCCACCCCAACGCCCACCAGGAATGTCAGCAACCATCAGGTGATGGTCAGGCGGTTGCTAAACTGCCTCTCTAAAATAATGATTGGTCACAGCTGGCGCCAGAGAACGGCAGTCTCTCAGTAGATAGGAAAACCTCAAACTGGTGATCAGCAGCTTCCCAATAAGATCTCAGGAGTTGGGCAAGTGAGCTCAAGCATGCGCACTAAGAGGCAAAATGGCAGAGTTTAACCAGTATATGACCATCTAGGAACCCTGGGCTAGTAAGGGAAGACTGCCTCAAGTGAGCATGCGTACAGCTCCAGTAAACACACTGGGCATGCTGCACACCCCAAGAACTAACAGGCCACTGTGCATATGGACAGGCCACCCCGAGGGAAGAATCAGGGGAGAAGTAATGCAAGACCCCGGAAGGATGCCAACGTATAAAACCCTAAGTCAAAAGTTAAACAATGCCCTTGATCTCTCAAGTTGCCTGCTTGACCGTCTTCCAAGGATACTTTACTTCCTTTCATTCCTGCTTTAAAGCTTTTTAATAAACTTTCACTCCTGCTCAAAAACTTGTCTCAGTCTCTTACTCTGCCTTATGCCCCTAGGTCAAATTCTTTCTTCTGAGGAGGTGAGAATTGAGCTTGCTGCAGACCCTTAGGGATATGCCACCATTAACCTTACTAATAGAATTCTACCTCCTTTCTAATCTTGTATCCAACTTTTATAAGTCTATAAAACAGGACTATTTAAAATGTCACAATTTAACTACATCTTCTTGTACTTTAAATCTAAATTTTAGTTACATGTTTCATCATATCGAATAAATTTCATAAAGTGAAGAGTCCTAAATTAAAGCTGTCCTGTATGTATCATCTTGTATTCATAGATTGGCCCCTGATGAAAATTCAGTTGTGCAATGCTACAATCTCAATTGATATCATCAATTGACTCAATTGGTGAAATCTTACAAATATTTGCAAATAATCTTAATATTTGTTTTGGTAACAATTTTAAATTATTACTGTTACTAACATGAGTTATAATAAAACACAGATTTAATATTAAACTGTTAAAAAACAGTAAAAAACATATGCAGCATGTGTATAGAACTGTTATTGATATATGGTAGGATATTCATCTGGTAGATGTGGTACTTTTAAGGTAACCTGATCACTGTGCATACAAATGCCATCACTTACTTCACTGATAATTTTGTTGCTATTTTCTATTTTGAATTTCGATTTAAAATTTGTTGACAATGTTCAATGACAATTTGCAATTTTTAAACAATAACTGAACAAATAGGACAACGATTTATTTCCTATCAGTTGATACACTTTTAAAAGCTTTATAACTTTTAATACAATAGCAAATAAAAGGTTTTACCTTCTGGGAAGTTGGGAAGAATTATAAAATATTTCATTGTAACTTGCTACTCAAAAAGTGGTCCACAGACCGGCAACATCAGCATCCCCTAGAAAGGCAATAGAAATGCAGGTTCCCAGGCCCCTCCCCAGACCTACTGAATCCAAACTGGCATTTTAAGAAGATAAGAGTCCCAGGTGATTCATATGTGTATTTAAGTATAATTCAAATAAATTATGAATTATCAAAATATATGTGTATTTAAGTATACTTCAAATAAATTATGAATTATCAAAATATATCTTTTGGCTTTCATAAAAATAGTATTTTCAAAAGAGTTGCATGTGTTAGAAATAGAATGTTCACCTTAATAAACCCAGACTACATTTTACATATCTATATTATCCTCAAGTGAATGGGTTCAGAATTTGTCAACATACCAAATAATGCAAATTCTTTTTATTTTACATCTTCCTTCATTCAGATTCTTACAGAAGGATTGAGTTATTGTAACTGAAAACTTGAAAACTAACCAGCAAAAAGTGCTCTGAGATTATGTTTGGTTGGAAGTGAACCCAGATGGCTCTGTGAGTCTCCAACAGTTTGCATGCTTAGGTATGGCTAACCCCTCCAAGCTGTTCTGCAATGCAGTACCTCCACTACCTGGAGAACAATAGCAGAGAGCTGTCATAGGCCCTTAAATAACTGCCAGGTAAGACCTACACTAAATGTGTATGCAGGACAGGGCAGGTAGGGGAAGGTGGACCAAAATTTCAAAATGAAGGATCTAGGATAAATTTCTGAAAAAAAGATTGAAATTGTGTAACAGTAGGAGACGTGAAATAAGGAACCATCAGTGCTTTTCTCAGGGTAATTAAGAATAAGATTATTCTTTAATCTGCATCAATATATTAAGTTCTTCCTTCAGGTTTGTATTATGCACCCTGCTCTGCATTATACTTACAGTATATTTGCATATTGATAATTTATAGGGGATAGGAGAAAGTTGCTTCCCAGTAGACTAATTTTATCTCAATGACAGTATCCAAATGTTTAAAAAATGATAGTACAACCAATTCAATGTTTAGCTGATATAAAAATATTTTAAATCTAAAATGCAGGTTTTATTTATGTTACAACATCTGAAAATGCCTCCCAAATCCCTGTGAGTTTCTGAGATCTCTACTTTGTTAACCATGAGCTAGAATTGGCTAGTGATTTGGCAATGGCGGCTGTAGGAAAACTTACAGCAAATAAATAGACCTGATTTTTGCACGTTGGATTCTCCTCAGATCTCACCTCTAACTCACAGCTCGTTGACAATTAAGAATCAGTTTTTCAATGTAAAAAAGTAAACAGACCAATTACTTCATAATTAGACAATTTTAATAAGTGAAAGAGACTGGTAAATAAATCTGTATTTCTACAAAAATCACTACGGCATTCAAAGTTTTTGTTGATATTGCACACTGTTACGGACTAAGGGTTTGTGCCTCCCCCAAATTCACATGTTGAAGCTCTAACCCCCAGTGTGATGGTAATTGCAGACGGAGTTTTGGAGATGAGGTCTTAAGAGTGGGGCCTTAATCTGATAAGATTGGTGTCATTATAAAAAGAAGACACATAAGAGTGTTCTCTTTCTTCTTCTCTCTCTCTCCCCCCTCCTTTCTCCCTTTTGCCCTTCCTCTCTCCCTCCCCGCTCTCTGCAAGTACCCACCAAGAAGAGATCATGTGAGGGACACAGTGAGACAGTGAAGTAGCAGCAGCCTATAAGCCAGGAGAAGAGGCCTTAGAATGAAACCAACCCTCTCAGCACCTTGATCTTGGACCTCCCCACCTCCATAATTGTGAGAAACAAATTTCTGTTTTTTATGTCACTGAGTCTATGGCATTTTGTAATAGGAGCCCAAGCAGACTAATACATATTTCAAATAATTTCTGTTCCAAATTATTTGGTAGTAGGCGTAGACAAAGGAAAAGGTCAATTTGACTATTACATCATAAGATTTCAATTATAATCATTATTTAAAGGCAAAGATGAGAAAACTGACCTAGAAATGCAACTTACTAGATGTCAGAGAAATGTGGAATGCTTCCTTTTGTGCTTTATTGAATCAAGTAAATCTAAAATATATTTTAAAAATAGTAATGGCAAACCATGCCCTGATTTTTGAAAACAGGCAATGTAAAAACAGTGTTATATAGAACTTAATAAACATATCAAAAATGTTAAATGCATACACAATACATATTGTTTTCACATACAGTTCTAACATTGGCCCGAAATTACTAGTAAGAATAAAGAAAAAAGTGCATAGATTAAAAACCAGAGACATATAATGAAGATTATTAGATATAATGAAGCTATGTAGCCGAGAATAAAAGCCCCAAATCGCTCTTGATACTTGAATCTAAGAATCCTTAAGGTAATGTACTAGGAAAGTCTTGTTTAAAAGTGTCTGTACATAACTAACAATTCCATGTTACAAATAGAATCTTAGAACAAATCTGTGTGAGTGTTTTCTTCAAGGAATAAATAAAACAATATATTCTGAAAGTTACATTTTATACACATATATAAAATTGTCTTTCTCATATAATTTGTATTGTGCTGAGATTCCAGGAAGATATTTTCTAATGTGTCTGTAGAATGCTATGAAAATCATCCAGAATAAAATGGTTATATCTGATTAAAATCCACGAGAGCCAGAATTTGTATTTGTTTTCATCATTCTCGTATTCCTTGTGCTGAGAACATAGCAGACGCTAAATAAATGGCACACAGCAGAGACTTAATAAACATGGAATGGGTGAATGAATTGACAGGAATCAGAATATGCTACCCTGAAACATCATACCTTGGTATATTGGATACTTTAAGCTAAAGGAATTTGAGTAACAGCAGGTTCAGGAAGCGCTCTCTGACCTCCCCCTTCATAAGACCCTCATGTGAGAGATGCCTTTTTTGTAGCCAAAAGAAACATCCTTATGTCCAAAGACAGAGGGATGCCAAAAGGAATCTGAATGAACAGATCTTGTTGAGTTTCCCCCAGCTTTCTACCCTTAGCTCGTACACCTTTGTCCTATCACATTTTTCCATGATCTTCCATTCTTCATCAAACTCAGTATAAAAACACTCAGGTTTAATTATTTCTTCAGGTCTTCGTTTATTTACAACTGACATTAAGTAAATTAGTATGTCTTTCTCTTGTTCATAGGTCTTTCATCAATCTAATTTAGAGATCCCAGCAAATGAATCTAAGATGGGTAAGATATTTTTTTTCTTCCCTAAAGAATGAATGTATTGGCCAGGGTTCTCTAAAGAGACAGAACTAACAGGACAGATGCATATATGAAGGGGAGTTTATGAAGGAGTATTGGCTCACGCGATCACAAGGTGAACTCCCACAATAGGCCATCTGCAAGCTGGCCGGGGAAGCCAGTCCGAGTCCCAAAACCTCAAAAGCAGGGTAGCTGACAGTGCAGCCTTCAGTCTGTGGCCAAAGGCCCCGAGAGCTCCTAGCAAATTACTGGTGAAAGTTTAGTCCAAAAGCTGAAGAACTTGGAGTCTGATGTTCGAGGGCAGGAAGCATCCAGCACAGGAGAAAAATGAAGGCCAGAAGATTCAGCCAGTCAAGCCCTTCCAGGTTCTTCCGCCTGCTTTATTCTAGCCACACTGGCAGCTGGTACCCACCCAGATTGAGGGTGGGTCTGCCTTTCCCAGTCCACCGACTCAAATGTTAATCTCCTTTGGCAACACCCTCACAGACACACCCAGGAACAGTACTTTGCATCCTCCAATCCAATCAAGTTGACAGTCAATGTTAACCATCATGATGAGTGAACAATGTTGTAAATTGTAAGATTATCTTCATTAAAACTACTCCTGTGGTGTTTAACAATATTAATTATAAGTACTTATAAATAACAGAAAAAGATTAAGTAGACATTTAATGTTATTATTTAATATATTTGATAGTTAATGCAGAATGAAATTTCCATGTAGGTTTTCACACATATCACTACTTAAACTCTTCATTTGCTTGTATACTAGTTTCTAGTTGCCTGACCCATTAGGATGAAAGCTCTATAACAGCAATGGCTTTGTTTTCTAAACACCTGTACTAATGGTGCTGAAAACAGTGCTTGTCAAACAGCAAGTGCTCAAAAATTGTTTGCTAAATGAAATAATAAAAATGTAAAGTACAGATTCTCAAGCCAGTTTAGATGGTGAGGCATCTAGAAATTATGCTTGATGTACTTTAAAAAATACTGTAATAGGCAGGGGATGGTGGCTCACACTTGTAATCCCAACATTTTGGGAATCTGAGAAAGGAGGATTCCTTGAAGGCAGGTCTTTGAAACCAGCCTGGGAAACAAGTGATATGGTTTGGCTGTGTCCCCACCCAAATCTCAGCTTGAATTGTATCTCTCAGAATTCTCACATGTTGTGGGAGGGACCCAGGAGGAGGTAATTGAACCATGGAGTCTGGTCATTCCTGTGCTATTCTTGTGATAGTGAATAAGCCTCATGAGATCTGATGGGTTTATCAGAGGTTTCCACTTTTGTTTCTTCCTCATTTTCTCTTGCCACTGCCATGTAAGAAGTGCCTTTCACCTCCCACCGTAATTCTGAGGCCTCCCCAACCATGTGGAACTGTAAGTTTAATTAAACCTCTTTTTCTTCCCAGTCTCAGGTATGTCTTTATCAGAAGCATGAAAACAGACTAATACACAAAGCAAGACCCCATTTCTACCAGAAATAAAAAAAAGTTTAACCAGGCATGGCTGTGCACAACTGTAGTCCCAGATACTCAGGAGGCAGAAGCAGGAGGATCACTTGAGCTCAAGAGTTTGAGGCTGTAGTAAGCTATGATCATGCCACTGTACTCCAGCCTGCATGACAGAGTACAGAGTGAAACCCCATCTTTTAAAGGAATAAAGAAAAAAATAGAGAGAGAGTAAGATATTCAAATATTAAGCTTAAAAGCATTAAGCTTGTAATTGGATAAAAATCATGCAATACTATCTGTAGTTGTAAATTATAGAATAATGTATGTTAATTTTTTCATTTCCACTTTTAACTCTCCCACTCAAAATTTCAAATATGATAGAGTGTGGAGTATCTACCAAGGGTCTTGAACATAATATTTGTACTTCAAATGTTAATAAATTTAGATTATAATTGCAAGTCATTTAAACTCAGAGCACCAGAATTACATATGTAAAATGGATTTGCTATGCTAATACATGTCCCTTTTCTGTCTTGTGTAATGTTAAGGTCAATAAAAATAGATTTTTAAAAATACCAGCAGGTTATTCAAGGTGACACAACTCCTTTCATTAAAATAATGATATTATTATTATCTGAATGCTAACATCAACTTCTAGAATCTAAAGGCGAATTCTGTAGAATCTCTGTACTTTTGTCTTAATCTGTTTGGTTGCTATAACAGAGTACCATAAACGGGATGACTTATAAACAACAGAAATTTATTTCTTATAGTTCTGAAAGCTGGAAATGTAACCGCCCAATGGGTTCGCCTTGCCTGCTGCCTAGACAGAGCGGATTTATCAAGACAGGGGAATTGCAGTAGAGAAAGCGTAATTCACACAGAGCCGGCTGTGTGGAAGACCCAAGTTTTATTACTACTCAAATCAGTCTCCCTGAGCTTTCGGGGATCAGAGTTTTTCAGGACAATTTTGTGGGTGGGGGAATGACAGTGTGTCAAGAGGGCCGATTGGTTGGGTCAGAGATGAAATAATAGGGAATTAAAGCTGTCTTTTTGTGCTTAGTTCCTGGGTGGGGGCCGCAGATCAGATGAGCCAGTTTATCTACCTGGGTGGTGCCAGCTGATCCATCAAGTGCAGGGTCAGCAAAATATTTCAAGCACTGATCTTAGGAGCAGTTTAGGGAGGGTCAGAATCTTGTAACCTCCAGCTGCACGACTCTTAAACCATAATTTCTAATCTTGTGCCTAATTTGTTAGTCCTACAAGGGCAGTCTAGTCTCCAGGCAAGAAGGAGGTTTGCTTTGGGAAAGGGCTGTTACCATCTTTGTTTTAAACTATAAACTAAGTTCCTCCAAAGTTAGTTCAGCCTATGCCCCAAAATGAACAAGGACAGCTTGGAGGTTAGAAGCCAGATGGAGTTGGTTAAGTCAGATCTCTTTCACTGTCTCAGTTATAATTTTGAAATAGCGGTTTCAGAAAGAACAAGATCAAGGCACTAGCACTGGCAAATTTGGGGTCTGGTGAGGACATGCTTCTTAGTTCACAGACAGTTGTTTTCTCACTGTGTCCTCACATGGTGGAAGGGACAAGGGAGCTTTCAGGGATCTCTTTTATAAGGCAAATAATCCCACTCATGAAGACTCCAGTCTCGTGATGAAATCACCTCCCAAATGCTCTACCTCCTACTACCAAGACATTGGGTGGTAGGATTTCAACATAAGAATTTAGTGGGGACACAAATATTCAGTCTATAGCAACTATCATTCCAAACACCATAACATCATAGCATATTTCAGCAATAACCTAAATTGAGAAGAATCGCAAAGAAAAGATGATGTAATATTAGATAGGTAGCTATTCCCGAAAAAGTTTAATATTCAATAAGGATGACTATGCAGGTATTCAAGTTACCTGAGGATTCTATTTCTACATATTGGCCTAGGAAATAGGGAAATTAGTTGACCAAATAATTACTGGGCAAATAAATACATTAGGGGGAAAAAAATCCACATCAACAATACTTTGAGAAACAAGGTAGGGGCATCAATTTAACATTGCTTAAGGTTTACCATAAATTTTGTAGTGAAAGGAACATATACTCAACTGCCTCAAACACACTATTTCTAGAATGCCTGGCCTCTTTCGACAACAACATCTTCATCTCTAAAAGTAAAAGTACTCCTAAGGGCATCAGACTGTGAGCTCCTTGGAGGCAAGGATAGCATCATGGTTATCATTGTAACTGAGACACAATGCTTAGTAAATGTCTGTAGAGCAAATATGACTGTACTGAATGTGCCAACCATATATAATTATTTGAAATACACTGCACCACTGTTTGTCATAAACCATTGAAATATCCAGTAATTGTTCTGTGCATCCAAAACCTATCTCGAGGCTGCCTGTCACATCCCGGAGAGGCAGAAAATCCATTGTCAGTTCACATTAGAAAAACTGCTAGGAATGTTCAATTCAATTCACTAAAGATTTGTTAGTCTCTTGCTATGTGTCTTTTTATTATGCTAGATGCTATAAGAAAAAAAAGACATAAATGTCATGATCCTTGCACTTAGAAGGGACTTGTCTATTTATATCCCTGTATATACGTGTCACTACAACTATTTTCCAAAGAAACATATCCCTCAATCTTTCACAGTAAGTCACCGTAGCATTTTTATTAGGAAACTCAAGTAATAAAAGGGCAGTTCTCATAAATGTTAAATCTGAACAAACAAACAAGGTGCTATAAAGGAACTAGGGGAGTCATAAAACTAGGTGAGCAAAGGAAGAAAGCTACAAGTTAAGTAGTGCTGTAACTAAAATAATAACTGAGACTGAAACTATCTCATAGGGAAATACAATAAAAAGACAAACACTGCCTGAGAAAAATATCATCTGTATCTTATGGGTAGTGGGCTCCATTTTTTCTTTCCTTTTAATCTTTTAATGTTAATTTAGAAGACACCAAATAAAAAAGATAAAGATAGACATTTTGAAGACATGAGGTGCTACTTGTGACTGGTCAACCAGAAGGGTACACGATAAACAGGATAAAAGGAAATATATTGGTGAAGCCAAGACATCTGCTCCCAATCCTAATTTCATTGAACAGTTTGATTAAAGGGAAAGAAAATTCATTTAAATTAATGGCTAGTATTTGCATTTTAATGGAACATTTTGGAAGATGTAGTCACCAAATATTTCAGCTATTTCCTCAGGGAAGGCAGTAGGAGTTCAATTCATTTCAGAATTCTAAAGCCAGTAAAAATATGATCCCATTCTCATAAGACCAAGTGAAGCAAATCTTTTGAATGTCTTTGAACAAATCAATTCAATGGCAAATGAATAAATATTTTAAAAAGAGAATATTCTTGACTCCTCAATTATTTTACCATAGTCCAGAGACAGAAATTGGACCCAGATTTACAAACAAATCAGGAAGTTTGAATATCTTTAATTGAAACTAGACCACATCCAAGTGATAACTGATTGGCAAGTTTTGATCTCCATCTTCAAAACTCTATCCAGGGAAGTTGGATATGCTGACAGATTCAGCTGACTTATAATAAGCTATTGGTGCTCTGTAGTTGTCAATGTGTCAGTTTACTTTTTTATTTTTAGGAATGCCCATGACAAAAAAGCGTTTTTGTTGTTTGTACAGCTTCACATTTACTGAATTGAAGAAATGGGAGAGGTTTTAAGAAGCATGTTATCCTGAGTGTTAAGATATTTCTCTTGCATATGAATGGCTACTTAACATTAGTATTTCCTAACTAGTAATTTTTATAAGATGAAATAATAATACTACTAAATTCTTATAGGAAGTCAAGTATTTTGAAAACATGTTATGTGTTCTTATGACTTTTTTTCTGAGAAGCAAAAATAAGAAATATATTTATCCCTTTTCCACTAATTGCGCAAACTGCTCGCAGATGCCAAATAATCCTTCATGTTTTTCTCAGTGAGTCAGGTCCCAGACTCATGGAGACTGCAATAAACAGAGAATAGATTTACATATAAGATAGCTTATTACATCAAAGTGAACATGCTTTCAGTATTAATAAATTTTTAAAAATCTGCATTTCCATTGGTAGTTTCTACCTCGTCAATATATTTTTCCCCTTAAAATTTTAATACCAATTCAAATATTTCAGAAAGAGGAAAAAAATCTACTTGGATTGATACAGAACCCTAAAGTCATAGATTTATTATATATAAAGGCATAAATCCTAGAAAGCAAATTAAAATTTGTCTTCCTTTTTGCAGATGAGAGAATTGAAAAGCAGATTCTTTAGCTAGAGGAATTATCCAATACAAGAGGGAGCACAGTGAGGCCCTCAAGCTGAATGGTTCATTAGGCAGTGCAGATGCAGCTCTTAGTCACCCATACTTCTCGAGTTTCCATAATGCCATAGTTTACTAAAGATTTGAAACAAATAAAATTCACTTTAAATTGATCCTCAATTTTCTGGTCTAAAGCCAAACTGTGAAGTAAAGGTAGATAAAGACTCCTCTAATGAGCATAGAAAAGAATCACAGTGGGGCGCGGTGGCTCACACCTGTCCTTGTAGTCCCAGCACTTTGGGAGGCCAAGGTGAGTGGATCACTTGAGCCCAGGAGTTTGAGACCAGCCTGGGCAACATGGCAAAACCCCATCTGTACAAAAATACAAAAATTAGCCAAGCATGGTGGCATGCCCCTGTAGTCTCAGCTACTCAGGAGGCTAAGATGGTAGGATCATTTGAGCCCAGGAGGTCAAGGCTGCAGTGAGTTGTGATTGTGCCACTGCACTCCAGCCTGGGGGACACAGGGGGACTCTGTCTCAAAGAAGAAGGAGAAGGAGGAGAAAGAGAAGGAGAAGGAGAAGGAGGAGAAGAAGAAGGAGAAGAAGAAGAAGAAAGAGAAGAAGAAGAAGAAGAAGAAGGAGAAGGAGAAGGAGGAGAAGGAGAAGGAGAAGAAGAAAGAAGGAGAAGAAGAAGAAAGGAGAAGGTGAGTCACAAAAGGAAAATGGGAGCAACAAGTTTTTCTTGTGACTGCTTTCCTTCTTTCTTTTTGAAGACAGTTGTGATTTATTGCTTGTTTTCTAATAAGTGGTGGAACTCCGTGCATTAGCAAAGGTATTACATAGATGCCCAAGCTGGGCACCTGTCTCTCTAGATGAAGCCAACAATTATTACTGGAAAATTCACAGAGGTGGGGAGGTGGCAAATACAGGATTATTAGAATGATAGAGAGCATAAAACATTGTTACTGAACAGTCTACAAAGTTCCATTAGAAAGATGGTGGACAAAATGTCCTATGGCCAGGATGTAAGAAAACAATGTTTGAAATAACGAAAGTCTAAAAGTGCCACTTTCTGCTTACAAACCAGAGTCAAGATATGGATGAAGCTATTATAGACTTAAAAAAATACTGCTGCAATTCAAGTGAAACCTCTAACTTCTGGGAGCCCCAAACAGGAAGAATGGTCATGCTAATCTGATGAGATTACAGAGGATCTGTCACCCAATCTAACGGCTGCATTTATGCACACTCTCCTGCAGTGTGTTTGCAAAAGAAACACTGTTGGCTCTGTCATAACTCAGGAGGAACAAACTGTGCCTACCCTTAACTTGAGGCAGTTAATGTCTTGGTTAGAAAAATAACAAGATGAGTGGCTTTCCGTTGATTATTTTTATAGCACTCGACACCATATCACATATGCTTGTTAGCCTAATGACCACCACTAATACTTTGAGGACATGTGGGTGGCTAACAATATATCAGGCTATATACACTCGGCTATGAAGCCACAGGTAAAATGCAGGCAGAGAAAGAAAATAAGTTAACAAACATGCAAAATAAATCTGGCAAAGGAAGGACAAAATGTTTCTACTATGATCTGGGTTGGAAAGGGTTAGAAAAGGTCAGGGGAACACTAGAAACCTACAATTGCTGGTCATTTGGGGAGCCAGAGACATCCACTGGAAGATTGCACTTCATATTTAGACAGAAACACGTCTTATTAAAATAACATTATGAAATGGTCGCAGTTTTTACCCGATTTCCCCAATGCTGACTTCAGAATGTTTAGATAAACATCATGGAAACTCCATCCATCGTGCAGCATGTAAAAGACAGAGAAGCTTCCAAAATCCATGAAGACAACCAAAGGATTAGCTGAAAATTCCTGAACTCAAATTTTAGAGTGAAAGTTATATATTCAGTTTTCTGTATACCTTAAGTTCAATGACAAACTTCAGAAATTGTAGAGTGAGGATATGATATAATTCTAATAATTTTAATTTCAATGCTTTCCTCACCATGAAATTCTTAAAAACTCATAAATATCAAACTATTCTAGGACCCAAAACATACTATATTCATTTATTACTCAATAATAGTGTTTCACAGAGCATTTTCTATGGAGCATTTGTTTCAAAATACTCAAGACAATAGAATTTCATTTTAAAACAACTTAAATGCTTGAATCTACCTAAAGATTCACAATGATCATGAGCATATTAAAAGTTGTGAGCAGTCCTGCAACTTAAAAAACAAAAAGTTTTCACCAGACCAAAAAAAAAAAACCACAAGAACAGACAGCTACAGACCATTATTTCTTATGAATATAGATGCAAAAATTCTCAACAAAATTTAGCAACGCAAATGAAATCAGTAAGGCAAAGAGATATGTGTACTCACATGCTCATCACAGCACTATTCATAATAGACAAGGAATGGAATTAACCTAAGTGTCCATCAACAAATGAATGGATAAAGAAAATACAATTCTAGCTATTTATACAATGGAATTCTATTCAGCCTTAAAAAGAAGAAAATTCTGCCATTTGCAATGACGTGGATGAACCTGGAGGACATTCTGCCAAGTGAAATAAAACCAACACTGAAAAATACTACGTGATCTCAATTATATGTGGAATCTTAAAAAGTTGAACTCATAGAAACAGAGAGTAGAATGATGGTTGCCAGGGCTTGTGGGAGGAGTTTGGTCAAAAGGTACTAAGTTTCAGTTAGAATGAATAATTTCTGGAGATATATTATACAGCATGGTAACTATAGTTAACAATTTATCGTATACTTGAAAAGTGCTAAGAAAGTGGATCTTAAATGTTTTCTACACACACACACACACACACACATATAAATATGTGAGATGATGGATATGTTACTTAGCTTCATTTAATTATTTTACAATAATAGATGCATCTATCAAAACACCATGTGGTAAACATAATTTGTCAATTATATCTTAATAAAACTTGGGGGAAAGAATACAGCAACATATAAAAAGCATTATACATCATGATGAAGTGGAATTTATTTCAGAAACGCAAGGTAAATTTCACATCTGAAAATCAATTAATGTAATCACACAATCCATTTACGCGAAATGTTCAAAACCGGCAAATCTGTGGAGACAGAATATAAACTGGTAGTTGCCTAAGGCTGAGGCAGGATGCAGAGAACGGCAGGAATGAGGGGTGGTGACTGCTACATAGTCAGGAGTTTCTTTTGGAGGCAACAAAAACATTCCAGAATTGGTTGTAGTGATGGTTACACAACCTTGAATGTACTAAAAACCATTGAATTGTATATTTTAAGCAGGTGAATTGTCTCATATGCAAATTTTATCTCAGTAAAGATATTACCAAAAATTATTTTCACAGACTTCTTACTTATAATATTATCATTGCTAGAGTAATAATATTGGCAAGAGTTATTTTTGCCTTTGCAAAATGTTACTCCTTTTGCCTGGAATGGCAAGCATATTCCCTACCTTTTTTCTGTCTTAAAAACTTCTTCTTTATTAATAATCAGTCAAAGTGTCACCACCACTATAAGGTCTTCCATGATTCACTCTGGAAAAGGCAAATATTTTTGAAACGTGTTTAACCATGACCCACACATGAACTCTGGGTGGGTTGGTGGGTGGATGGATGGATGAATGGATGAATAAATAGATGATAGATAGATAGATAAAAAATTTACAAAGCAATATTTACTCTTACCACATGCAGTTCATGCTAATATTTGGTATTGCGTATTATTCTAGTCTAGTCAATTTCATTTTTAAAAATGTTTTTGTGGTCCGTTAAATTAATTTAATGACCCTCTAATGAGGGGCAATCTGCAATTTGAAAAATATTATCAAAACTAAATTGAGCCTATATTGTACAGTTTAACATACACATCAATTTGCGACAGTGAGTATTCTTACCTTGGATTCGTGTTATAGGATGTTATAGTCATTGTCCATATTCTGCATTAATCTCCTTTTTGAATATTTAGAGTTCTGCTATTCTTTCCTGAGTATCATAATCCTGACCTACACAGGTAAGTAATTTTTTTATGCCAAGGAATTATTTCTCTTTTTTTTTTTTTTTTTTTGAGACGGAGTCTCTCTCTGTCGCCCAGGCTGGAGTGCAGTGGTGCGATCTCGGCTCACTGCAAGCTCCGCCTCCCAGGTTCACGCCATTCTCCTGCCTCAGCCTCCCGTGTAGCTGGGACTACAGGCGCCTGCAACCGCGCCCGGCTAATTTTTTGCATTTTTAGTAGAGACGGGGTTTCACCGTGGTCTCGATCTCCTGACCTCGTGATCCGCCCGCCTCGGCCTCCCAAAGTGCTGGGATTATGGGCGTGAGCGCCCGGTCAAGGAATTATTTCTATTTAAAGAAAAGACTTGATCACTTACTTTAAAATGATGCTTAATTCCTAATTTCCTGCTGTATTAGCTAGAAAATTGTTTTTTCCTCCAATATACTCTACAAAGTGGTGGCTGACTGTTTTACTTCCTCTTCTGGTAGTGGCTTCTGAGCTGTAACTCTGTTTTATATTCTGAGTTTTATATGCTGTCCACAAGCTCCTTGATGTTCTGCTCTATGTTCTCCTTTTAACAAGGGCAGATTGGAAACATAGTGAAAGCAATTTCACCATGAGCAGAGATATGGGTACAAACGACATTTACCGCACCATGCAAATAATTGCATCCCATGAATGTGTACCACAAGTAATTTTATAATTGAAGTAAGCCATGCCCAGTGACGAGTAGGTTATCTAAACAACATGATTTCAGATTTCCATTTTTCCTTTTGTCATATTTACTTATGATTATTTTTGTTATTATTTCTGTGTTCATTGTAAAACATTACATCCAGTCTTTAGATAAATAATCTGTATGGAGTGGGAGTGATAGGAAGTGGGTATCGAGTCTGGTAATCACTTCTTTGATATAGGGCTAGAACAATATTGGATATAGGTACCTGCAAGTTTATTCTACATATGGCATTCGAATTTATTTTTTCTACAAATCCCCATTTAGGAAACTGCGTGTGTGTGTGTGTGTGTGTGTGTGAGAGAGAGAGAGAGAGAGAGAGAGTTTCAAAAGGACCAGGGTATATTTATGCACGATAAGTCACATAGCCTGGGTATCAGTAATTCTGTCCTTCAGAAATAATTCCAAAGAAGATGTCCATCAGGAAACACCACAAAAACAGTAATAGGCGTAGGGTTTTAGAAGAAGTGGCCTTTATTTAAATCCCAGATTGGGTCCTAGTAGTCATCTTCTCTCTGCAAATACTGACTCCATTCTTATATGTACATATCTTGTGTACCATCTATCTAGATACGGCCTGTGCCATATTTTCTTTAAGCTAGAATTTTATGTCTCAGAGCCTCATATAGTTGTTTTTAAGCATTCTCTTGCCTCATTCAGTTACTCACATACCTTGGCAAATGTCTGTAAACATCCCATCTTCATTCCAGATCCTTGGAATGGGCCTGACAGACCACAAACTTAAAGAGCACATTATTGACTTTTGTATGTACTGCAGATTCTTTATAAGGTCACCAACCTCAAGGGATATGAAATCCAGTGGCAGAGACAAAATAATGATGATTAACCAATAAAGAACAAGAATGAGAATGTGTGGGGCATATCATAAGTGCTACAGGAATTTCGAAGAAGGAAAGATTTCCGAGAATTCTAATAGTCAACGAAGGATTCTCTTGAAGACTTACACTGTACGTAAATAGGCAGAAAAGGGAATATGTTCCAGGCAAAGAAATACATTTAGGAGGCTGTGGCCTATAGTGTAATGGATCTGTTGGTTTTAACTTCAAGTCTAAAATATATCCTTTCCACTTATGTTGTTTTTGAAAAGCTAATGAGTATTTCTTAGCCAATAGTATTCTTACCTCTAGAATTAAGATGAAATACCTGCAGTGCTTGGCAACAGTAAGCAATCAATACAAATTTATTGTCACCTTTTTCCAAAAAAACATGAATAGAAGTACAGTCGAAAATTAGAAACATGTTATTTTATGAATTTGGGGTAAGAAATATGTTTGTTTAGAGTTCATTGCAATCATGAATCCCATACATGTAACAGGTAGCACAGTAACAAAACTGAGAGCTTTTTAAAATTCTAAATGCCTTGGACATTTATATTCAAATGAAATGACATATGGCAGGATAGCATCTCTTGCCCCTTTGCTCCTTGTTACTCATGGCATCCTCATTACTTATGGGGAGGAGACTTGTTGGTATAATAAAGTTATCAAACTCTTGCTGTGAAAAGCAATTGATCTTAGAAAGTAGATACTCCATTCAGAAAAATGTGACAATTCATAGTATACAGAAGTTAACAGGAAGGTCAGACAAACTGCAGGGAAGAAAGACAAAAAATAAAGAAGGGAGAAAATTCACAGTGAAAAGATCTCAGACTGACGAGAAGGTCATCTGAAAGACGAATAAAGAATGCCTGCGCCCTCCTGAGACTCAGAATATATTCCTAGCTGCCTAGTGTAATATTGGGTCTCCAGTGGTGGACAATTGATTTTGTGACCTTTCCAACTGTCACTGAGATTGAAGGCAGGGTTTCCTGAAAACCCAACTGAAGATTAAATGGAAGTCGTATGGATTACCCAATTTGGGATTCCAATGCTACTTCCCTCTTCATCCTCCCATCTCCCAGTCACAGCATCAATGATTTCTGCCTTTTAAGGATGAAACAAACAAACAAACAAAAACTACACTGTCAAAAGATCAATGCTTAAACAAAACCTGTGTAGAAAATGAACATTAAGTTTCAGCTGGGCAATATGGCTTTCACAGGACTTAGAGTGTGGCTCCTTTAGCCTGGTCTATCTTTCTTTGTTGCCTGAACATAGCAATTTTGTCATGCTTTTGTGAAGGAACTTTGCATCTGAGAGTTTCTGTTGATTTCCCACATTTTGCAGGGATAAATGCCCTGTAGTACAATTCTTGAGTCATATGAGAGTTGCATGTCTAGTTGTTGTTGTTTTTAACCTGCCAAACTGTTATCGAGATTGGCTATAACATTTTAC